>NC_044979.1:98065552-98370200 GCF_008728515.1 Papio anubis
GCTCATGCCTGTAATCCCAGCACTTTGGGAGGCCGAGGCAGGCGGATCACCTGAGGTCGGGAGTTCAAGACCAGCCTGACTAACATGGAGAAACCCCGTCTCTACTAAAAATACACAATTAGCCAGGCATGGTGGCGCATGCCTGTAATCCCAGCTACTCGGGAGGCTGAGGCAGGAGAATCACTTGGACCCAGGAGGCAGAGGTTGCGGTGAGCCGAGATCATGCCATTGCACTCCAGCCTAGGCAAAAAGAGCGAAACTTCGTCTCAAAAAAAAAAAAAACCTCAATCAAAACCGCTCAAATAGATGGAAACTGAACAACCTGCTCCTGAATGACTACTGGGTACATAATGAAATGAAAGCAGAAATAAAGATATTCTTTGAAACCAACGAGAACAAAGACACAACATAGCACAATCTCTGGGACACATTTAAAGGAGTGTGTAGAGGGAAATTTATAGCACTAAATGCCCACAAGAGAAAGCAGGAAAGATCTAAAATTGACACCCTAACATCGGAATTAAAAGAACTAGAGACGCAAGAGCAAACACATTCAAAAGCTAGCAGAAGGCAAGAAATAACTAAGATCAGAGCAGAACTGAAGGAGATAGAGACACAAAAAACCCTTCAAAAAAATCAATGAACCCAGGAGCTGGTTTTTAGAAAAGATCAACAAAATTGATAGACTGCTAGCAAGACTAATAAAGAAGAAGAGAAGAATCAAATAGACGCAATAAAAAATGATAAAGGGGATATCACCACAGATCCCACAGAGGAACAAACTACCATCAGAGAATACTATAAACACCTCTACGCAAATAAACTAGAAAACCTAGAAGAAATGGATAAATTCCTGGACGCATACACCCTCCCAAGACTAAACCAGGAAGTTGAATCTCTGAATAGACCAATAACAGGCTCTGAATTTGAGACAATAATTAATAGACTACCAACCAAAAAGTCCAGGACCAGACAGATTCACAGCCGAATTCTACCAGAGGTATAAAGAAGAGCTGGTACCATTCCTTCTGAAACTATTCCAATCAACAGAAAAAGAGGGAATCCTCCCTAATTCATTTGTGAGGACAGCATCATCCTGATACCAAAGCCTGGCAGAGACACAACAAAAAAAGAGAATTTTAGACCAATATCCCTGATGAACACCGATGCAAAAATTCTCAATTCTCAATAAAATACTGGCAAACCGAATCCAGCAGCACATCAAAAAGCTTATCCACCATGATCAAGTGGGCTTCATCCCTGGGATGCAAGGCTGGTTCAACATACCCAAATCAATAAACGTAATCCAGCACATAAACAGAACCAAAGATAAAAATCACATGATTATCTCAATAGATGCAGAAAAGGCCTTTCACAAAATTCAACAGCCCTTCATGCTAAAAACTTTCAATAAACTAGGTGTTGATGGGACGTATCTTAAAATAATAAGAGCTATTTATGACAAACCCACAGCCAATATCATACTGAATGGGCAGAAACTGGAAGCATTCCCTTTGAAAACTGGCACAAGACAGGAATGCCCTCTCTCACCACTCCTATTCAACACAGTATTGGAAGTTCTGGCCAGGGCAATCAGACAAGAGAAATAAACAAAGTGTATTTGATTAGGAAAAGAGGAAGTCAAATTCTCCCTGTTTGCAGATGACATCATTGTATATTTAGAAAATCCCATCGTCTTAAGGAGATTAAGCCCAAAATCTCCTTAAGCTGATAAGCAACTTCAGCAAAGTCTCAGGATACAAAATCACTGTGCAAAAATCACAAGCATTCCTTTACACCAATAACAGACGAACAGAGAGCCAAATCATGAGTGAACTCCCATTCACAATAGCTTCAAAGAGAATAAAACACCCAGGAATCCATCTTACAAGGGATGTGAAGGACCTCTTCAAGGAGAACTACAAACCACTGCTCAATGAAATAAAAGAGGATACAAACAAAAGGAAGAACATTCCATGCTCATGGTTAGGAAGAATCAATATTGTGAAAATGGTCATACTGTCCAAGGTAATTTATGGATTCAATGCCATCCCTGTCAAGCTACCAATGACTTTCTTCACAGAATTGGAAAAAACTACTTTAAAGTTCATATGGAACCAAAAAAGAGCCCGCATTGCCAAGACAATCATAAGCCAAAAGAACAAAGCTGGAGGTATCATGCTACCTGACTTCAAACTATACTAAAAGGCTACAGTAACCAAAACAGCATGGTACTGGTACCAAAACAGAGATATAGACCAATGGAACAGAATAGAGCCCTCAGAAATAATGCCACACATCTACAACCATCTGATCTTTGACAAACCTGACAAAAACAAGAAATGGGGAAAGGATTCCCCATTTAATAAATGGTGCTGGGAAAACTGGCTAGCCATATATAGAAAGCTGAAGCTAGATCCCTTCCTTACATCTCATATGAAAATTAATTCAAGATGGATTAGAGACTTAAATGTCAGACCTAAAACCATAAAAACCCTAGAAGAAAACCTAGGCAATACCATTCAGGACATAGGCATGGGCAAAGACTTCATGACTAAAACACCAAAAGTAATGGCAACAAAAGCCAAAATTGACAAATGGGATCTAATTAAACTAAAGAGCTTGCAAAGCAAAAGAAACTACCATCAGAGTCAACAGGCAACCTATAGAATGGGAGAAAAGTTCTATAATCTACCCATCTGACAAAGGGCTAATATCCAGAATCTGCAAAGAACTTAAACAAATTTACAAGAAAAAAATCAAACAACCCCATCAAAAAGTGGGCAAAGGAAGCTGGGCATGGTGGCTCACGCCTGTAATCTCAGCACTTTGGGAGGCCAAGGCAGGCGGATCATGAGGTCAGGAGATCGAGACCATCCTGGTTAACACGGTGAAACCCTATCTCTACTAAAAATACAAAAAAATTAGCTGGGCGCAGGGGCGGGTGCCTGTAGTCCCAGCTACTCGGGAGGTTGAGGCAGGAGAATGGCGTGAACCTGGGAGGCGGAGGTTGCAGTGAGACGAGATCGCGCCACTGCACTCGAGCCTGGGCAACAGAGCGAGACTCTGTCTCAGACAAACACACAGACAAAAGTGGGCAAAGGATATGAACAGACAATTCTCAAAAGAAGACATTTATGCAGCCAACAGACACATGAAAAAATGCTCATCATCACTGGCCATCAGAGAAATGCAAATCAAAACCACAATGAGGTACCATCTCACACCAGTTAGAATGGCCATCATTAAAAAGTCAGAAAACAACAGGTGCTGGAGGGGATATGGAGAAATAGGAACACTTCTACACTGTTCGTGGGACTGTAAACTAGTTCAACCATTGTGGAAGACAGTGTGGCGATTCCTCAAGGATCTAGAACTAGAAATACCATTTGACCCAGCCATCCCATCACTGAGTATATACCCAGAGGATTATAAATCATGCTGCTATAAAGACAGGTGCACACGTATGTTTATTGTGGCACTATTCACAATAGTAAAGACTTGGAACCAACCCAAATGTCCATCAATGATAGACTGGATTAAGAAAATGTGGCACATATACACCATGGAATACTATGCAGCCATAAAAAGGGTGAGTTCATGTCCTTTGCAGGGACATGGATGAAGCTGGAAACCATCATTCTGAGCAAACTATCTCAAGGACAGAAAAACCAAACACTCCATGTTCTCACTCATAGGTGGGAATTGAACAATGAGAACACTTGGACACAGGGTGGGGAACGTCACACACTGGGGCCTTTCATGGGGTGAGGGGAGAGGGGAGAGGGGAGGTATAGCATTAGGAGATATACCTAATGTAAATGACGAGTTAATGGGTGCAGCACACCAACATGGCACACGTAGACATATGTAACAAACCTGCACATTGTGCACATGTACCCTAGAACTTAAAGTATAATAAAAAATAAAAAATAAAATAAAATAAAATAAAAACTCCTATATAATTAGTAGCTACCTGCTGTCCAACATGGCTGACAATATAAACACAAATAATGAAGGTGAAAATTTCATAGATTCTTATTAGAATATGGCTTAGTATTACACAAATTTGTATACACATAGGTGACATATTTTACCCAAAGTGACAGTCACAGTATTACAAGTCCTATTCAGTACCATAATTAATCTATATGCCTGTTCATCATATTCTCCAATATTAGGAGGCTAATATTATTGGTTATATTAATTCATATAACTTTAATATATAATTAAAAAATTTCAAAACCCTTGCTAATTACAGAAAACAATACTGACTCTGTAAGAAACCTAGAAAACTGTATGTCTTTATTTTCATTTGATGTAATTTTGAAGGTGTTCTATTTAACACATGTCAAATATTATGGGTAATTAAAAACTGCAGATATTCCATCTCACTTCTTAGGAAGGCTGATAAGCAAGAAATCCAAGGGAGGTATGCAAATAGATATTTCTGTCCATAAATCCTTTTAAAAACATGTTTCATAGAAGAGCCTGAAACTGAACAACAGGTATCTCTAATTCACAGCACTATCTGGGCGAGAATCAAATAAGTTTTCTAAAACAGGCACTCAAATGAAACAGTACAGATAATTCATTCCCAGCTTTCCACTTCAGACCCCGAACCTCAGCTCTGGTACCAAGAGACTAAAAACACTCCTCACCTACTATTAAAAGACCTATCAATAGAAATTCGTTTCCTGAATTATGAGCAGAGAGTTTCTCATTCTCATTAAAAACGAGTTTTGCTTTTACTTTGTCTTTTTTGCTTTGGGACTGTATGTTTTCTTAACCTAAGTTGATTTCAGTTTCTCTCCAAATATTACTGTCTCCTTAATTATTTGAGTTGGCTGAAACACTAAGTCCTCTTTTAGACCTGATATATCAAGTTTGAAATGGTGCTCTAAAGTTGGGCTCACACGTTCAGTTTAAGTAAAAACTATGTTACTTTACAGATGGGGTCAGTTGTTGAGAATGTTTTTACTAAAAGATGAGCTGCTACTAAATAACTTTCTGATACTAAATTATTTCAATTTATTATATTCTGGTATTACAACAATGTTTTGAATTCATAAAGTACTTCTTCACCTCAGGATTTAAAAGGTTCACTCGAACATAAATCCATTAATCTCCCAAACCATCCTATGAAATCAAAAAAGCATATTCTAACTATGCATATAAAATACTTCCAAAATGAGCTTATAAATCAGTCATGTTTGCAGCATATGCACAGAGCATTACAATTTGACTTCTCCCTAACAAAGAAACAAGAGCATTCCATACACAGGTTGCTTTTAAATAGTTTCATGCAAATATTTTAAGACTGAAAACATTTTTCTACTCTGTTAAAAAAGACGTGTTTAAAAAGTCAATAAGCGGCAGATATGAGGTTGGTATAAATTCTGAAAATGGCTTACCTATTAATGTAACTCAGGGCAACGTAGGTTGGCTGCTGTAATTCTTGTTTTTCTAAAACCCGTGGATCTGTATCTGTAATAAAAATAAAATTATGATTTTTTTAGATTTTTGCATTAGAATATATGAGGCTACCTAACACAAAGTAACAGAGGCTAAGCAGAGAAAAAGATTAATTTAGTACACCACTTTTTAAAGCAAACTCAGTCGGCAAAGCACAATCATTTGTTCATTCATTCATAAATAACAAGATATTGCATTACTTTTCAAGGGAATTCCAAACATCAACAGTGATAAAATGTCCATCTGTCACAGAAACTCTTGCACAATCCCCCTCATAAATATTGGTTTTCACTGCTTACAGTTACAATGTTGGCATGGTTTCTGGTGGTTAATCGGCCTAAGAAAGAAAGTCTCTGTTAATTATGCTCACTTCAATGCTGGAACAAATTAGTTTCCATTGGAAAGCTCCATCAATTTGAAAATCTACTGAGTATTGTTCTTGTTCACGAAACACTTTTCTGCATTTGGATTCACATTCTGGAGGGCAGTTCTTCTCTTTTTAAAATGTATGAGTTTATTATAACTTTTCTAGACTCTCAATCAGAAATTCTCACACTGGTTCAGAGTCAACAAACACTACATTCACCAGAGGACTTTTCCCCTCAAAGAGACAGAATTCAACACCATAGCAACGCTTTATAATGGTGCTTCTCCAGCACAGCACCAAGAAGATACTTTTCACAACCAGAAATGTATTCTCAAACTTCTCACATAGAGAAATGACTGTATAAATATATGCATAAACAATGTTTATGTAATAAGGAAATAGGAAGAAAACAAGCACACAATTTTGTTTTCTTAGAAAAAGGTTCATAGACTTCACATAGATTTATTTTCATTATAACCCCACTTAAAACTATCTCATTATTAGAAACCTTACAGCTGCACTTGGCAGTAACCCCTTCTTTGATGTAATGACAGATGTTGTTTCCAGCACCTTTGCACAGGAAGTGTTTATTGCACATGGTAGATGTAAGCTATGTCCACTAACTCCAAAGTGCATGAACAGGTGATGGGGGGAGGGAAGGAGATACAGTGGCAGAGAACACGGGTGGCAACAATGACAGCATAAAAATCAATTTACAATGCTTTTAACTCCCAGACTAAAACTGGACAGTAGTACCGGTTTTATTCGTGGTGTTAAAGTTAAGAATCTCATGTTCACTTTATGATTTTTTCTATGCCAAGAATTTCAGGGAGACACTATTCAGAAATCCTGCTTCCTGGGTCTTTGCCACTGCAGGTCCTTGAAAGCCAAATTCTGACACAAGAGACAAAGATTCTCTGAATGGCTCCATCGAGTCGGGTCTGAAGGTTTTGGCAGTGCAAATGAGAACAGATCAGTAGCTCTGTGCTTCCTCCCTCCTACAATGAGTACATATGCAACTGAGGCTACCCTCCATCTCTGGCCTAGTGATAAAAGGAGTGGTTCTCTAAATACAAGAAAATCACTCTTCAAGGGGAAACGCAGTTTTCACATGCAACTCTTATTCACACTCATTTAAATTTGCTGTAATCCCAACATATATCCATGCTTCTGAGAGGAAGATCCTCGCTGGAGGAGTCAGTAGAACAATGTTCAACAGGGAAAGGTGTTTTGTCCAAAGAAATGGCACATTGGTATGCTGGGTGGGCCATGTGTGCAAATGGTGACTGACATGCCAATCCTACAAGGTCTTTCTAGGTGCTTAACGAGGTAAGAAACAAGAAATTAGAGATAAAAACCATGAAAATGAAAAGAAAGGAAGAAGATAAGAAAGAACAGGGTAATGCAGAAAATTTCTCAAGTCCTCACAAAATAGTTTCACCTCAAGTTTAGGTACTGACGATTAAAGGGCTTTGCTTTTGACACAGGGGCCTTAACTTGAATTGCTAAAAACCATCCTTCAAAGAGGTATCTGGTGCATGATTTAATGAGGTGTATTATTTTGAAAGAAAAGGGCACCATTCAGAGTCTAAAATTTGTGTATAAAGGGGAAAAGGAGCCCATAAACATTTTTATAATCTTTTGCTTGCCTTCATTCCTATAACTGACATTCCCCAACCTGACAATATTCCCACAAACCATCTTCTAAAGTTTTCCTTTGTTCCCAAATTATATAATTTCTAAATGTTCTAAATATTACCTCTCCAGACTACCTTGATTTTTATTTTTTCCCATGTATATGTGTACAAAGATACATTTATATTATCCTTTTCCTTCCTCAAGCTCTAGAACCTCTTTGGAAAACGGGAAGGAAGTATCTTATATAAAAGTCTACAACTTTGATGCTCAAATAAATGGCGTCAGCTCCTGCTGATCACACAAACTGCATCTTGTAATCTTGATTCACAAAAAATCAAGAATGTTTAGCACTTTATTTGCAAAGCAAGGTTTTAAAGTTTTGTTTTCTTAATTTGCTTCATCTTCCATAACCTATTCTAGACCTAGGCTCACACATCCTCAAATTGTAAGTGGGAAACAGACTTCTGGAAGCTTTCAAACACCACCCTCTCCATCACAGAAAAACCATTTGGAAGCACCTCAGGTAGGATTCTACTTTCTCTAGAATGTACTCTGGTAACCAACAAGACAGCAGAACTTCTTGACAGACATCCACCGGGTCCCCAAATCTCCTTTTCAAACTAAATGTTTCCTTGGGCAACCTTTAGAATATCCATTAAAGCACTGAAATCTTAAAATTAAATTAGGCACTTGGTACCCACAAATCAGGAGAGGCCTGCACCAGTGCCACCGGAGGAGTAACATCAGCTGCTGGTCACAAATAAATGTCAGTTCTGTCACTTGCTTCCTGGCTGGCTGGTGTGTGGGGATTATGACTCACCATTTTACGGATTTAATTATGCTGTTGAGCACTTCACATTCAGTAAAAGTATAATAGCTGCCTTCACTATTTCTCCCTCCCTGACAGAAATGTAACTGTCTAATGCTAAAAACTCTCCACAGGATAGGAAGAGAGAGAAAAGAGAGTAGGTTTTCAGAGCACGACAGATCCCCAGGTCCTGCACAATGACATACTCCTCATGAGGATTATATGAGGGCAGAAGGGATACAATCAGAACAAACTGGAAAGAGTAACACTATTCACTAAACATTACTAAATCCAACAGGAAGAACTTCCTTATAATATGCCACATTGTTCAGAATTTTTTTGAACATGATAAATCGCTACACGAAGGAATATAATATGAAATGAGATGGCCACGGCACACATTTATGGTGCCGATAAAAATCTGGAACTAGAACATTGGTTACAATTGCCCAGAGATATAATCCACCTCAGCAAATGGTCTATGGAATAAAAGTACTTGGTTTTTCATAACCACATGAGGCTCCTTAAACTTGTAATTTGGCAAGAGAATAAGCATTTCTATAACATGGCTGTCAACAGCCACATAACAACATTCAACCTCTTTCATATCACTAAGAAGTGACAGGAAGATAAACTCAAACTTCAACTTTTTTTTAGCAGGGCAGGGTAGGGCCAGACACAGCACCAACAGAGGTTATGACACTGTTTTCTGCCCTAGACTACTCCTTGCACAGTCCCTTGCATACTCACAGATTTCAGGTAGACTGGAGGCTAAAATAATTCACATATTAAAATATATTTTAAAATACCCGAGTGATAAACACCTACACTAGCTTATTTCAAAGTTTCTAAAACATAGCATTCTTGAAAGTAGATGGCAGTGTGTCTATCTTTATCTCAGGGGATGAGGTTCTGAATGCACAGCTCTATAATAAGGACTTCGCTATGTAACACTAGACACAGGTACAAATTGAAAGTTTTCTGTAACTCCTGTGGTCCTAGTAACTTATGGTTTTATAGACTCAATTACATTGCGAAGGGCTGGGGGTCACAGTACTAGCTCCCACTGCTTCTCAAGTGGCAAGGAAACAGCAAGGTAGATAGCAGAAATAAGGAAAGGACAGCATTCAGACCCTTAGTAGGAACTGGAACTGCAACGTGACCAAGGAAAGGCGAACACCACAGATCACCTCGTTGTCTCTGTGAAGCCCATGTTGATCAGCTTTGTTGTCTCTAGCACTGGAACCAACGGCCATCAAGCATCAGGATTGCCACGGTTCTGAAGAATAGCCTTTTGCAGTGCTCTTGTTGAGTCTAAACGAAAACTTTATCAGGGTTATTTACCTGGTCAACTGAGGCTAATTAATGAGCTCTTGGGCTTTGGCTATGCTTTAGCTAGTCTACATTTTATAACCTGGATTACTTATAATTTTAGAAAGTCAGAAACCAGACGCACAACGTCTCAACAAAACTAAGGAGGCCTCTAAGGGCAATGTGCTATTCGCAGGCTGGGAGGTAGCAGGGTGGGGAAGATGTGATATCATGCCGTTTGAGAACTTGTTCAAATTCGATATCCTCCAAATACCAGGTTCTTTTTAAACTGTGTACAGCAACAGTGGGAGGCCTGAGAGGATGTGGGTGGGAAGGGGTGGAGGATTTGCAGTGCTGGAAGACCCTGGGGAGGCGAATATCCACCCAGCCAGATGAGTGATTTTGAAGATCTGGGCTGGATACACCACTTTTCTTGGGAATCAGCAACAACTAATGGGTGCTGTCTGTTCTTGGCCTTCCCTCAGCTATCCAACTTGTGAAGTCACAGAGTTGTAGACTTTGTTCAGCACAGCCTTCCGCAACATTCCGTGTGGAGTTTGCTGCATCCTCCTCCTCCTCATTCTGCACCACTGTATTCCTAGCTGCACCACTGTATTCCTAGTGCTAGCACTGCACTTACGCCCCGGGAGGGATGTTATCCAGGCATCTCCTCTCCTCCTTCCACACTTTTCAGAGGTGAAAAACTTATCTCAACTTCTTTCATTTCTCTAGCACTCAGCTCAGTGCCCTGCATGTAGGAGATGTCAAGTAATTGCTGAATGAATATACTGTTCCACTAGTTTTATAATGAGAAAATTGAAGGCTTTTGCTTATAGGTAGCAGCTTCATCAAGGGCATGTTTCCTTCACTATCCAAAGCCCCACTAAAATAGAAATAAATGAATAAACAACTAATTAATGATAGAAGAATGGCAGCAGAGGCATCAGGAAATAAGTTATTTCAACCAGTATTTTGGAAGGTGGAAAATCCATACAGGAGTAGACAAAGACATAGAGTAGATAGAGTCTCAAGTACCTGCAGTGGGGGAGACCCAGAGCCAGGATCTGAAGCCCCTGCAGAAACCCTGAGGCCCCAGACTTAGAGGTGTCAGGTATGGCAAAAGGCAAGTGGGGGAAGGTTCAGGCCTGAAAATAGGGGGGTTGTTTAAAAGGTTGATTATCCAGGGACACTAAAGCAGGACACCAATTATAGTGGAGGGAGGAGAGGGAAAGTGCAGGGCTGAAAATAGGGGAGTTAAAATGGAAATATGCCAACTCCACTGCTCCCAATAACAATGGTAACCAGTCAGAAGGATTCTTCTCTGATTCAGTTAAGTGGGTGTGGAGAAAAGACTGCCAATGCCAACATCTGGTGATTCCCTAATTAAACGATCTCCCTACAGTTAAGTGCATGGTCAACCAGCTCCATCCATGCTTCCATCGAGAGCCTCCTAGCAGTTTTTTCTTGCTGTGATACATTTTCTTAAGAGTCAAGGTCTTGCCCTATTGCTCAGGCTGGAGTACAGTGGTGGAATCAGACCATAGCTCACTGCAGCCTCAAACTCTGGGCTCAAGAGAGCCTCCTGCATCATCTTCCTGAGCAGATAGGACAGCAAGTGTGCACCAACATAGCTGAGCAATTTTTCTTTTTTTTTTTTGTAGAGATGGGGTCTTGCTATATTGCCCAGGCTGGTCTTGAACTCCTGGCCTCAAGCAATCCTCTTGCCTCGGCCTCCCAAAGTGCTGGGATTACAGTTATGAGCCACCGAGGTCAGCCTGCCTTGGTTTTAAATATGAGCCAAGAACAGTCAAGAAATTGTCTCTAGACATTGGAGGAAAAGTCTTAAACGTGAATGAGAGAAACCAAAACAAACAAATGGGGAGGGAGGACAGAAAAAAAGGAAGGGAAGAAGAGAGGAATGGGGTAAGAAGGAAGGAAGGCAGGTAGACACGAGCGAAGGAACAAACACATCAAGGCCTGGGAGGTTAAGTGACATGTCTACTTACACAAACCCGGTACTGGCAGGGCTAGGACCAGAAGCCCTGCATCCTAAGTCTTATTGGGCCAGCATTTGGACTATTAAAAATGCTGCTCATCCTCTAAAGACATTTCATTGCTACCATCCAGTTGTAACACTGGACTCCGTATAGATAATCTTTTTTATACTTTCTTAAAAGCCCCGTAGTTCTGTTGGTTGCAACTTTCAGTCCACTTTGAAGACTGAATTTGTTGCATCAACAATTTACAAAGACCAACTTTTAATTCATGGCTAGTTTACTTCAGCTGCTGAAACAAATAATTCTTGTTGGCAATGGCCCTTTAAAAAAAAAATTCTACAATTGCACGTAACCAGCCTTTGAATGGATCAACTTTTCCTTAGTTTATAGACACGTCATTTGAAACTTTTCCCAAGCCATAATTTCCATTACAGGGAAGTCAGTGCAAATCAGTGAGATGCTGGCTTTCCCCAATTCAATGTGAAATCCAGATGCGGTTAAGTGTTGCTGTAAACTTTATGAGTTAAATATCTGAAAGTCAGGGACACTGTGCAGCACAATAACACCATCTATTAAAACAAGCATTCATGTTCACATTTGTAGCCCGAGTTTTCCCACCACAAGTGAATGAATAAACATTATTCAACCAAGAACTGTTTGGACAATATTCCATAGGCTAAATTAGCTGGCTGTTGCAACTTTCCTTATTCCTGGCAGACCAGAGGGTTAAAATGATCAAAAATAATTCTGACTAGGATACTTCCCAACTTTACCAATCTCTCAAGCTTCTAGGATCATCAATGACTGCTGAAATTTTCCCTTAAGTATAAGATGTATAGTCTTTCTATCAATGAAAAGGACACTACCAGTTCACACTTTTCAGTGGTGATGGAGTGTGCTTTATCCACTCAAGCTCTCGCCTTGCTACTTGTGAGAAAAGAGCCTGCCAGAAACCATAATGGCTGCAAGATATGCTTGTAAAGTATACAACCTGCACATCTGTCTACAGCAGCCCTGGAAACTGGGGTGCTGAGACTAAATAACAATAAAATTCTTTCAAACCGGAGTAAGGCCAAAATTTGGTCCCATTTAATCCTGGGACCAAGTTAATTTGTGTGCACATACAAATAAATATACATGCCTGCCTTCTCCAGAAATGAACCTGATGACAGATCCAAGCAGCATGCAACGCAAAAGATCATAAAGGAGCTGCTACATCTCCCCTGCCCATGAAAAGAGCCTATGAGAAGGTATCTGGAAGAGAAGACAGCTGCTTGTGAGTGAGGTTTAGCGACAAAAGAAAAGGCAGGAACATGAGGCTCTCGAATTCGTCTCTGAAGGCTGGAAGGCAAAAACCTGTTTATGGAAAGGAAACCTTCCCCTCCTTCTGCCTAACATTGTTTGCCCAAGGAAATCCTACCCATCTTCCAAGGCTTTGGCCCATATAGTACTGTCAGCATGCACTATACCATATATATTTGCAAATATGTCTTATCAGTCCATTAAAATGGAAGCTCCTTAAGGAACCAGATCTTAGAGGCCACAAATCCTAAGCCCAGTGTTCTGTAAATAATCAGTGCCCATGATGATATATGACGAATACATGAATGAATGCCCTGAACATGCAGTACCACAGAGGATACAAAAGCATTCAGTTCAGACAGCTCTGCCTTGGAGAGTCAGGCAAACAGAGGGGGAATAGTAAATGACTTTACCAGGATATATACTTCCATCAAAATACATCCCACCAAGCACAGATGTTCAGAGAGCTATAAAATGATGTACAATTCACAATAACAAGGGACAGAGGGCAGATAGGGCTAATCCGGGAAGGCTTTACTGATGAATGGGAACTGAGCCAGGTTTTGAAGGGAATGAGCGTAGGGAATCTTCACAGGTGAGGGCGGGAAACCTAAGAATAGCACAGGGGAGAAGTCCGTGGATACTGTGGAAAAGCAGTGGAGTTGAAGAGTATTAGTTGTAGTATTAGTATTAGTTGTAGAATATTTATAGAGATACCTTATAGAGATACTTTAGAAGAGTAGTTCTGAACTGCAGGCAATTTTGCAGCACCCCCCACCCCCCCGACCCCTGCCCTGGGATATTTGGCAAAGTCTGCTAACAATTGGAGGGAGGGTTCAAGTATAGTATCTAGCAGGTAGAGGTCAGGGATGCTGCTGAACACCCTACATACGCACGCAAAGTAGCGCCTACAACAAAGAATCATCTGGTCTAAAATGTCAATAATGTCAAGGTTAAGAAACCCTGCTTTAAAACTATATGATTATGAGAAACACAGCTATTGCTCCTAGATTGCTTCTAGGTTATAATTTCTGTTGTTTTCTGCAGTCTAAATCAAGAGGCCGGAAGGCTGGTGAGGAGGCAATGAGAAGAGTAACACAGAGGCTGTTTGGACCTGGATAAGTGCTCCTATTTTCTTTTTCTTTTTTCTTTTTTTTGAGACAGTCTCGCTCTATCACCCAGGATGGACTGCAGTAGTGGGATCCCAGCTTACTGCAACCTCTGCCTCCTGGGTTCAAGTGATTCTCATGCCTCAGCCTCCTGTGTAGCTGGGATTACAGGCACCCACCACCACACCCGACTAATTTTTGTATTTTTAGTAGAGATGGGGTTTCACCATGTTGACCAGAGTGGTCTCGAACTCCTGGGCTCAAGCAATCCACTGGCCTTGGCCTCCCAAAGTGCTGGGATTACAGGTGTGAGCCACAGTGCCTAGCCAGTTCTTATTTTCTTACTGGAGACAAATAAATTGAATTCATTTAAAAGACATTGAATTCTTGCCATGTTTAGTTGCTTCGGGGTAACTTTAAATCAGTAGGTTCACAACTGAGCAAAAAAGATGAACAGAATTCACAGTTAACAATAATCTGGCCGGGCGCAGTGGCTCATGTCTATAATCCCAGCACTTTGGGAGGCCAAGGCGGGCGAATCACTTGAAGTCAGGAGTTCGAGACCAGCCTGGGCAACCTGGCAATACCCTGCCTCTACTAAAAATACAAAAATTAGCTAGGCATGGTGGCGTGCCTGTAATCCTAGTTACATGGGAGGCTGAGACACGAGAATCACTTGCACGCAGGAGACGGAGGTTGCAGTGAGCTGAGAACACGCCACTGCATTCTAGCCTGGGTGACAGAGTGAGATCCTGTCTCAAAAACAAAACAAAACAAAAACCTAAACAAAAAAACCCAATAATCTAAGACAGACTACAATGTTTGTCAATACAGAGGAAAATACTAACTACTCTAGAAACAAAACATGATTCTCTGTGCTACTCAGGGGAACTTTTTGAAAGAAAAATTTACATGAGCCTTGAACTAAATCTACGTTCAGAAACGATGAGAAAATGATGAGTCTGAATAGAACACAGTTTGAGCAGATAAACAGAAGTATTTAATAGAAAGGAGCGGGGAGTGGCAAGAAGTCAGTGGGGCTGGAACTCAGCAAGAGACCTGAAATGCAGATTGGGTCACGTCGCAAAAGACTTGCAATGCTTTCCAAGACATCAAACTTAGTTGTGCAGACGATGCAGAGCACTGAAGGTATAAACTGACAAAGCCCATGTTTTCGAAAAATAACCTGTGGTGGCAGGAAGGACTAGGAGGGTGGGGTGGGGAACTGGGATGTAGAAATATAAGATTTGGTAAAAAGAACTGGAAATAGAAGATTTTTCTTATGTTATAGATCTGAGTATTTCATTACAAAAACAAAAAGTAACTAGAAGGTGAAAAGGAGTTTGCTAGACAAGAATATGAGGTCTGCTTCTGACGTGTGGTAAGACATTCTGCAGAACCAAGAAGTCTGGAACTCAAAGGGCAGATAAAAGACTCATGGTATAGATAGGAAGTGAAGTGCTGAAGAATCCCATCATAACACCACACATTCCAACAGGCAACTGAACCAAAGCATGTCTCTCAAAACAAAACAATGATATTCCATAAAACCCCAACTACGCTGATTAAAAACCCAGTTATCAAATAACTTGGCCAAATACTGGCTGAGAACCTACTAGGCCCAGTGGAATTCCAGCAGGGATTTTTTAAAAGCCAGAGGTTGTGCTGCATTTGAAACCAACTGAATGGTAAATTTCACAAAAGATGAGCATGACAGACTGGGGGGAAAAAAGAATAGAATAAAAATTGGCCCTAAGTTCAGTTTTGATCTGGTACCCAAGTCTCCAAGGCTCACTATGACAATCAACCTCTCATTGGCACATTTGGTGTTGCATACAAGTCAAACTGCCTCAATTCAACCCTAGCTGTGTAACTTCTTTAAGCCTCAGTTTTTTTCATCCACAAGAAATTGATAAGGATAGTCCTTTCACCCTAGGGTTGAAATGTGGATTAAATTAGCAAGCATGTTAAGTATAACTACTGCTCAGTTCTTTAGTCCATAAGGTATTTTGAAATTAAAATTTGCACTGTTCTGGATTATTTCCATTTTATGTGGCATAATGATACATAGAAAATCTAAGAATTCATCACTCACATAAGTGTGGCCGGGACTGCTGGCTGCTGCCCAACAGCTATTTTCCCCCCTTTCCCTCCATAATGCTTAGAAACATGGCTGCCTGGTATAAAAACCACATTTCCCAGCCTTCCTTGAGACAGAAGCATTCATGTGACTAAGTCTTGGTCAATAGGATAAGGCCTCAGGAAGCCTCCTTAATATGGTAGATTTCTTTCAGGCTGCCTGAAAGAAATACTGGGTATGAGATAATCTTGTGAATGGAAGTCATATATGGTGAAGCAACACAATAGGAGTCTGGATCCCTGATTGGGTGAAGCTCCACACTACTCTTGAACTGAGCACCTCCAGCCTTCTTTAAAGTGAGAGAAATAAACTTATCTTCCAATTAAGCCATTATTTGAAGGTTTTTCAATTATATGAAGCCAAACCAAAACTTGACTGAAACACAAAACCACCGGAATTCTGGTTTATTTTGTTGGACCTGAAACTCTCATCTGAAACATGAAATATTTCACGTTTCGTTTTATTTTCTTGGATTTAAAAGAAAAAAAAAACTCTTTAAAAATGTATCATAATAAGTGCATGGAAAGAAAATCAGAGCAAAATCACACCTGAATCACCACAGCCTCTGTGGCTAACTCTAAACAGGATGGTTAAAGAATGGGAGAAAGAAGAGGAAAAAATCATCATGTCAAATTATGGCTCTTTTGGTCGTTTTAAGACTTTCTCCAGAATTAGTTATTAGTGGGCAATAATGAAGCAAATTGCACATGCATATTACTTCTGAGTTATGAACAATACAACCAGCAGTAACCTTTGAAGCTGTCAGGATCTTTTCAGGCAGGCAATTAAAGTGAAAAATGAGAGTGTGCACAACTTCCATCACCCGATACTACAAGTAATAACACTACCTACAAACACTGACATAGGAGTGGGGCTCAGTCTGAATATTTATTAATGCAGATCTGTTCCCATTTGTTCCTCTTCTTTTCCTATAACCCATCCCACCCCCACCTGCCAAAATTTTTTTGCTTTAAAGGGCAGCTCTGACATCATGCATCGCATTTACCTGAAACCTACATGCACCGTGACATCTCTCCTATCTGCACTGAAAGAAATTTTCCTCCCTTTCCCTCGACTCATATATAAATTTAGGACAAGCTTGGATTCTACAAGGAAACGAAGTTGATAAAGTAGTAAGCCCAATCAGGAAAACACAAAATAAGACGAAAATAATCAATAATGGATATTTACAGATGGCCAAATATATACGTCAAGTATGGGGTGCTAGGCATCGAAGGTCCCCCTGCCTGCCCCTACCCACCCCTGCCAACACACATACAAAAAGGTCTCAGCTCTCAAGCAGACTGGCCTGTAGAGGAAGTGTCTTATATTGATCTAAGAATAATCTAGTGTAGAAGTATCAGCTTTTCTAATAAAGTGTAAGGCCACTATTTGCATATTTTGTGATTTAAGTACCTAGACTTTAGAGAAATGGCAGGGATGACTGCAAAGAGGCGGGGGACCTGACGAGCCAGTTGGAACAGGTGTTCCCAAGCTAAGAAGAAACACCCATGCTAGAGGCCTAATACCTGACACCTATGAATCCATCTATGAGTCTGTCTCCTGTGGTTTCAGCCATTTCTAAATCAACAAGAGCCTAGAGCCCAATGGTTTCTAGCCATAACTGCCCATGATTAACACCTGGGTAATTAAAAAAAAAAAAAAAAAAAAAAAAAAAAACCGAAAGGAAAAACCCACCCAAAAAAAAAAAAAAAAAAAAAAAAAAAAAAAAGCCTGATGCCAAGGACCCATCCCCAAAGATTCTAATATGCAATTGACAATTACTATTTGACTCTGAGAAGGCTCAGAAACTGGAAAAGAGATAGAGAACTGGTTGGGAAAGTTATTTACACCAATCTGCATCCCTCTCACCCTCCCAAACTAAAAAGGCAATTGTGAAACTGGAAAGGAACTACTGGAAGTGATTTAAAAGTTGTATAAGTCTGACATCCAGTGAAACCATTAAATTTTTTTTTTTTTTTTTTTTGAGATGAAGTCTTGCTCTGTCCCTCAGGCTGGAATGCAGTGGCATGATCTCAGCTTACTGCAACCTCTGCCTCTTGAGTTCAAGTGATTTTTGTGCCTCAGTCTCCCAAGTAGCTGGGATTACAGGTGTGTACCATCACACCTAGCTAATTTTTGTATTTTTAGTAGAGATGGGGTTTCACCATGTTGGCCAGGCTGGTCTCGAACTCCTGACCTCAAGTGATTTGCCCACCTCAGCCTCCTGAAGTGCTGGGATTACAGGCATGAACCACAAGACCTACCTGAAATCATTAAATCCTGACTTCACTTGGGATTCAGGTTTATTCCCCCCGCTTTCACTTTCTATACAGAAAGTATTAAGCTTAGAAGTTATGTAGACAAGTTAATGTTTTCGTGTATTTCTAAAACCAAATCACAGTCTTTGTGAGTGGTTTTCATCTATTCAGTAAGAGTGTTCTGACAAGACCTCTGACTGGGAACCATTTATTTTTCTTCACAATATGCGCCTACAATTAATAAGACCACATCACTTTAGTTGTTCTGCGGTTCAAAATTTTCTGTAAGTCAGATGGGCCAGAACCAGTGTGGTTTTCCTGTGCTGTTATTATTCACCTCAGTAATAAATCAGACCATATCCAGGCATATTAGTTTTGTATTTCAGAAGCCAGTTTTGTCAAGGATTTGGCAAAAGAAATTGCCTTTGTTACATCCTATCTCCCAGGGAAGCCGAATCACTGCTTTAAAAAAAAAAAAAAAAAAAAAAGGCCACAGGGAGAAAGAGCTGAACATCTGGACCCAGACTGACTGGATGGCTCTGCCTAACAGTTATCAAAGGTAAGTGTACATAGGTCACAGCTTACTCAGGTCAAATTCTGGTCCAAGAGACTCTGCCTGGCCGGCTAGAGCATTATGCATGCTGACTCCATGCCCAGGTGGCAGCCAGGAACACAGTGTTCAGGCTCGTGGGCCACAGAGGTTACGTGCTAGCTGGGGATTTATTGCTCCTGATTCTGCGCAGGTTGTGTATTCATTCTGCTTGCTAATGAGTAGGGGAGCAAGCTGAGCTGTAACTCAGATTGATCTCGCTGATGGTGTGAATTTGGGCGTCTGGGAAGTCCCTGGACCTTCTCAGTTATCTGGCACTTGGCAGATGGCTCCTGACAATCTTGGCTTCTGTGGAAGGACTTCTGGGAATTAACTCTGAACTCTCTGTTGCTTTAAAAAAAAAAAAAGGCTTAAATTTCTTTAGACAATGTAAGATGGTAGTTACTGACACTCTGCTACTTTCTGTGTGACTTGAGCAAGTTTCTCAGCAGATAAAGACGACAGTGACTCATGGCTCCTACACATGATGAAGTTATTATGAGGATTAAAAGAGATAAGCCATAGACAGCACAGAGCACAGTGGCTGGTACATGGTAAATACTTAATAAATCTTACCCACTAGGGGCCAGACTTGGTGGCTCACGCCTGTAATCCCAGCACTTTGGGAGGCAGTGGCAGCTGGATCACCCCAACTTGGTGAAACCCCGTCTCTACCAAAATACAAAAATTAGCCAGGCGTGGTGGTGTGCTTCTGTAGTCCCAGCTACTCAGGAGGCTGAGACAGGAGAATCGCTTGAATCTGGGAAGCAGAGGTCACAGTGAGCCGAGACTGCGCCACTGAACTCCAGCCTTGGCGACAGAGCAAGACTGTGTCTCAAACAAACAAACAAACAAAAAACCCCAAGAAACCAAAAACTTACCCACTAGGTACTATTATTATTTTAGGTAGTAAGGTCTGAAAGCATTTAGTGCTTACGTTGTGGGACTACATTTGTGAGCAATCAATAGTTCTCAAGTAGCAATAATAACTAATAATAAAGGTATTATTACTATCACTGAGTGTCTACTATGGGTCAATACAAAATGAATTGCTTTCCGTGTGCAGTCCTCATGAAAATCCTGGAAGGGAGATATCTCCTGACCCACCCCGCTTCCCAGAGGAAAATACAAAGCTCCGAGAAGGCCCCAAATCACATGACCAGGAGATAAAAGCCTTAAATCTGGGTTTGTCTAACTTCAAAGTATGTGCTATTTGACCACACTTGCTGCTTCCCCTGAGCGGAAATAACTTGTTTCACAGTATGGAGCTCTACAACACTGTTCAGTAACAATGCTCTCAAATTAAATTGCCAGGTGGCCTTTCCTTTGTATTTTAACTTTTAAGATGATTTTATTATATCTCTTCCAGAAACGAACATGGATTTTTTATAACAAAATTAAAATAAGCATTATGTAACTATTAGCATAAAACATTTTTGTTCTTGTATGACCTAACATCATCTCGCATATCCCCAGAAGCATGTGGAACACTTTGCAGGCACCCCACCTTGCCCAATTCCCACTCTTTAAGTGCTATCCAGCTACTGCAATGGGATGTCAGCAGCCCTATATCTTAGGAGCAGGTAAAAGTATGGTATTCCTGATCTTTCCAATTAAGTTTATGTTTTTGAT
The DNA here is from genome assembly GCF_008728515.1 of Papio anubis. Classification (NCBI taxonomy): domain Eukaryota; kingdom Metazoa; phylum Chordata; class Mammalia; order Primates; family Cercopithecidae; genus Papio; species Papio anubis. The sequence goes on from NC_044979.1 coordinate 98,086,182, forward strand.
TGCCCATGTCTGACTCTAGGCTTAGAATCATTTCTGGACCCAAATATTTCTCCTGTCCAGTACTTTGGGAGGCCAAGGTGGGCAGATCCCCTGAGGTCAGGAGTTCGAGACCAGTCTGGCCAACATGGTGAAACCTCGTCTCTACTAAAAATACAAAAATTAGCCGGGTGTGGTGAGGTGGGCAGATCACCTGAGGTAGTGAGTTCGAGATCAGTCTGGCCAACATGGTGAAACCCTATCTCTACTAAAAATACAAAAATTAGCCAGGTGTGGTGGTGTGCACCTGTAATCCCAGCTACTGGGGAGGCTGAGGCAGGAGAATCACTTGAACCCAGAAAGAGGAGGTTGCAGTGAGCCGAGATCATGCCACTGCACTCCAGCCTGGGCAACAGAGTGAGACTCCATCTCAAAAAAAAAAAAAAAAAATTATTTCTGGACACTAAGGTTGCTCTTGGGGCTGGTAGGCAGCTCTCTGAATTAAGCAGTTGGTTTTGGCCTCATTGCCATTGTGTTAGGAATCAATACAAGTTGACCAGGTGACCGGCTGGATGGGAAAGCATACAGGTCAGAATCATGCCTCTTTCCTTTTTTAAAGAAGACTGAAAAATTAGACTTTTTAAAAGAGCAGTTTTAGGTTCACAGCAAAATGGAGAGGAAGGTACAGAGATATCTCATATACTTGTGTCCCCGCCCCATGCATGGCCTCTCCCATTACTAGCATTCCCCACTAGAGTTCTTTTTTTTCCTTGCTAAAAAGTGCTTCATAGAATGCCAGAATGCTTTGGAAGCATTGGGATGAAATATTTAGACAAATTCTGATGGAAATTAAAACCCATGACAGCAGCAGCAACACTATTACCGCACCTGCATCTTTTGTTAAGTTTCTCCTTTGGGTGACTGATCTTAAAAAACACCAGAGGTTCTAGTCCAGGGTCTAACTATTTCTAGCTTAGAGTTTTCATCAAGTCAGTTACCTGTGAAAAGGAGATAATGATATATGCACCAACTCCCTCACAAGCTTTAAGTGAGAATCATACGTTTTAATTATTTATTTTTAAAATTAATTATCATTTTTTTAGAGATAGGGTCTGTTGCCCAGGCTGCAGTACAGTGGCACAAACATGGCTTACTGCAATGTCAGTCTCCTGGGCTCAAGAGATCTTCCCACCTCAGCTTCCTGAGAGGCTGGGACCACAGGTGTGTACCACTATGTCCAGCGAATTAAAAATAGAATTTTTTTTTTGTGGAGACGTGGTCTTGACCAGGCTGGTCTTGAACTCCCTGCCTCAAGTGATCCTCCCACCTTGGCCTCCCAAAGTGCTGGGATTACAGGCGTGAGCCACTGTGTGAATCACACATTTTAATTGGTCAATTCCAGTATAAATTCTAAGGTCCTATCCCAGCTGCCAAGACAAGGTGGCCTCAGAGTCATTGTCTCTCCAGCAGGAATAACCCAGTGCAGCCATGTCTTAACTTACTAGTCTCTCTGGCAAATAACCTCTGGGAAGAGAAGGCTTAAACTATACACTAAAATAGAAACCTGATTATTATTATTTTTTTTTTTTTGAGACGGAGTCTCGCTCTGTCGCCCAGGCTGGAGTGCAGTGGCGCGATCTCGGCTCACTGCAAGCTCCGCCTCCCGGGTTTACGCCATTCTCCTGCCTCAGCCTCCCGAGTAGCTGGGACTACAGGCGCCCGCCACCTCGCCCGGCTAGTTTTTTGTATTTTTTAGTAGAGACGGGGTTTCACCGTGTTAGCCAGGATGGTCTCAATCTCTTGACCTCGTGATCCGCCCGTCTCGGCCTCCCAAAGTGCTGGGATTGCAGGCGTGAGCCACCGTACCCGGCCAAAACCTGAATTATTTGTATAAAGAACTTAGATTTCATTTTACTTTTCTATCCTTGGGACTTGAGTGCACACATGCACTCAGATTATGATTTTTCTCTTGCAAGAGTAGGGACCTGTATCAGAAAAGTTCTTCAAAAGTTCTTCCAAAGAGCCATGTGACTTTTCAGTAGAGACAGAAAACCTTCTGGCTAGCTTTAAGCTGAGTTTATTAAAAGCCATTCTGATTCACTACAAACTGTGTGATCAACTAACTTGTTTCATACATAAAAGGAAAGCCTTTCCATTTATAAAACCAAGATACATTTAAATGATTTTATCACACATTCAAGCCAAATGCAAAACTTTCTATCATGGTTAGTAAAATAGACATTATCAAGGTAAACACAAGACATCAGATTCCTCAGAGAAGCTCGGGTGACTTCTGGGATTTGGTAAATGTTACTATCAGCTGAGTTTCAACAAATGGAAGGCAGAGACTCTGATGGATTTTCTAGGCTTACTTAAGATGAGGTTTAATACTCTAGACATGGATTCAATATCATAAAGATACTGCGTCTTCATTTCTATGGCTTGGTTTTAAAAGGAATGCAGAGATAACATACTTAAAAAAAAAAAAGTAGTTGCTGAGTATCTACAACCATTCTGCCTGTCAATCTCTCCTCCCTTCAGCCCACACCTTCCTACTTTAGCCAATCAGTTCAATGTTTTTACAATATTTTTGATGCAACTCACAGTAAAACATACATTTTAAATCATAACCAGTACACCGCTCCAGACACAAACATACAAAAGTTTCACAAAACATTACTAAACTTCACCATATGTGATAATACCATTGCATTTTTTTTTTTTTTTTTTTTTTTTGAGACAGAGTCTCACTCTGTCACCCAGGCTGGAGTGTAGTGGCGTGATCTCGGCTCACTGCCACCTCCGCCTCCCGGGTTCAAGCGATTCTCCTGCCTCAGTCTCCTGAGTAGCTGGGACTACAGACACATGCCACTACACCCAGCTAAGTTTTTGTATTTTTAGTAGAGATGGGGTTTCACCATGGTAGCCAGGATGGTCTCAATCTCCGGACCTCGTGATCCGCCTGCCTCGGCCTCCCAGAGTGCTGGGATTACAGGCATGAGCCACCACACCCGGTCACCTTTGCATTTTTAAAAAATGTTATGACAACCCATTAAATTGATGTTGTCACTAACTAATGAGTCCTAAATGGTGACTTCAAAAAAATTCAAATCTTGCTAAATTACAAATCAATAATGGCGTGTGTTAAGCCCACTCCTACACATGGCTCTTTATTGCTTACATGATAAGAGATTTAGGTAAAACATAAAAGATCATTTGCAATTTGGCTCCCTCAATCAAATTCTCCAAACTCATCTCTAGTTCTCTACATGCCCCCTACACTCCAGCAACTCCTAACTTCTTCCTGTCCTCTGCACATACCTTGTCTACACTCCATACCTTTGGTTCTGATTAGCCTGTTTGCCTTTCTGTGTCCTGTTCTGTGTGCCAAGTACTGTTTTACACAGTCTCTCTTGCCTCTGGTTAGGTTCAGAGAAAATCAGGGGGAGAAAGGAGAAGGTGGTCCAGTATCTGTTCTCCTACTCCCTCCCAGCTAGGCATGGTTTTGGAAGCAGCTGCTATGCTCTACCTAAGGCCACAGCTCTGGATGGCGGCTGTCCCCCTTCCAAGGCTGCCACTCTCCAGGTTCTGTTCACAGCATCACCTCCCCTTTCCCTGCAGCTTTCTGCTGTTGCTAGGTCCTGGGTGCCTCAACATCTCCTACCCTGCCAGACCCCTATAAATAGCCCCCATATTTAACCCTCTTCTATTATTTGGGGGCCTAGAATGATATGCCATGCTACCCAGAACACCCCGTCCTCACCTGCTTCTCTGTGGTCATCCTCAAACCCATCATCCAAAGTCCACTATAAAAGTCACCTCCTCTATAAAACATTCCATAAAGCTACATGGTAGAATCTGCCTTAATAGTCAGGTATATTAAAAAGATAGATTACATTTTAAAGTGCTTTGCTCCCAACAGACTCAGCTTCTCCAAAAGCTAGCAACTTGTTTCCCTCCTGTCCCTAGCACTTAGCACAAGGGCTGGCAAATAATCATGATCATTGAAAGAATAAATGAATGAAAGGTAAGAGGATTATCAATTATTAAATGACATCACAATTACATGCCAGTAGGTAGTATTTTCTAACAAGAGTGTCTACAGAGCTGCTTCATCTGAATTCCCATTCTGGGGTGATCTAGTCAATTTTCTCTACATGTAGCTGCTGGGATCCAGCTAGAGACAACTGCTGCTTACTGTGTGGTGAACCCCCTATCCCTGGTGGTAACTAGCTGGCTCCCCACAATCCCACATCACCTGGCAGGGTGTGGGATGCTACGATGCTAATGAGATTTTACTTGAAAGATGTAATTATTGCCGCAACCCAAGAAAATAATTAATGGCCAATTTTAGTGGGCAAAATATTCATTAATCAAGTCAACAGACAAGAGACCTGCCGAGTTTAGGAAAAAGGTCCTTAGAGAGAAGGAAAAAAAGATAATCACCTAGAGATTTCTCCTTTTCATAAGTATAGGTTAAATCTATTCAATTATAGTCTCTTGAAAGTTTACATTTCAGATTTAGTCCAATGACTTCTAATGAAGTCTAGGTTTAAACTTTTCAGTTTTAGAATGCATTGCACAACTGTTATTTAATCATTATGCTGCACCAAAAGGTAGTGATGAGGAGACAGCATTAATCTCATACTTGGTTGGTTTAAAACACTTCACGCAAGGATTTCTGAACATGACAAATGTCAGCTTCTGTTTTCTTATATTACAAGCGAGGAGGAAGAAAGGTGTCATGATGAGAAAACCACTGGGCTTGGTGAACATTTACGTCATCTTTGACCCTTACAAACACACAGCCTTTTAAACCTGAGGGTGAGAGGACATTTTAAATTCTTCTAACACCTTGGTAATCAGAGCGCAGGGAAATATTTGCCCAAAAAACAACACAGTGACCCAGAGATCAAATCAAACCTACACCTACTATTAAAAGATACTTCAATCCCAAAGAGCATGGGCCCTCATAAAAAATGATAAACAAACCCTCCAGCCTCTCCCTCCAGCCCTTCTTCGCAATGCCTTTTTATAATATTCATGTCCTCAGATTTATGTCGACCATATATTGCCTAGATGTGTCTCCCCATTCCATTAAAAGGGACTTAAGGGATGGGAGATGGGTCACAGAAGGCAGCAAACAATAGCTGACAGTCGAGTTTATTTTTTAAAACCAAAAAAACTTCCATGTTTTCATTTAACTTTAAATGCTAACAACCATATTCTAGCCTCGACATGCCCATAAAGCTGTTTCACAGTCCAGGGAAAAAAATTTTTTTGTTGTAAATAATGTTCACCATCCACATCTTAACAGTCTGGATACTGAAGCATTTTTCATTCAGAGTAATGATCTCCAGGAGTAAAAATAATATAATTATAACTGAACTACTTGGTCAGCTAAATCACAACCAGAAATGCACTGGTATGTATTTCATTCACTGTGTCAAAAAATCTTCATTCTGAACTATCAACACAGCACTAAATTTTGATCTGTCATTGAAAACAGGTCGCTTCTATTTCTGGCTTACAGCATGGTAACAGGGCACAGCAATTGGCAAAGACAGCTAATATTTCACATTAAATCTCCCTACCTGACCTTCTGAATCAAAAATGGAGGGACTCATGAAGAAGAAATTAAGTAAACACTCCTTTTTCTTAAAAAAAAAAAAAAATCAAAACAAAACCCCTCTTAAAGGATAGAAAAGAAACGACTGAAATTCTTGGGATACAAATTTGTTGTTGATAGGTTAGCCACTAAAGGCCACTGAAGGGTGTGGGCTGCACCCCTGGGCTGCCTCCTCTTACAGAGGGATAGGAGGGAAAAGGGAGTTTCTTGGTGTCTAGGTGGTCCTTAAGACAAAGCCAGAATTGGCATTTCCAGTGGAGGGAGGACCACAAGGTCAAAGGGCACGTCAGCCACTTTGGGTGTGGCCTCAGCTGGCCCTTTGCAACCCACTGCTACTGATGGTTGAGATGTGGACAGAGGATGATGGACATGCATTGCAGAAGGAAGCAACATCTCTTGAGATTCTTCTCCTCCATGAGTCGTTTTGAAATCACTTGTGGATCTGTATTTAAACCACGTTTTTATCTTTTAGTTTACCTTTAAATACAATTTGAGAAAAGTTTTGCAGATACTTCTTCCTCCTTTGTCCCACCACAACCCAAGCCTGGGTAAAGTGACCCTCCCAACCCAAGCCTGGGTAAAGTGACCCTCCCATCTGCTCTTTTTAGTTGCCCCATCTTCACACGTACCCCATGGTTTGAAACCACCTGATGGGCATTCTCAACCTGGGTAGGTTCACCAAGTAGCGTCTCCCTGCTATAGCCCCAGTGATTTCCGATTTAATTGATCTGGCATGTGAGACCCACTGAGACACCTGAGTGCACCCCAGGTGACTCTCATGTGCAGTCAGGGCTGAGAAGAACTGCTGTGCTAAGCTCCCCGAGGACAAGCCCTGGGGCTGTTCACCTTTGAACCAGACCTAGCACAGGGCCTCCTTGCTAAATAGTAATGGAACACATAAAAGAATGTTGTTCAGTGATTGAAGAAGACAGTGGGAGGAAAAAATAGGAGGGCCATTCAGGATGGCCTCTCAAATGTGAGTGTGCATCAGAATCACCTGGAGGCCTGTTACAGCTCAGGACAGCAGGGGTCGGGGGGAGGGCGGGCATCCCCAGTGTTCCTGATTTAGTAGCTCTAGGGTGGGCCCTGAGAATTTCCATTTTTTACAAGCTCCCAGGTGACGCTGATGCTGCTGACTGATCTCAGGACCACACTTCTAGAACCAAGGCACTGAAACGACCAAAGCCGTCTAGTAATCTTAGATTAGATGACACATAGTAGTGGACTGCAGGATCTGATGAGGTGGCCAAGGACAGTAATTCTATGAAGGACATCACAAGGAGAGGCTGCACAGGTCTTTATTCCTATCTGATTGCTGGCCACAGAGACCAGGGTTGAGGAAATCTCCCTTTTAAACTGTAATTCCAGGTCACTCCGCTACCTTTAATCTTCATGGCTTAAGTATATGAATTATCCATCATGTGTCCACTACTATTCAGAATTAGGGTGTGGTTGGCAAAAAGAACAGACTGCCATCAATATCTAAATAAAAATTACAGTAACACTTTCTTAGAAATAGGCCCAAGATCAAATTTTCCAAAAGCAACCGGTGGCAGACCTAGGCCAGGAAACAAACCCAGGGCTGCTAGTTAAATCAACGGAGGCACTGGATTCTACAGCTGTAAAAATACAGTGGTTTAAAATTCAAGCTTCCAACAGCCATCCAAATAGATGCTATACTAAAATTACATGGGGGGGAAATGCAAGCTTTCTTCAACTACTGCCAGTTAAGGTATTTCTTTCTTAACAGACAAAGCAAAGGAATAAAGAAAATGCCAATTGCATTTGGTTTTCTTAAGAAAGCACTGGCTACTGGTTCCTAGGAACCCTCCCATCACCCAAGCCATTGAACAGTGACACAAATGGCATTGTGACAGTAACACAAGCAGGGGTTCTCTCTCCACTTCTGGCGAACCATCTGATGGGTTGATATGGTTTGGCTGTGTCCCCACCCAAATCTCATCCTGAATTTCCACATGTTGTTGGAGGTAATTGAATCATGGGGGCAAGTCCTTCCCATGCTGTTTCTGTGATAATGAGTAAGTCTCAAAAGATCTGATAGTTTTAAAAAGGGGAGTTTCCCTGCACAAGCTCTCTCTCTTTGCCTGCTGCCATCCATGTAAGACGTGACTTGCTCCTCCTTGCCTTCCACCATGATTGTGAGGCTTCCACAGCCACATGGAAGTGTAAGTTCATTAAACCTCTTTCTTTTGTAAATTGCCCAGTCTTGGGTACGTCTTTAACAGCAGCATGGAAATAGACTAATATATGGGTCCTAGCCAGAAGTAATAAATCTGGGTGTTAGACAACTGAATGTCTCTCTACTTTGGGGTTGTGAGACAGTCTTCAAGGAGTTTCTAGAGCAGAAGTAAACAGGAAATTGTGTTCTCTGGAAACACAGTCTGTTATTGGGAGGGGAGTGGTATAAAGATGATGGGCTCACCCACTCAACAAGGATCAACCCTTATATTTGCAGAGAGCAGTGGTTTAAAGTACGGTCCTGGACCAGCAACCCCCAGGATCCTGCCAAATTCTCAGCCCCTGCCATTTCCCAGACCTAGCAAAAGCAGAAACTGTGTGTGTGTGTGTGTGTGTGTGTGTGTGTGTGTGTGTGTGTGTGGTGTGTGTGTGTTTAGGGGGAGGGGGCAGTGCAACCTACATTTTAACAAGTCCCATGCTAAAAATTCTGATGCAGCTCAAGTTTGAGAGCTACTGACAGAGCTTTACAGTCCTCGAAGCACCTCTGCATACCTTTTCTTGGGCAAGTCCAACAACCACGTGGGAAAGATGGTATCATTACATTTTAAACATTAGGGAACTGAACTGAGACAACGAAGATAAGCTTAAGGAGGCATAGTGCCTAAATGGTAATATAGGATCCTGGAAGAGAAAAGGGACATTAGGGGGAAACTAAGGAAATCTGAATAAAGAATAGCAAACAATGCATCAATTTGGTTCATTAATTGTAACAAATAGACTATACTAATGTAAGACATTAATAATAGGGAAAACTGGGCATGGGAATATATAAGAACTGTACTATCTTTGCGATTTTTTTCTAAAATAAAAAATTTGTTTAAAACAATTAGGGAACTGATGCTCTGAGATACATGTTAAAGATGCTAAATACACAATGGGTGCCTATGGCATTATTTTCTGTATGTTTAAAGTATTTATGAAATATTTTATAATAAACTATATAATACTTTGAAACTGTAAAAACTACACTCAGACACTGTTTTGTCTTTTCTCCAGAAAAGGACTGGCATGTGTTTAGATAAGGATGCTGTGCTTGCAGCAGGCCTGAAACACCCCCTCGTCCCAGCAGAGCCTGTGGGTCCTTTTTGTGCAGGCCCTCTTTGTATTGTCAGCTCCCGCACCACGAAGGGGACCTGCCCATGCTCAGGATCCTCCCTGAAAAATAACTGCTGCGATGGAGATGCTCTGGGTTCCACCTGCTCCCCAGGCTCCAGGCCCCCGCCTCTCCCCTCACACCCACCACAGGCCTGGGCATCTCATCATGTTTATAACCCCACAGGGCCCTCATCTCGGCTAGGCCTCCTCTAACAGTAGCTGCTCCTCCTCCAGACAGTGACGGCATTTTAATGAGGGCACTATAGAGCCTCTGAACCCCGCAGAAGTGAACTGCATGCTGAAAGCTGCTGGTGCCTTCAGACCAAGCCAGTTGGCCATTTCCCTCTGCCTTTCTTTGCTGCAGACTGCGCTGCCCTTGGTGAGAAGTAAAACCCATGCCCCTCGCCCCAGTGGCTCCTGATGGAGCAACGTCTCTGAGGCCAGCCCGGAGCTCTTGAGGATGCATCAAGTCATTTACTTACCTCTTTTCCAACCTCGGAAGGAGTTAAAAACAGGTAGTGAAACCAACAGAATAGGGATTCAGAGGAAAGAGAGCTGAGAGGCCTGAACAACCCATAAACTGAATGTTAATCCCTAGAATAGTGGGACATTCACGGCTGCCCACACGTTTCTGAGGCTGGCTATTTTCACTCTGCTGTTTTAATGCCAACACCAAGGAATGTGTGTGGCAGCCAGCCTTCCGCTGACACCTTTGCCTTGGGTCTTACCCAGACCAAATGAGTGAGGATGAGGGGACAGGAGCCAAGGGGGCATTGTTTGTGAGTTCAAGAAACAACACTGAAAGCTTACTGGTTTGTTTTCTAGATCAAACACATCACCCTCATGTACCTGCCGGCTCCCCCGGCCCTTACTCATGCCATTATGTCATTTTCGACTGCTCTCCCTCCACTCCTCAGTGGAGTCAAACCCAATTCCTCCCTAAAGGGCCTGTTAAAGTCCAAAAGGCAGCCCAGGGAATCGTTCTCTGCTTTCTTTTGTATCATTCGTTCTTTCATTCAACCAATATTTACTGAAGACCTACTATGTGCCAGGTACTGTTCTCGGCACTAGAAATACAGCAGTGAACAACAAAAAAAGAGGATTTACATTCTGGAAAGGACAAGGGTCAATAAGGACATCAGTAAATACACACTGCTATGTGTACCATGTCAGATGGTAACTTCCAGGAAGAGAGAACAGGGGAAGGGATGATAGTGACAGCTGTCCTGCTCTCTTCACTGGCACTTAGGTTAAATATGCCATTATCTGGCCAGGCCCAGTGGCTCACACCTATAATTCCAGCACTTTGGGAGGCTGAAGCAGGTGGATCACCTGAGGTCAGGAGTTTGAGACCAGCCTGATCAATATGGTGAAACCCCATCTCTACTAAAAATACAAAAATTAGCCAGGCATGGTGGTGGGCGCCTGTAATCCCAACTATTCAGGAGGCTAAGGCAGGAGAACTGCTTGAACCTGGGAGGCAGAGGTTACAGTAAGCCAAGATCGCGCCACTGCACTCCAGCCTAGTCGACAGCCAGACTCTGCCATTATTTAACTCAGTTAATGTTTTGTTTCCTCTTCAGCTAGATACTCTGTGTTCTCAAACAGTAAGGGCTGTTTTTGGCTTCTTCCAGCATGGGATTGTATACAATGTCGCCGTTCAACCAATTCTGTTGAACAAAAAAACTTATACAGCTGATTCATGTTTTAGAAACACAGACCTTCTGGGTGCACAGGGAAGTCAGGAGATGAATTAATCCAGGTGGAACCGCAGGCAGTGAGTCATCCATTCCACACCTATTTTCCAGCAGCCATGTCCTAGGCACATGAGTGCAGCACTAGCCAGATACTTGTGGGCTCACCAGTGAAATCCTGCCCTCGTGATGTGTACATTTTGGTGGAAAAGACCAGCAAATGACAAGCGATTACTTCTTCGTTGTTGTTGTTGTTGTTTGTTTGTTTGAGACAGAGTCTCGTTCTGTTGCCCAGGCTGGAGTACAGTGGCATGATCTCGGTTCACTGCGACCTCTGCCTACAGAGTTCAAGCAATTCTTGCATCTCAGCCTCCCAAGTAGCTGGGATTACAGGTGCCTGCCACCACATCCAGCTAATTTTTTATAATTTTAGTAGAGACAGGGATTTACCATGTTGGCCAGACAGGTCTCGAACTGATCTCAGGTGATCCGCCTGCCTCAGCCTCCCAAAGTGAGTAAGCGATTACCTCTATGGAGGAAACGGCAGGAAGAAGAAAAGAAGAAAAGCAACACAGAGGCTAGGAAAAGGCTTTCCACCGAGATGATGTTCCAGCCAAGACAGGAAGTGGGAGAAGGAGCCAACAAGGCCAAGGGCAGGATAGGGGTGGGCAAGGATACTGAGAAGCAGCGCCTGGAGGAGGAGCCGGACAGGGCACAGGCCTGGAGGTGGAAATGTGCTGGGTGCGTGGTCACAGAGTCCAGTTAGTATGGGGATGAGGCTGGGGAAGACAGGAGCCAGCTTTCGCAGGCCCTTGTAGGTCACTGTAGGGAGTGTGGGTTTCATTCTAAGTGCAATGGAAAGACACAGGAGAGTCTAAGCAGGCGAGAACACAAGATTTGTATTTTAAGAGGATCCCTCTGAAAAGACTGCCCCAGAATTGGGGTGACTACATGTCACACTTTGCCAGGGACAGTGTTACTTTATGCCTGTTGTCCTAGCATCATTATTAATAGCACCCCATTTCACTTTCCAAAGTGTTGCAGATTAAGGGAAAAATTATATGGTCATCCTATCCAGAACCCATTATTATAACTAACATGATTCACTGTTCTGAGAAACCTGATATGCTATGTACCAGTCACATCCCCCCAAATAGAGCAGAGGCTGAATACAACATATTCTATAGTGGGAAATTAAGCCTGTCCTCCAGCACCGCAATTATGAAAAGGTTCTACTGTGTTCTGATGGCTTTTTTTTTTTTGAAAGACAGGAAGAAGAGAAAATTCTATAAAATTCCATGATGTATTCCACATTTTACAGCTGCTGCGAGGGGAAAACTTTTCCACAGATCAAATCTAAAATTTTCGTGGTTCAGTTGGAGTCTGTCCTCACTTGATATGGACAAAAAGGGCCAGTCATTGCTCTCTGTGCAGAGATCCTGAGAGTCCTGTTCTTGAAGAAGCCTGCCAAAGTCACCTCCAAGCAGCTCCAGGTTACATAAGCCCTGTTTCTCTAACCTCTCCTCTCAGGTCTTATTTTTCAAATGTTCAGTCATCCTTGTGGCTCCTCTGTTTATCCTTGCCAAGTTCTTCACACTGACACAGTACTTCTAAAGTTATACTCCAGAAGCCCTCTGCTATTTTCCCTACCAAATCTTTCCAGAAGCCTCAAAGCCATTCTCCTCTGCATCTAAGCCACGGGCCGGGAAACTGGAACCGGTGCTGACAAGCCACACTGTACCTCCTGCCTTGCTTCCACCTGTCCTCCTTGGAGTAGACCACCTAAAGAGAGGATTAAGCATAATCTTACCGTGTCTGGGGGATAAAGGCATGTAGGGGTAGCAACCTCTGTCGGCTTGGATTATGCCCCTTCTCATATTCCATCTTAGAATCTCAGAATGTTGGGATAAACGCGACCTTAGCAACACTCTTTTCATTTGGTAGATTTATTGAAGGCTGATCCTACAAATTGCTCATAGATGGGACAGAACTCGGACCCTGGACCGTGGCCCTTCCCCTCTGCTTTGCTGCCCCTCCGTCCACTTCATGGAAATGTTACTGTCCTCTGATTGATTTATACTGAGCTGAATTTACATGTCTTTTCCCACCCCTCTCCTTGACTTGATTTAGCTTCTTGAGGGCAAATAATGTATTTAATAGGTCTCTGTATTATTCACAACATGGCATCTTTCATGTAGCCAGGTCTCCGGGGAGATATTTGCTGAGCAAACTCCTGAATGGACTCTTAAGGCTCCTCCTTGCTTTATGATAGAGACAAGAGTAACACTCCCAGGCTTTTAGGGGTCACAGGCTCTGGGGACAAAGAGACCTGACTCCAAATCCAGGCTATGCCACTAGTTTACCAACTAGTAGCTAACTGGCTGTAGGAAAGGTATTATAATTCATCTTTCTTCATCAGAATAATGGATGCAATATACCTACCTCTTTCCGATGGCTACAAAAGCCTCCCTATGTTGCACAGAAATGCCTCAACAGACACATGTTCTGCCCTGAACACCACTTCTCCCTCTTTTGCTTGCTCTGCTCAGTTAATATGAGTTCCAGCTATTTTCCCTATAGGTTAAGCTTTTACCAAAAAAAAAAAAAAAAAAACCATCCCAATAGTGCTGTTCTTACCAGAGATACCATTTTTTTCTCAGGCTGAACTACTTAAAACCCTCCTTAGATAAGAGATAAAACTATGCTGGAACTTATATCCTTTTGCAAATTTTTAAAGTAGAGTGCTGAGATAACACCAAAATGGGGGAATTCCTAAGGTGACTTGGGATGTAAGTAGGAGTGAGGAAAGTAAGCTTAGAGAGAAAACGAAGAGAAGCTTTCTGATGAGGTGTGAGCCCATGGAAAACGGCGCAGGGAAAATGAATCGGAAATGCAGCCTGTGGGGTAATACCGCTGCAGAAGGAAACAGGCGAGGAGAGCCAGCCTCCACGGTGCCTCCTCCTCCTGACTCAGAAACTCGGGCCAGCAGGAGTTGAAGCCTATGACCCCTAGGACTGATCCCATACTGACATCTTGTGGTTACAAGTGTCATGACACTTATGTGGCCCCACGGCAAGCATGGACATGCATATTCATACCACAACCAGGTCTTCATTTTGCAGCATTTCAAAAGCATCAAATGTTTTCTCAGCCCCAAGCTCCCTGTTTTCAGTAGAGGTAGAAGTGAGCGAAGGAACTGTTGATGAATGTGACACTGGCATTTGTCTCCCCCGACTGCATCCATGCTAGTGGCTCCAAGCCTCTGCAGCCTTGGCTGGAGCATCTCTTCTTCTCCAGCACCCGAGGCTTCTTTAGAATTACTAAAACTCACTGGTTGTTTTAAACGTGAAATGAAAACTGCAGCTGCTCAGAGCTTTCAAACACCAACCAAACCACCCCCTCATGAAGTCTAAGGGAGGAAGGCAGGAAATAGAACAGTAACCTGGTTCTTTGGAATTTCAAAATTAAATTTCTCTTCACAACCGTTCCCCGGAGCTCCTCAGTAATGGAGGTGCACCAGAAACCCTCCATCTTGCAGAATCCCAGATGGTCCTGAGTGCCTGCTGCATTCGGAGCACCTGGGGATACTAGTGCACCTCAGAGGGCCCACGATCCAACAAGAGATGGGCAGGACCCCATCACCGTGAAGTAAAGGAGGGGTGGCGAGGGGCGGACATGGGCCGAGAGAGTTCTGGCGGGAGACACCAGGAAAGGCTCCCATGGGAAAGCAGCATTTTATCTTTTAGGATGAGCAGTGTGGGGCAAATAAAGTTGTGCAAGAAGGCATTGATAGCAGGTAAAGTCACAGGCCTTAGGAATCATAGGAAACAGGGATTTACTAGGAATCAGAAAACAGGGATTTACGCCCAGGCCCATCACTTCCTAACTGTCCATCTGAACATTATCTGTGAGCTCTCAAAACCTCGTTTTCTTCCTCTGAAAATCAGGGATGAAAATTCTGACTTCACATTGCAGTTGTGAAGAATGAGTAAGATAATGTGTAGAAGCGATGACTCGGCACACACTAAGGACACACACATGAGAATGCCAGTTGCTAACAGCTGGAGGAGCAGCAGGAGCGCAGAGATGGGCAGGAAAGGCTGCCACCACCTGCGGAAGTCAGGGGCAGGTGAGGACAGTGTGGACGTAGGACAAACAAAGACAAGGTGGTGGGGCAGGGTTGGAGGACAGAGGCACTGGACACCAGGCAGGGTCGCCTGACCAGCTCTTGCTCCTCTCTGCTCTCCCAATGTGTCGCCTGACTCTTCACTTGGTTTCTTTTTGCCTCTTTATATCCTCTCTCCCCAGCGAGGTTATTTTGGCTTTCTGGAGACATGGGCCACAGTTCATCATGGGTCCAGCAGAAGGCTCAGGTGCAGAGCAGACACTCACTGAGCATTTGGCCTGGCCCCTGATGATGCTGGGTCACTTTCAGCAAATTAGCTAACCTCTGTTAGGAGGCAGGTTTCTCTTCAGTACAATTCAAACAAAGGCAGAATACTTGTCTCTTTTGGTTGCTGTGAAGATTAAATGAGAAAATGCAAGTGAATGGACAAATGACTGGGAAAAGGCTAATAAAAGATAACTGCTATGAGAGCTGCACCTGCTAGAGTCCTAGCTGCCAGCTTCAAAGAAAGCACTGCAGACTGTTTTCTATGAAACCCAGTCTCAAAGACCTAAGGATATGCTCAGGATAAATCAGAGAGGGTTGAACAATATTATCACAACAATATTTTCTAAGAGAGTTGTTAAGAAAATCGGGTTTTCATCTGAATTTCTCTGTATTATGTAACTTTCCCACTTCTTAATCATAGCTTTCAAAAACACACCATGGTAGCACTGCCCTTAACTGCTTTTCCAGACGAAATCTTTTCAAATTTCCACCAAAAGAATGCAGTTGGCACCACCTTCTCCTGACCGTCCTAACAAATGGATAAACGTTGCTGCAATGAGACAGTTTAGAACAACATCTGCTCCTATCTGCCAACAAAGTTCAGCTGTGGCTTCTGACACTAAATAGGGCATGAAAATCTCTTCCTTTAAAAAATAATAACATTTATACTTTTTTGTTGATCAAAAATAACAGATGACTATAGAAAAAGTAGAAAATCTAGAAAATTATAAAAAACAAGTTACCCATAATCAACTATCCACACACAGTTCAGGCTGTGCATTTTATAATATCCTTTACTATCCTTCTAGTCTTCTTTGCAGATGTATTTTTAAAATGGAGTCAGTCTTATCTTTTCACTTATTATAGCTGAAGATTTTATTTAATATTTCACTTTTGTTCTTGTTGTTGTTTGTTTGTTTTGAGATGGAGTCTCTGTCGCCCAGGGTGGAGTGCAATGGCATGATTTTGGCTCCCTGCAACCTCCGCCACCCGGGTTCAAGTAATTCTCATGCCTCAGCCTCCTGAGTAGCTGGGATTACAGGTGTGCGCCACCACATTTCACTTTGTAAAAAATTACCACATTACATAAAGCTGGCAGTATTGAAAGAGATGTGAGGTGAAGTCTTTATTCTCTAGAGGTCGGTGCTTCATGAGGATACATGACACACACACAGGAAAAACAAATAATGGCATACAATAATGATGGGATACAAGAATGACTTAAGACGGGGTAGTACAAACAACATCTGTGAGGTTCACACCTCGATGAGATTACCATGGCCTAGAATGGCCTTGCAAGGACTTCATAAAGGAAGACAGAAACAAGTCCAGCCGTGAAGCATTGTAGTTCTATAGAAAATTTTGAATTGATAATGACTAATTTACCTCCCTTTCTCCAATACACAGAAGGACAGGTTCACTGAAGTCTTCCCTTGCTAAGCCTTTGTTCTTACGGACAAAGCTGAGCTCCCACAAAAGCTGTTTTTCAAATATCATAAATAAGGATGTAAGTAATTCGAAACAATTTTCCAATTATGTTTGCATTCATGAGGAAAACCAAGGTTTTAAGAGAAAATAAAAGGTTATCTGAAGAATTAGAAGTCAATTCTGAAATTCCAGATCCCTAGTGTCTAAATAACACATAATACAAGAATTAGCAAGAATCTACTCCACACATGATATTGAAACTTGGAACCACTTGTCAACCAAGCTTAATTCCTGGGACAGACCTTCCTGCTTAACCTGTATTCATCCACTCATACATTTAGGAAATACTGTTCAGTATTTTAGAATGTGAGTTAATGAGTCCAACACTGGGCTAGGCGCTAAGGTAAAGTGAACCATATGGACAGGTTCCTGCCATCATGGAGTGGACAGTTTTAGTAAGAGAAAGGCTGACAGGTAAACAGACAATGACAACCCAATGTAATCAATGCTCGGTAAATTAAGCCACCTTAAGGACTTACAGATGCTACAGATATAAATGCTTCATTAAGAAATGAGCACCTAGAAAAAACACTATATTACCCTACGCTTGGAAAATTAGGAAAGGCTTCTTAGAATAGATAACATTTAAGTTTAAGGAAGAACAGCAGAAAGTCAGGAGAGGCAGTAAAAGAAATATCTAGGGCTGGGCACAGTGGCTCATGCCTGACATGCTAGCACTTTGGGAGGCCAAGGTGGGAGGACTGCTTGAGGTCAGGACTTCAAGACCAGCCTGGGCAGCACAGCAAGACCCCATCTCTAAAAAAAATTAAAATAAAAAATGTAAAAATGAATATGGTGGCACTGCCTATAGTCCCAGTTACTCACGAGGCTGAGGTGGAAGGATTGCTTAAGACCAGGAGGTTGAGGCTGCAGTGAGATGTAATCACGCCACCACACTCCAGTTTGGGTGACAGAACGAGACTCTGTCACAAAAAGAAAAAAAAAAAGAGAGAGAGGTCTAGGAAGAGAGAATAGCATGTTAAAAATTCTAAGGGAGAGAAAAAAACATGGTGAAAAAGTGGAAAAAAGATATTCAAATGGCTGGGTCAGAGGGTGGAGAAGGGAGGATTTCGGTGAGCTAGAAGTAAGCACATACATAACCAGGTGTGGGCATGTGTGTATACACACATACTCATTTAGACCTCAAAACAATCCTCCCATAATTATCATCATTTTGAAGATAAGGAAACAGGTATGAGAACACTAGTTGGTGATAAACAATAAGTAGCCAAAGGACCCTGAATGGAAGAGGGACATGATGAATTTTGCGTCTCTGGCAAAATACCAATGATGCAGTGTAGAGAATGCTTTGGAAGTTAGGAAGTGATGATAAAATCTTTATTAAGCTTCCCAGAGAGATTAAAGGGCTCACTTTCTGTCATCTTACATGCCATACCCTGAGTCTGCAACTTGAGAGATCAGGAAACATAGACAGAACCGTTTCCTTCAAGGAGGTTATAATCTACCAGGGGCAACAAGCATATCAGGACACTGGGTGCTCTCTGCAGTGCTTGGCAAGGATTCCAGAGACCAACTACTTTCTAAAGCACCATGACCAGCAGAATCATAGACTGAGGTTCCTTCTTTGAAAGACAGCCAAGCTTCTTCCAGGAAGAGAAAGCCCTGACCACAGGGAAGCACTGACCACAGCTACAGCCCCAGTTCTTCTCTGGGTCTGACAAACTCAGGACAATGGTTCTGTCCCCTAACACCTTTCTATAGTCCCAAATCCTAACCTGGTGACCCACTAACAATGTCCACATGGTACCGTGAGTGTCCAGGGCTATTCCTGGCTTAGTCACACTCTTTCCCTCTTGGGGTTTAGCTACTTTGTCACCTCCCTGCTGGAGAAATGCCACTTACCCATGATAGTGTTAAAGAACATTTGTCTTCATACTTAACAACAATCCAGTCCACCCTTTATTCTACTTTCTTCAAAGCTATGAGTAAGAAAGAGAAATTAAACTAAAATGTTCAGTGTAGGTAACAGGCTCTCCATACAGCAACATCGTATCTAAATCTTTACAACCACCACCATGAGAAAAAGATGTGCTTGTCCTCATAAAACATGAAAACACAGGAAAAGGTAAATTGACTTGCCTTGGTCCACACAGCTAAATAAGAGCATAAGCAGGCTTCAAATCCAGTTCTGACTCCAAGGCCAGCCTCATTCTACTGCACTATTTAATTCTTCAGAAGTAAAATAGGTCATTTGAAAACATACTATCTTTCTGAAGTTGGCAGTTAACGTGTTTGCTACAGAAGATTGGTCAAGAAACCAATCAGGGGTTGAAAATTTGACTTTGAAATTATATCCTCAATTCTTAAACCTTCATTTATGGTTTGGTGGCGTATTTAGTCTTGTCAATAAGGCCCTTGCAGCAGCAGATGTTGGACTGATGTGAGATGGAAAGATTTTTGGCCAGGTTTCTGAAACCCTAAATTCTAGACCAGTTTTCCATAGTGAACACAGGTTCATGAGAGCTAGGGCGGAGCTGGGGTTACTCTAGCCAAATGCACACTGTTATTCAGAGCCTTGGCACCAAACTTTGCCAAGGTGCCGATAAACTAGGGTAGGTTATATGTCAATGAATTATAAGTAGGGGATCATATAATTCCTTGTCCAAACCATTGGGACACAGCAAAAGGAAGTGTTATTAAATATGACAACAGGACAAATGTGTAATCCAGGTCTGGCCACGGCAAACCAACACTTATGGTCACCCAGGTCATAAGCAGCCCCGTTACTTTCTAGCTTAAGGCCTAGGTTACAGGAAGTCTAGAGGCCCCACTGGGTCTGGATGCCCAGGCTCACATGCTCATCTTGTTGCTAATAGCAACAGGTGGCTTCTAAAGATGAATCTAAGGAAAAATGCTCCACAGGAATAAAAGCTACAAAAGTATTCTTCTCTAAAGCCCGAAGTTAGCCCAAACCATCCACCCTAAACCTTGGGGCAGGGTGGGCTGCAGTGGAGGCAGTCTGTCTTTCTTACTACAATACCCTTCTCAAAGGAGGACGAAAAGAATAAGAGAACGTAGTGCAGACACAAGAGCTCTGAGCCTTTTGTGTACCAAACTGACATTCCCTGGTACTTGTGGCCCAGGAATAGTCCAGGTTTTGAACCTGTTCCAGCTGCTTTCTCCCTCAAGGCTCAGGTTCCTCTGGGTGACTGCAACGCCTCTAACAGAAGCACAGAATGAATGTTGAAAATGCATTCCCCCTAGAATGTGCTACTCATAAGAATTCCTCAGTGCAGGGGAATCAACCAATGGTGCAGGTATCATTTGTGTAACTGTCTAAGGTACCATGCAAAGGCTATTTTTTCATGTTTATAAAAATAGATAGACCCAGTTTCTTGCCCCTAACACAGAACTCTATACCTCGTAGTCATTTACTAAATGTTCTCTCACCTGAATAGGACCTAGTTAAGTATTCCTGAAGCCACCGGCACTGGAGAGGAGTCAGCGCCTCCTTACTGGTGAGTGGTCAGGAGATGTCCGCAGAATGGTTTACACCACAAAACTTATTGCACCCCTTACCTCGGTTTTCCACTGCATCAGGTCAGAAACTTATTTGATTTGCTGCCCCGAATGGGCTTCACACCTTCCCTCCTATTCGCCAGTGTGTCTTTTTC
The DNA here is from genome assembly GCF_008728515.1 of Papio anubis. Classification (NCBI taxonomy): domain Eukaryota; kingdom Metazoa; phylum Chordata; class Mammalia; order Primates; family Cercopithecidae; genus Papio; species Papio anubis. The sequence continues at coordinate 98,106,351 of NC_044979.1, forward strand.
CATTACCCATGTTTAAAAACAGACTCTTTAATTTATGGGCATTTAGGGCTGGTGAAAATCTCCAAGCTCTGGGCTCACCACAGACTCAGGCCCCTAAATGGTAACAGCTGAGCTGGCTTGTCAGGCGGGGTGAGGCCCCTTCTCCCGTCCCTGGAGAAATAGCCTGAATGAACAGACGTACTGACCCCAGCCCCATGCCGGTCTCAGGGGCTGCCCCAAAAGTGGCTCACTTGGGGATACGGCTTGTTGCTTCCATGGTGAAGAAGAAAATCTTTATTTGTGCCTGGGGAGTAGGAAAAAGGGTTCCTAATGCTGGCCTTGGTCTGTTTCTGATCTCTCACAAGGGATGAAACATTGATAAGGACGGTCCTTTATTTGTGGTTATGTTCTTGTTTGGTTATTAAAATACCCTTTCTTCTGTGAAACGATGTTGGACAGTGGGTGACATTTTAAAATGTCTTTCATTGGCAAAATAAAGAGTTACCATTGGCATACTGATAAAGTTTTTTGGTAAAATTTTACTGCCCCCTGAAATGCAAAAGTCTGGGAAACACTTCCTTAGACTCCATGGCAAGGCTTCTGAAGAGCAGAGAGATGGGAACGTGGGTCGGGAGAGTGGGGAGAGCACTCTCATCTCAGAACTCCAATCTGCTGGCTGCAACATATACATTAAATAACTAATGGGGATGGCAACAAAGCTATCTTTGTCATCTAGTCCAGGCCAGGCTGGGTACTTATATTATCTCAGTTAATCCTCACAATTACCCTGCAAAACAGACACTACATTTTCCATTTTATAGCTAAGGAATTAAATGTGCAGCTATGTACCATCAACAAGTAGCTGTGAAAGGCTGGGATTCAGCCCCAATGCCTGTTTCTTTCCCTGATGCACGGGGTATGCAGTGGGGAAACAGGGCTATCAGCTTCACTAAACAGCAAAACAGAGCTTTTGAATTAATCAGAGTTGTGAAGGGACCCATTTCTGAATGGAGCCTATTACATTCTAAAACTCAGATGATCATGAAGACGTTATAATGGAAGTTTGTTTATTCTCTGCATTTTCTAATTGGTTTATTTGAAAGTTTGGTCTCAGGAACTGCTCTGCAAGGCTCTGGAAATGACTTAATCAAAACAAGCCCAAGTTCAATGTGAAACAAGCAACCTGTCTTCTGCAAAGCAATAGTCATCAGCCAAATCGGAAGCACCCAAGTAGTCATTACCCTCCCTTTCTTGACCTGTGGGTATTTCATTGCTTGTTGCCATTTCCAAGAGTTCAGGCAGGCTTAAGTAACTGTTCATTAAAACCAGAGTTTAAGGGGGAGGATTTTGAACAATGTCAAAGACCAAGGAGCTCACTTGAATATTACCTGTAGATTTAACTTAACCATGCTGTTGCTATTTCTAAAAAGGCATAAATCACACGATGGCTGTATTCTTAAGGGTCATGTAGCACTAAATACTAAATCAAACTTCTCGCATCCATTGAATCTGCTGAAGGCAATATGTAGAGATGTTGCAACATTCTTTGCCACTACCTTTCCATTCTGCTCCATTCCCACTTTTAGACACAAAGCAAAACCATCCACCCCGGGAATTTAACAACAATGCATCCGATCATTAATAGGTACAAATAAAGATGCAAGAATCAATTGTCACAAATAAGGATAGGATTTGGCATCTCATTTGGAATGTCTCCTTTGCCTTAACAACCCTATTAAGCGTTGGTGAATAACATTAGGCAACTATTCATTCAACCAATATGTACCAAGTGTCTACTAAATGCCAGCAATTGTTCAGGATGATGGGGATGCAAAAGTGAATTAAGAATAAAGACAAAAATCCTTGCCACTATGGACTTCTCCCTGTAGTGCAGAGAAAACTTGATATTATACAGTAAAAACTTCACTTATTAAAGTTAAAATTTTAAAATAATAATTTGACTTTTAGATGGTTTTCATGGTACATGGAAACTCATGATTTTCTCAAATTTATTGCTTCATCCTAGAAGAAAATATTATTTTGCAGATGATTTAACATAATATACCTAACTTGAAGCAAAATCATGCAGACATCTTTTGTTACTATCCACATTCCTGACATCTTCCTTGAAGTTTTTCACTTCTAAGGGCTGCAGTGATTCAAGAGACTGTGCTGGGTGCTTCTTAGAGGATGGCCCTGGGGAGGAATAGGGTTCCCAGCACAGGACTTGTCCTTGTGATGTTCTGCCAAGTCAAATTTACTTCCTACAAAACCAACAATTCACTTTTACGCTGGATCACTAAATAATATGGCAAGATTTTAGTCAGAAAACTTAGGCAGAAGCTTATGAAATAAAGAATGAAGGAGAAAGAATGAGGACGCAACAATGGAATCAAGAGTATCTGACATATCACACTTTGTCTGTTGTAAGGAATTGCTAACAGATGAAAAGAATGTCCTCTAAAAATCCCCCCTCGAATAATCAACTATCAAACACGTGCAACAAAACAGACTATGGGAAGTTACTCCAAAGGTGACTGCTAACTTTCTTTATCCTAAACAGATGGATCACAGATAAAAAAGGCTACAGAGCTTGGTAATACCTATGTAGAGAATGAAAGGCTATATGGCAAAATCTATATAGGAAAATCTATAGAATTCTTACGAAATAATGTTTTCTATCAAATGGGAACCATTTTAAATATTGAGGCAACTGAGATATTAAATTTTTTAACCTAATGTTTAGATCTTTTCTTATACTGTACAAGCTAAGTATTTAAAAGCTTGAAAAAGAAAGCAATGGCACCTTTGCAATGATCAGAGCCAAGTTTGCTGACAAGGTGAAGAACTACACAGTCAGGACTCAGGTGCTGGCTGCAGTGCATCACTAGGTGGAAAACAAAACATAGGAATCAGTGGTAAGTTCAGACTCAGTAAAGTGCTACACATTCCTTGAAAGTCGAGTGGTTGAGGTGAATGGAGCACTGGCCTCAGGTATACCTGGGTTAAAGCATTCTTACTTTCAAAATCTGAAACACAGGAAGAGTTAATAATACAGCTTGGCATCATTATATCAGAGTGTCAAAGCAGGTGAGCTGATGAGATTCAGAAAATAAAGACAAGGACTCGGAAGGTGGCACCCCTCTAGATGCAGACCTGAGCAAACCAGAAGGAGCAAGAGCCCTGTAGGGGCTGGCACAGGGTGGAGAATGTTTCTAAGGAATTGAAAAGGAGTGTTCAGTTTAAGTATACAGATACAGAACACAGCCTCAGTTCTGACTGTAGTTGAGGGAAGTTTTATAGGCTTGTGGAAGGCAGGCATGGAATACAAACAAATCAATGCGGACAGGAGTAAGAGATAAACAGTTTTAAATGTCTTGTACAACTAAAATGTTTCTGCAGCCCAGGTTTATTGCCAAAAGAGGAGACTTGGAAAATTTTGGTCTGGCTATTCCAATTATAGAGCTTTATGAAACCACACAGGATACAGCACTACCTTCTTGAGAAAAGCAACGATGTCTTGACCAGGTAAACCTCCACGGTAAGTGTGACTTGTAATGGGTAACTCTGCATAAGGGCAGTTCATCCTTTCAAGGCCTGGCCTCATTCGTTTTGGAAGACAGTTGCAAAGATCTTGTAAATTTTGCTTTATCTATTTGTCAGATTGAGACTCGTACCACTAAAAAAAAGTACATGAGTTACTATGAACCTTTGTACTATTTATAATGTGAAGTACAGGTCGTCAGTTACCATCTTGACTTTAAAATAGTTTTTATTTATCTTTGTGTTGGTTTAGAACTTAAACTTTAAACAATGTCTCTCTCTCTTTTGGTTTAGGGAGAGAGAAAAATGAAAGTTTTGATTTCTATTTTGGTCTTGCCCAAAAGTATTTCATAAACATTTACTAAGAAGATTGTCAAGCTCTACCTAACTGCCCCCATGAAAAAGATAAACCTTCTTATGATTATTCAGATAAATATATTCATCATTTTCATCCTGGTGTTATTATTCATACCAACAAAGGTACAGTTGTCATTAAAAGTAACCAGAGTTCCCAGGCACCTCATCAATTACCTACCTACCTATTCTTGGCAAAGCTTGGTTGCTATACATAAAGCATATTTACACCTACTTAGTATATGGTCTAGCTGTTGAGTCCTCTAAAGCTAAAAAGACATCAATACCTCAGGTTCAGCTCTCCTTTCCATCCTTTCTCTATTGATGGCACCTTCACACATTAGATCCTAAAAAAGAAGTCACCCTTAGGTCTTTCTAGAAGTTTCTTAGGTCTTTAGAAGTTGATATGGGGAAGAAGGGGCCAGGAAGTATCATCTTTCTGATGGCCATTTCTGCCTGTGTGTCTAACACAGTGAATATTCATATAGAACAAACACTGGCGCGGTGGGGGTGGGGGATGGTAGATGTTGAGTGGATGATGGAGAGAAGGGAAAGTGTTTGTGGAAAGACCCTCACTCCCAACATCCCACCCCTCAGTCCCAGACTGCTTCGAGACTAGGAAGCAGAGAGCCGGAGGAATGCAGCTGGTGATGCAGTGAGACCTTATACTGGTTACTAGGACTATCCCGCAGAGTGTACCATTTGTGTATATATGTTTGTGTATGCATAACTTTTTCACTTACAAAATGGGGCTTCTTCCATTATTCTCAGCAACCTAAAGCAGGAACAGAAACCCAAACACTGCATGTTCTCACTTGTAAGTGGGAGCTGAACACATGGACAGAGAGAGGGGAACACCACACACTGGGGCCAGTCATGGGGGCTGGGGGAAGGGAGAGCATCAGGAAAAATAGCTAATGCATGCTGGGCTTAATACCTGGGTGATGGGTTGACAGGTGCAGCAAACCACCATGGCACACGTTTACCTATGTAACGAACCTACATATCCTGCACACGTACCCCAGAACTTTAAAACGAAGAAAAGAAAATGGGCTTCTTTTCTCTGATAAAGACTCTCTGGGAAGAGACAGGATCTACACTTTGTCACATGGGAACCTGCAATGGGAGATATGAGGATTTTCTCTTTCTGCGTGTGGGAGGCTTTGCTTTTCCAAGAACACTTTGGAGTGTCTCACACATCCAGAAGTGAAGATTGGGGCTGGCTCTCTTCCTAAGCTTCACAACAAATCGAAAAGTTCTAAAAGTGGTATGACCTATGTTTATAGAAGTTCATCTTGTATATGTACAAATAACATGAATAAAACATGATTTCTTCCTTACTTTCACGTTTACCTTCTCCTTCTCTCTTCTTTAACCTGCAAAAGGGAACTGTGAAATCTGCATAAGAATCAACACTGGCACTGCATATTTTGGATATAAACCAAGGACAGAAAATATGGACTCTGAAAATACTAGTTCAGAACTAAATAAATAGATCTGCAATTTGGAAATTAATAATAAGAAAAAGTTACTGGTTTTCTTTTTAAGACTCACAGAGGATAAATACCTCTTATAGTTTGGGAATTAAAGAGAAAAAAAAAAATGGCTCTGCTGTGCCTCGCTGAAAGCTTTCTCTGCCCTGGCATGTTTGTAAACAGCATGTTTCACTTTGCTAGCAGGCGTGACAGCTTAAGAGTGTCAAGCCCACTCCCTCATTTGCTAGATCAGATAGCCTTTTCTGTTTGTGATAAGTGAAACCTAATCTTCACTTGAATGAGAATTTGCCCAATATATTTAGAACATGAGGCAGGGCTATCCCTGAAGCAACCTAACTGCCTCTGTGCCTCAGGCATTTTCCGCTAGGTCTAAGAATCAACACAAAAAGATCGAAAGCTTTAAACACCTGAGTTCGGATAATTCTGGCCAGGAAGAGACCCCATGACCAGTCAAGTGTCATTACCAGGTAAGGAAGTAACATTAGCACAATGGGCCCATTCTTGGACCCTAACCTGTGCTGTACCCACATACTCTACCATCTCCCCTTTATACCTCTTGGTCCTCCCACTGCAGGTCCAGCACTTCCCCTCAGCTCCCTACAAGGATGCGAAAGCATCCCAACACAAACGTCCAAGTATCTCCTCTCGGTCCTTGACCCGTTCATTTTTACTTTCTAAAGATATTACTACAGCACCTTGCAAATTGAATTTAACAAAGGACCTATGTAAGTATGGATTATGTTACTTAAGCAAACTAGATGGGGAGCCCATCTTTTCCATATTTACCCCTAGAACAAAGCAAAGTGCTTGGTCCTTAGTTGATACAATGCTGACTCAAGTGAAAATAAGGAGACTGCACAGCCACTGGGATGGAACATGGATTATGAGATCGAAAAGTTCACAAAAATAAAAACATTTCAAGGAGTTAAAGAGGAAGACCAGAGATTTGGAGCCTAGTGTGTAATGTGAATAAAGACTTGAGGCTGGCAAGGTGGCAGAGGACAATGGCACCAGGGCTGGGATGGCAGTAGACTGTGGCTCTGATTACAAATGAGACACTCTAGGACCCAAAACTGGCTAGGCCTAGGGTATGCGGGAGCTGCACATGTAAGATTCTGAAGGCCCCAAAGTTATTTGGGGAGTAGAACCCTTGGAAGAGAGAGGACGTAGCGCTAAGGAGACTTGAGGGTGTGGAGCAGATTCGGGGAATTACTGTAATGTGACCACAGGGCACACTCCAGCTGAGGAAAGCAAGAACTCGCCAGCCACGCATGTAAATACTATTCTGTGTGCTTGACAGCAACTCCTCTTTCTTTCAAATGACATGCGCCTCTTTCCTTCCTGACTTTCAAAGAGCCCTGATTGCTGAACTTGTAATTATGGTACTCTATGGGAACTCTTTTTTTGGGGGGCGGTGGGAGGAGTCTCCCTCTGTCACCCAGGCTGGAACGCAGAGGCACGATCTCGGCTCACCACAATCTCCACTTCCCGGGTTCAAGCAATTCTCCCTGCCTCAGCCTCCTGAGTAACTGGATTACAGGCACCGCCACCATGCCCGGCTAATTATTCTATTTTTCAGTAGAGACAGGGTTTCACCACGTTGGCCAAGCTGATCTTGAACTCCTGACCTCAGGTGATCCACCCGCCTCGGCCTCCCAAAGTGCTGGGATTACAGGCATGAATCATTGCACCCGGCTGGAACTCTTAATTCTTTCTTAAATCAGTTAGTCCTGATGCATAAGAAATACCAATACCTCTCAAAAAAAAAAAAAATTCTCTTTTATGACTTTCTGAAATAAAACATCACAATATAAATTTCAAACTGTTCGGTGGTCTACTGATCCCAGGCAAAACACACACATGCGCGTGCGCGCACACACACACACACACACAAAGTTTAAGCAGAACCTTACTTAAGCGACTTGAGTCAAGGAACATGAGAATCTGAAAGGTTAGGGTGGGTTTTTGTTCCCTTTGGCCAAATCCTAGAAGACTTTGTCCACTGGGGGTCCCACTGCCTTTCAGACAAACAACAGGGAGAAGAACAATTGGAAGCACAAAGAAATCCTTTCAGTTTCTTTTGTTATTTTGAGGCAGCCTTTGAGGGTGGCCAGTTATAATGAAAATATGAAAGAAAACTAATATACACACACACTGATTTATAATTTTTATAATGGAGCATTTAATATTCACATTCTTGTATGGAAAATATTCTTATTTTTCCCAATCCTGCTTCATTCCAAAAGCATTTACAAAAGAGACAGATCTGTCTTTAACTCACAAATGAGAAAACAGAGGCCAAACTGTGTAAGTGACTTCCCTATATTCACATACCCAGGTGTATGGCCAAGCTGGAATCTGAACAGAAGTCTTTTGAATTAAAATGCCACAATCCTTCTACAAAGTACAGAAATGACACCATCATCCTCCTAACAGAAACAGAGATCTGGATGAAATATCAAAAGAGAAATCCTGCTTCCCTGTTCGCTCGGAAAGGAATTTGTTACTGAATAAAAGGTAAACATGCCATGGCCTCTGCAAACAAAGTGTGATTTTTTACTATCCTGTATATTAATGAAATACCATCACAGCCAGTAAGATGAGAACTCACAGTGTGAAGCTAAGGACATGAAGGCTGAGCAGTTACCATCCTCAAATTGCAATATTTTATATATATAAAAGAAATAGGCTGGGTGCCGTGGCTCACGCCTATAATCCCAGCACTTTGCGAGTCCGAGGCAAGTGGATCACCTGAGGTCAGGAGTTCGAGACCAGCCCGGCCAACATGGTGAAACCTCGTCTCTACTAAAAATACAAAAATTAGCCTGCCGTGGTGGCGGGCGCCTGTAATCCCAGCTACTCAGGAGGCTGAGGCAGGAGAATTGCTTGAACCCAGGAGGTGGAGGTTTTGGTAAGCTGAAATCGTACCTCTGCATTCCAGTCAGGGTGACAGAGTGAGACTCTGTCTCAAAAAAAAAAAAAGAAAAAAAAAAGAAAGAAACAGGCACAATTTATCTGTTATAGTGTTGAAAAACATCAGGGTGGCATTAATCTCAAGTGAAAAAACAGGAAAAGAATGAGAAACTTAAGACATCTAAGAGATTAAAAAAAGAGCATCATCAAAAATAAATTTTTCAGAAACTATTTTTTCAAAAAATGTCCAACAAACTCTTAAAAGCAAATAAGCCACTCAATTTCGGTGTACAGCCCTTTCTCCTAATGGATGACTGCGGGAGAGATGTTTGTGGTTCCTTGCTTTCTTTTTGGGAAGGGCTGGGCAGGAGGAGTAAGCTGGAGGATAAAGGGCAGAGAAAGTATGGCATGCTTAGAAATTGTTAACGTGTACTCATTAGGGAGTACACAGAGTGACAAGATGTCAATCAGAAAATATATAGCTGATTCACTTTTCTTCTGGGTTGTTAAAACCCACCAAAGCTTTCAACCACTGTCCTGAACAATTCTCAATTTCAATTCTAAAGCAACAACAACCTGAAACCCTGAGAACAGACCATAGACATGTATGGCAATAAATACACAAAAATAAAAGAGAAAAAATTAAATGCAATTGTCAAATAATATCTTTAACTGGAAGAAGATATATTTGTGACAATTCAGCAGGAAGACCTTATTTTTTTTCTAACAATGTAACATACACAAAGTCAAATGGAGTAGCTCTAGCCTCTCTTTAAGTACATGTATGTGAGATGATTGCCAAGGACCCTTGCAACTTTACTCAGTAAATTATAATCATTTATCTGTCTTGATGCACTAATATGTAATAACTGTGGGGGAAAATACAAGTAAATAACACCTTCCCCCAACCAGTCATTTTAACATGCAGCACTCTGCAATAATTATGATTCCATTATACATTCAAGTCCACAAGGACAGCAGCCCTGCCTTAGAATAAACTTCAGGTTAGAGTCAGTTTGATAAACATTGATTAACAAACCACTGACATAGTAACAAACTAAAACCTATCTGACTTCTGTAGTGACTTTTTTCTTATGTTTTGTACAGTTATTGGGGGCATGCATATTATTTGGAAATATTAGTAACATGAAGTTGTTTTCTTTGTTTATTCTTCATCTGGTGCCACAGTCTTCACTCACTTTGGCGGGGAACAATGAGGATGCAAATAGAAGTGGTAGATTAACGCAACCTCACTCTGCAGGCAGCTTTGGACACAGAGCATCTTGACAAAGGCTCGCACTGGAGGAGGTAGGGTCATCTCTGGAGGACATTTGGGCTTCCTCGTGGCACACAGGTTATTCTGGGGCCTGCCCCAAATGCCATGATGCCTTGTGCCAAACAGGGGAAAGGAGGGAAAGCTACCTTCCTATTGTGGGTTAGTGGCTTTTACCTCCCTTTATTAGACACCTAGAGGTTCCTAACCCTGCCTGGGCACTCAGGGGTGTGGGATGTTGGGGGTGACGCTGTGCTCCTGGGGATGGTAGGAAAGTATGGTCAGGGATGGGGAGAAGCATCTGCAAAGAATGCACATAGCGAGACCAGAGAAAGTGAATAACCAGCAACCCTCATGGCAGCCCATTGGCATCTACAGAACAAACTCCCTCTAGGTACAGCAGATGCCAATCTTTCGGCTCACGAATGGGCACAGTTCAGTGGCCCAGTTTAGGAAGATTCTGGGCCTGGGGACAAAGGAACACAGTGGAGCACACCCTTACTGGGGCGCAGAGGGAATCAATCTGTTCAGAGTTTATTTGGGTACATGCAGAACTTGCTTAACTGTCCACCTCTGAAAAGAGACAATTATGATGTAGGAAAAGAAAAAGCAGCAAGACTAGATGTACTCAAACACAATAAGTATTATGTTTTCTTGCAAATGTCCTCAGCAATGAGATACAGAAGCAGAGGAATTTAAAGAACACATCCAAGAGATCTGCACAGTCAGAGAAATCAGTGACTTTGTTTTATTTTTCAGTTTTCCAGGCAGGACCAATTAAACCTGTCTTAATAAAATTCTCAAGCAATGCTGACACGATTCATCTGTGCAGTATTATAAGAGTTTAGCAGGCCCCATTTTAACCTTGGTTGAGTTTTATGACTCATGTAAAACATTCTGAAAATGACTCAGGGAAAAAATGGGGACATGGTGAGATAAAAGTGGAGGAGGTGAGTCATGAGATCTGAGTTCTTATTTCCAGATCAGTAACTAGCTGTGTGGCTTTGGAGGGGTCCCTTCACTTCTCAGAGCCTCTTTTTCCTTGTGTGAAAGAAAGAGAAGGAATTTTTACAGTTTTATTTGCACGTGTCTATTTCATCTCAATTTTATTAAAAACGGGGCTCAGGTTGAACACACTTGGTCAAAAGGAACCCTCTTTCTAAATGCCAATTCACATGATTGTTCCATATCCAGAGATGTGTGGATGGAAAGTTTCCTTATTCAAACCTTACAAATGAATTCCAGACACCCAGGACACCCCCAGCAACAAGGAATCTTTTGCTGAGTTGGTTCACGACATTTTTGGACAGCATGATTTATCACAGATGTCTCCAGGTAATATGTTTCCTCATACTTTCTACCTCAAACTCACTTTTCTCTCCTCTAGTCACGTGTACACATAAATTGCTTTACTAGAAATGGGCAGAGAGATTTTGGAATTTTCATTGCCAACATCACAATTTCAAATAGGAAAAATAAAAAGCTCTTTTTCTTCCAGCAGAGAAAAGCATGAAACTCAGTTGATAATTCTTACAAATGGTACCAAACAAAGGAAGAAAATACCAGAACCGACGGGCTAATGCAAAACAATAGAGAGAACAGAGGAGAATGGGAATTTCCATGCAGTGGGAAGCCTATTTTTGGCAAGGTAAATGAAACATTAACATATTATATTAGAGTAATTCAGGTGAAAGAAAACATACAACCTATAAACTTTGGGATGGGGGAATGATTGTGGCAAATAGCTTCTCACTGTGCTTGTATTAGCATAACTAGTAGATACAAGCTCATTTTTCAGGGTTTTATGATTCTGACACTATAAATCCAAAGTAGACTTGACCTTGTTAAGTAAATGATTCATATAATTTTGTTTACATCACTGAACTAAAGAAAGGAAGACAAGATAAAAAATTCTACTATGGAATTTGTTGTTTTCTTTCAAGCATTTAAAAATATTAGAGATAATCTTCCTTTTTATTTAAACAAAACTGTTTAACATCTGCTTTTTATAATATTGTTATTTCTTGTGAACATTCAGTGTTTGAAACTCTTGTTCCCAAGAATTACTTGCAAATATCACATAACTAAAATTCCAAAAAAGAAGCATGCACACACCCCATAACTCCAGCAAATCCTTGATTAACTGAAAGCCAAAACCCAACCAAACAGAATTCCAGACGAGCTGAAGCTTGTCCTTTCCATATGACTTTTATAAGAAAGTAGGAAACTACAAAAAAGATACAAATGTATTTAAAGCAAAAGACTTGCTGAACATATCTGTAGGTCAGTACATATTCAGCTGCACTGTCCATGCTTGGTATACTTAAAGTATTATACAAAAAACCATGCTCATGATGAGGTATGAACTCTACCTTTTATTTCTACCTCAAATTCTTTTGTGGAACAAAGCAGAATATAAGCAGGTATTATCTTTTATCTCTACAACTTTAATGCATAGCACATCGATGAGACCTGCATACTAAAATATTTCTGTTAACAAATTAACAAAGAGTGGTAAATTAGAGGCAAAGCATGCTAAATCTAAAAAGATTCATGATCGCTCAGCATATGGAATGTACGCTCATAGCATCTTAAGGTTTAAAGAGACCTTGGAGATTTACTTAGCCCTCCCTGGTGCAGGGCTCAGCTTCTCCAAGAACGTTCTAATGTTTTAAAAAATGCTTTGGTATTAGCTACCATATTGGGAACACATGCACACGCACACATGCATACACACACACATACACACAATCATCTTATTTCATAGTCTTATGAGATAGATGTATTTATCTTGCAACCAGGGAAACTGAGGTTCAGAAAGTGGCAGAGGGAAGACAAGGAAGAAGAAAAAGCCAGAAAGAAGTGAAACAAGTTTTTTTTGCCAATTCTTTTCTATGGTCTAAGATCCAAGAATAAATAAGAAATTAATTAGACAAGATGAAAATGTGCCTCCCCTGCCCCATGCAAATACCAATATTATAACTGACTTACTGAGATATATGAAGCTAAGATAGTCCCTGGAACATACTACACACATAATGTTAGCTTCCTTTCTTTTGAGTATGTTACAGCATCTTGGGGACAGGTAAAGATATTTAGGACCCACTCTCAACTCTGAAAGTTTTGGAATTATCGCATAACTAAAGAGAGTTATGAGGAATGCTAAAACCCATTCCCCTAAGAATAATCATTGCAATTGTGTTTTTTATTTTAATTTAAAATTCAATGTGTATATGTCTCCTTCCCGCCGCCCCAAGGACATAAATTACTGGAATGACTGAATACAGCAAAAAATACAGACGTGGGGAAAGGGTGGCAGTTTTAACTTTGAAATTCACTATACTTGTCAGTTAAAGTCAGGCCTAAAGCATTAATTTATTCTGAAACATTAATTAACTGGAGCTTTTTTGCATTTAATTTTCTCTGGCATTTTGGAATCTATTCTAAGCCCTGTGGAAATGGCAGGTCTGATGTTATTAAAGTTAGCCTTTCAGAAAGTCCTCAAACTGAAGACTCCTACACATTAAAAAATGCTGAGAGTCCAGATAATGCAAACCTGAAGTATTATTAAAGGGTATTCTTTACACATGAAAGAAAAACCTTACTTTTATTAAAAATGAATTAAACTGTCAGAAGTCTACAATTTCACATAATATTTGAGCCCTTTAAACACATAAAAAACAACATCTAAAGCCAGTTTCATTTTTTTATTTATTCATTCACCCACTCATTTAAATATCTGTTGAGTGCCAACTAAGTGCCCGGCAGATACTGCTCCGGGGCGGGGGGAGGGGGCGGCAAGCAAGGTCCTGTTCTTGTGCAGTTTACAGTCTAGATGGGAAAATAACAACCAACCAATATATAAGAAAATATCGAAGAGAGATGTGTGCAATAAAGAAAATTACAGAGTAATGTAATCAAGAGTGACTGGGAAGGCCTCTGTGAAGAGGAAGAACTTATGTCAAGTCCTAAATGATCAGCAGTTGGCTATACAAAGTCTGGGGGTAAACATCTCAGAGAGGGGAATACACGGTGCCACAGTGGGGAGGTGGGAGTGAGCCAGGCAGGTTTGAGGAGCAGGAAGGCAGCCATAGAGTCTGGGCCACCCGGCAAATGAGGGTGTGGGGGTGTAGAAATGTGTTTGGTGGGATCAAGAATTGTATTTTGGACACAAGGAATTTTAGATGCCCACTTTAAAGAATGGTATGATAAAACAATAATTTATAGCAATTCCATGATCGCCCAGAGTCAAGAGAGGAATTGGGAATGGAATTTAGGGATGGATGCCACTGACTGCAGCGATGTAAGGTAGAAGACCACGATTCTCTAACAAGCTTTATCCCATGCGTCACTTTAGATATTCCATTTAATTGGTTAATACTTAATTTAATATGTCCCAAATTCAACAGAGTAGATACTGTTCCTTAATGTTCTATGAAGGAAAGGAAGAAGACCCATCTAGAAACCACGGAGATTATTTCTATTACATAGATATTTCTTTAATAGTCAGTGTGCTCTCAAAGAAACAAATTCTTTCAGAAATGCATATAAATGGGTGCCCTAGATACATGTGGCAAAAATTTAAAAAAATTAAAATGTGTGTAATCGGAGAGAGTATTTGGAGAACGTAAGAGCGAAAGGCTTTCTAGTGGTGGTTCACAACACAAAGAACTATTGTTTACCTGGTGAATGTCTGTGTGTTGGAGCCCAATTGTGTGCGTGTCTGCATGGGTGTGAATGTGCGAGTGTGTACGATTTGATATTGCTGATGGTGGAGGGAGGGAAGTTCACCTTCCTTCCAAGTCAGATGGCCCAAATGATTATATCTCCTTGCTTGGGATGTTTTGAGCTTGATTTTGGATGGATAAATAGTTTATAATTTGGTATAAGCTATTTTTAAAAAGGTGACATTTTTTAAAAGGTATGGGAAAAATTAAACTAGACATCTTACTATGCAAATTTCTGAGGCAGCAGAGAATTCCATGGCCACATCTATTTCCCAAGACACAGCCTTCCAGAAGCCAGTGAGATATCACCGCTTCTTGTGCCTCTTTACTTTCCAAGACATGTTTGTGTCTGAGCCTCATCAGCCTAAGGGCAAGACCTACATATTTCAGATGATTTGCATTGATGGGTTATGACTATAATACATACCAGAGTTAACAATCTTGATTTCAAGTCTCCTTGACTACATTTGGGAAAGGGCCACCTTACTTTTTGTTAATAAATCTTCAGAGAATTCCCCTGTAATGCAGCTGTCTGATACTCATCTTGAGTATCTCAAAAACAGTATTTCTCATACCCACAAATACCACTCATGACTAAGTTTTCTAAAAAACTGGCAGGGAGTCATTTCCACAATTGTTTGACTTTCGAAGAAAGGCTACTTTCTACTCCTGTAGGAGGAGATCAAACCGAACTGGGCACCAAGTATCTAGATCACCCTATGAAGTGCTGCCCTCAAACACATTCTCTGTACAGTCACAGATGGTGGGGTCACCCAAGGAAAATAAAGACCTGGCCTAAAAGACGCAGTCCTCTTGGGGAAGCACAGAAGTAAACAGTGACAACCAAGAAGAAGAATGTGCTGAAAGCACACAGGATAGGTTTTGAAGGATCAACAGGAATTCATTAAGAGGGCTGAGAGATGGTGACAACATTTCAAAGAGGATGGAGCCAACTATGACAGAAAGAGGCAATGTGGAGTGTGATGTGTGGAACAAGTAGCCCCATCTGATTACAGCACAGGGTGTGGGGAGGGAAGGGGAAACTACTGCCAGTTCCATTCAGAAAGACCTTAGAGTTCCTGCCAGGGTGGGACAATTACCCTGAAGGAAATGGAGAAGCACAGAAGAATTCTGAGTTTGAGGGGGAGTTGGAGGCGAGCTGGGTTCCTGACATGATCAAGTTTTAGAAAGATCAATGGAAATGGCAATAGCTGAAGAATGGATGGGTTAAGGCTGGGGAAGTGTGAAGACTGAAGCCAAAGTAGAAAGCAAATTAATTTATGTTAAAAACCAAAGTAACAACCGTCCTTTAACAAACTGCTTGGCGGGAGGGATTGTTTTTAAAACACTGTTGTCTTGGTTGTCTTCTATGCACTATAACATACAGATACGTACTGCAGAACAACATTTTGGTCAATGATGGAACATTTATGCAATGGTGGTCCCATAAGATTGTAATGCTGTATTTTTACTGTACCTTTTCTACGTTTAGATACACAAATACCATTGTGTTATAATCACCTACAGTATTCAGTACAGTAACATACTATACGGGTTTGTAGAAGCAATAGGCTATAGCATATAGCGTAGGTGTGTAGCAGGCTCTACCATATAGGTTTGTGTAAGTACGCTCTATAATGTTCAGGTAATGATGAAATCATCTAACAATGCATTTCTCAGAACATGGTTTCTCAGAAAGTATTCCCATTGTTAAGTGACGTATGACTGTATTCTACTAAGTATGTGTGCTTTGCCTACCTGACAGTCTTCTGGGGTACCTGCAAAAATATAAGATAGATATGAAACTGCTGCAAAAGATGCATATGATCTGAGTATCACTAGGAAGTATATAGGAATATTGAATGAGGATTCACATTAACAGGTGAAGCTAAGTCTGTAACAATGAACTGTGACATAAGGAGGCAAGGTAGAGTACTAGGAAACCAACAAACTGGCTAGCCGATGGCCTTATACAAAAGATGGCTGCCTGTTAATGGCAGACCATTAGCTCTCTTTCCCCCAGAACATGAGCTCTTTGGTTGCAAGAATGCCAACTGTTGTGAGTCTGTCTTTTTGGATGACCTATTACCTCCATCTTTCGGCTCAAGTGTTGCCTCTTCTGAGAGCCAGAGTGTGAACTACCCTCCCCTAAGCTCAGCATGTTCTACCTACCTTACGGCCCCAACATTTTCTTGGGGGCTACTTTTTATTCATCTTTGTGCTCTCCGGGCCTAGACAAGGGCCGGATACATGAGTTGGTGTTTGTTTTAAGAAACACTGTGAGTTAAACCTAGCTCTAAAATTATTACACAGCCATTGTAGAAAACTGGCAGATCCTCACAAAATTAAACATAGAATTACCATATGACTGGTGATTCCATTCTTAGGTAAATACCGAAGAGAGCGGATACAATTGTTCAAAGACTTGAACATAAATGTTCAAAGCAGCACTATGCATAGTAGCCAGAATGGAAACAACCCAAGGGGCCACTGACTGATGAATGGGTAAACAAAACGTAGTATATTCTCACAGTGGTGTATTATTCAGCCATAAAAAGAAACGATGTACTGATGCTTGCTACAATACGGATGAACCTTGAAAACATTATGTTAACTGAAAGAAACAAGACACAAGAGGCCAGATATAGTATGATTCAACTTAGAGGAAAAATCCAGCATAAGCAGATCCATAGAGGCAGAGAGCAGGTTACTGGTTACCAGGAGCGACGGGGAGGGAGGAGTAGGAAGAGACTGCTTAATGGGTTTGAGGTTCTTTTGGGGTGATGAAAATGTTCTGGAGTTATACAGTGTTGATGGTTGTACATTATTGTAAATGTACTAAAAACCACTAAATTGTACCCTTAAAAATGTTTAAATGGTGAATAGTACGCTATGTGAACTTTACCTCAAGTAAAAAAAAAGTGGATCAAATATATCTCATTTCACTGAAGACCATCAAATATATCTCATCTCACTGAAGACCATCAAATATATCTCATCTCTTCTTAGCTAGTAAGTGTCCATCTGTCCTTCCTTCCTTCCTCTCAACACTCCTCTCTTCCTCATTCCTTCCTCCATTCCCAGCTTGCTATGAATCTTCAACAAAGTCAAGTAAACAAAGTCTTCACCTGCAAAATAGGAACTGCACGAAGATGATGATCATACTCTTCTCTGCTGTAGCATCTGACAGATAATTTGCTGGGATGCTGCAGTTCCTATGGACTGGACATCCCATAGTAGACAGCAGGTACAGGGATGAGTGATCCACCTCCTCCCAAGTGTCTGCACTGTCCTAGCTGATGAGGCCATATGCCAAAAATTTTAAGAGTCTGCCCACGTTCTTTGAAAGTTCAGCAAGACAGTGGGAGTTACAAAGAAAGCTAATAACCTATCCTTCTAAGGAAAAAAAAAAAAATCACACAAAATGTATTATTCTTTAGTTTTTAATTAAAAATGACCTTTCTGATTCTATGGCTGGAGGCAGCTATAGTAATGAAAAACGATGTCATTTACTGGTGATACTAACAGTGTGACAGTACAATGAAAAAGGTTATAATCATCAGAGAATTCCTAGGTGTCTACACACCACCTAATTGCTGGGATGCGGGGAGGATACTGATTGAGAGACATTGTAATCACTCTGGAGCAAAAGACTAAACACAAACCTATTTGGCATATGGTACTCTTGGGACTTTATTCTCAGCTTTTCCTTTAATGCTGCCAGCAACCAGAAAAGCACATGAGAAGGAGTTCAACCCTAAGAGATGGAATTTTGACACCATGGGTCACCATCCTCTTAAACTCTGAATGAGGTGAGACCAGTGCCTAGCCTAAGGGGCAGGCAGGCAGGAAGGAAAAAGGCTGGGAGGAAGCCAGGAGGAAGGTGAAAATTAGGGCGGCATAAAAGAAATTCTTTTGCTTAGCTTGTTCAAAGAAGGTGAGGTGCGGGAGGTGGGGGTGGGGATGAGTGGTAGGAGTATGTCTACAGAAATGCTGCTGAATGCCTAAGTGCCCTGAAGCCCATTTTCCCTAAAATCCAAAATATGTTCTCTTCAGACAGTATCTGGGCTACTTTCTTCTTCACCCAATTCAACCCAACCTGAGTAACAAATGAAGAGGAAGCTGCCAGGAACGGGAAGAGTTTCTAAAGACTCTTGAGAAAAAGGTCTGCTGAACTGAGATTAAAGTATTTCTCCACCACTGTGCTTATTTTCTGCCATCTTCAAAACCCAGGGCAATGGGGAGTGATTATATTCAGAATAAGAAACATCTATTGGTTTAGTGGCTAGAGGATAGACAGAACTGTTAAAAGCGCAACGAGTGTGTGGATTAGAAGAACTTCACAGCAGAATTTTGTTTTTGTTTTTTAGAGACAGGATCTCACTCTGTCACCCAGTTTGGAGTGTAGTGACGTGCTCGAAGCCCACTATAGCCTTGAACTCCTGGGCTCAAGCGATCTGCCTACTTCAGACTCCCAAGTAATAAAGACTACAGGCATGCCATACCATGTCCCACTAATTTTACTTTTTATAGAGATGGGGTCTCACTGTGTTACCCAGGCTGGTCTTGAACTACTGGCCTCAAGTGATCCTCCTAACTTGGCCTCCCAAGGTGCTGGGATTACAGGAATGAGCCACGATGCCTGGCCTGTTTTTATTGTTTGTTTAAAAGCATTTTATTGGCCTTAAAAATTACAAAATAGCATTTGCACATTTTTTTAAAGTGGAAAACCATTAAACATTTTAAGAAAGCCTTATAGATGTATAAAGTTAAAAAGTGAGAATCCTTCATCTCCCACTACACCTCCCTAGGTTAATTACTACAAGAATTGTGATAGGTTTCCTTCTCTAATGTTTTCAATGTATGAGCAAATATGTAAATGCTTTTGTTATATTTTATATCTGTTTGTTATTCAGTGCTTCCAGCTGTGCCCAGCATGACACAGGAATTACTTCTTTAGTTTCTACAAAACTTTTAGGAGCCAAGTACTACAAAAAGCCCCATTTTTAGTGATGGGCAAACTGAGGCGCAGAGAAGTTAAGCAACTTGCTCAAGGTCAACCAGCTGGTAGATGACAAACCTAGTTCCAGAGCTGGCTTGTTAGCCCTTATGCTGACATACGGCATCTGTCCGTGTCAAACCATGGAAAACTAGCTTATTCTTTTCAAATGGCTGCATGGCATTACATATAATGAATACTCCAAATTTTATTTAATCTGTTCTCTTACTGAGGGACATTTACGCTGCCCCAAACTTTCCTCTATTATAAATATCGTTATGATGAATTTCCTCAGTACAGCAGAACTGTTAGGTCAAAATAGTATGGTTTAAGTTTGGATAGGTGTTACCCTCCCAAATAGCTTATGTAAATCTACATTTCTAGAAAGAACGTTCCAAGAGCGTCCTTTCTGACACACTTTCCCAAGTGCTGGACGCTGCCAATCATTTCATGTTTGGCAATCACAGTCTATGAAAGTGATTTTTTTTTTTTTTTTTTTTTTTTTTTTTTCAGGGCGAGTCGCTCAGCCGCCCAGGCTGGAGATGCAGTGGCGGGATCTCGGCTCACTGCAAGCTCCTCCTCCGGTTTAGCCATTCTCCTGTAGCCTCCCGAGTAGCTGGGACTGGCCCGCCACCTGGCCGGCCCCTGGCACTGCATATTTTAGTAGAGGCCGGGGTTTCACCGTGTGTTAGCCAGGATGGTCTCGATCTCCTGACCTCATGATGCGCCCGTCTCGGCCTCCCAAAGTGCTGGGATTACAGGCTTGCGCCACCACGCCCGGCCGTGAAAACTGATTTCAATATTTTTTTTCCCTGATTGTAACTGAAGTTGAAAGTATTTTGATATGTTAAAGAGTCACTTGTATTTCTTCTGTGGTTGTTCATATCCTTCCAACATTGATCTATTTCACTCTTTTCCTTCCTGATTTGTGGGAGCTCTCTATAAATTTTTAATATTAATGCTTTTTCTGTTACAGATGTTTCACATATTTTCTCCCAGTTGGCCCTCCATATTTTCATGTTGTTTATGGTCTCTTTCACCATAATTTCATGAAATTGAATTTGTTAAACATTTTAAGACTTCAGAGCTTCTTGTCATGCTTTTAAAGGTCTTCTCCAGGACTATAAAAATATACTGCTTTGTTTTCTTCTAGAATTTTATAGATTTGAAATGTAGTATGTTATGAATTAGGGATCTAAATATATATTTTCCCAAAGAGATTGCCAGTTGACTCAACACTATATATTAAATATCCCATCTATTCTGAGTTGAAAGTTACCTTTATCATATATTAAATTCTCAAGTACACATGGATTTCTTTATGGATTCTCCATAGAATATTTTAAAATCTGGTGGGGCATATTCCTTCTAATTATTTCTTTTCTTAAAAATAGTTCTTTGATATTTTTGCTTACTTATTCTCCTATATGAACTTTAGAAACAAACTTTAAAGTTGTAAAAAGAAATTCTATTAGAATTTCATTGAAATTGAACAGAAGTGTTACATTAATTTGAAGAGAACTTATAATACTGAGCTCCTAGCCAGGAGTGAAATGTATCTACATTTATCAATATCTCTTTCTGTATACTTCAGTAAATTTCTATCATTTATCTCACAGACATGTTTTGTTAATTTTACTTTTACATTTTTATAGATTGTGATGCAATTGTGAAAGGTATCCCTTCCCCCCATAATACCATATATATGGTTACTGCTATCAGATGAAAAAAATATTCATTTTCTTTAACTTTACTGAAGCTTTATTTCTCCTAATCCATTGCTTCTGATATTTATCATATATGGAGATGATCATATAGATTTTGGCCTTTTATGCTATTAACTAATCAAATTACACTGATTTCCTAATATTGGACTAGTCTTGCTTTCCCAGGCTAAGTTTACAATATCACGGTGTATTGTTTTTCTGGTATTTTGCTGTACTTGGTTTACACTTATATTGATAAATCAGATGGTTTCATGTTCTCTTGGTCATATTTTTGTCTGGTTTAGGTAACAAGAGTTAAATCAGTCTGTAGAATAAGCCTGGATATGTTCTATCTTTCTCTATGCTTTGGAGGTGTACAAATTACCAGTAAAATAATAAAATCTGTCCCTAGTATCATTTAGGAGGAAGGAGATCTGGCTACTTTTCAGAAAGAATTAGATGGTTGGTTAGAATGAATGGACCCTCCATGGATGCATGGATGGACAGAGAGATGAAAGACTAATTTTCTTCTGTGGTTCCTTTCTATTCACACGTTCCTTTTTGAGTCATTTTTGGTAATTTTCAAGTTCATTTCTAAAAGACTGATACATAGAAAAATTTTATAAACCTTTGGTTCTATCTCCCTCTAACCCTCAAGTAAGCTTTCCAGGTGTTCCTATTTTATCAACATTTCCAAAGAGATGAGTTTTATTTTATCAAATTCATTAGGTTTTTGTCTTTAATCTTGTTTTCTATAATTTCTGGACTTATTACTTACGATATTTGACTTTTTGCTTTATTAAAATAGTTGTTCTTTTTCTCAAATATTGATTTGAATATTTAGTCCATTTATTTTCAGCACTTCTAAGTTTCTTTTCTTTTTTAGGCAAGGGATGCTGGCAAAAAGCTTGTCTAATTTTCTTATAAATGTCTTTAAGACTATAATTTGTTCTCTGAGAACTGCTTTGGCCAGACTTCTGGTTTCTTATGTGAAGTACTCTCATTCCTATTAACTTCTAAATAGTCTGTCATTTTCATTATGATTTCTTCTTTCACTGAAGAGTTATAAAAAATGCTCACACAAAGACTTGTAAATGAATGTTCATAGCAGCATTATCAATAATAGCCAAAAGGTAGAATCATCCCAAATGTCCATCAGTGGATGAATGGATAAACAAAATGTAGTATAACCATACAACGGAGTATTACTGAGCCATAAAAAGGAAGGCAGTATTGACACATGCTGCAGCATTGATGACTCCTGAAAACATGTTAAGGAAAAGAAGCCAGACACCAAAGGCCATATACTGCATGTTTCTATTTATATGAAACGTCCAGAAGAGGCACGAAGAATCTCTCTCTCTCTCTCTGACAGATTCTCACTCTACAGCCCAGGCTGGAGTGCAGTGGCATGATGTCGGCTCACCGCAACCTCCGCCTCCCGGGTTCAAGCGATTCTCCTGCCTCAGTCTCCAGAGTAGCTGGGATTACAGGCACCCGCCACCACACCCGGCTAATTTTTTGTATTTTTAGTAGAGACAGGGTTTCACCATGCTGCCCAGGCTGGTTTTGAACTCCCAACCACAGGTAATCCATCCACCTCGGCTCCCAAAGTGCTAGGATTACAGGCGTGAGCCACCGCACCCAGCCAGAAACCCTTTCTTTCTATTCTACTACTTCCAATACTTCACTTCTGACACCAGATGTGTGGGTTTTTTTCCCTTACACCAAGCAATTCTCCAATCCTTGGTGAACACCAGCTGGTATCCTACAATATTTTCAATTCAATTATGACACTAATCAGAGTTAGTATCAGTTCCCACAGGTAAAGGGCTCAGTCCTACAAGAATGTCCCTATTTCAGATGCCAATTGAAAGCCCAGGTAGCTACTTGTACTTCTGAACAACTGGCTATAAATAGGAAGTTCTGGTAAACAGAAAGCTCTCTTCAGGTTCAATTATTTGCTAGGATGGTTGACAGAATTAGGGGAAACACTTTACTTACATTTACCCATTAACTATAAAGGATACAACTCAGGAACAGCCATGTGAGTGGAATGGAATGGAAGTGAGGCATTGGACAAGCTATGGGAAAGAGGCACAGAACTTCCATGCCCTCTCCAAGCACACCACCATCCCAGCACCTTTCCATGTTCACCAACCCAGAAGCTCTCAGAGCCCCATGCTTTAGGAATTTTTATGGAGGCTTCATCACGTCGGCATGATTGATTATGAACTTAATCTCCAGCTCCTCTCCCCTCCCTAAGACTGGCAGGTGGGGCTGAAAGCTCCAACCTTCTAACCATGGCTTGGTCTTTCTGGTGGCCATCCCCATTCAGGAGCCCACCAAGAGTCGCCTCATTAGAACAACAAATAGTCCTGTCACTCAGGAATGGAGATGGGGGAGCTCTGTGTCAGGAACCAGGATCAAAGACCAAATATTAGAATTAAAGATAAACTTAGCACCCCTATTGCTCAGAAAATTGCAAGGGTTTTAGGAGCTCTGTGCCAGGCATCAGGGGCAGAAACCAATATATTTATATTTATTATGTCACAAGGCAAATCCGTAAGAGACAGAACATAGGCTAGTGGTTACCAGGGTTGGAGAAAGAAGTGAATGGGAAGTGACTGCTGATGGGCACAGAGTTCCTTTTGGGGGTGATGAAAATGTCCTGAAATTAGACAGTGTTGATGGCTGCACAACTCTGTGAACAGACTGAAAACCCCTGAATTGTACACTTTAATAGGGTCTATTTTATCTTATATGAATTGTATTCCACAACAATAACAGTTATAAAGAATAGTATTTTCAAATCTCCATGTTGTTAGATTTGGGAAGGCTAAAATCTACTCTTACTGTATTTTGTTTGGAGAATTTAGACTATGCACGGTGTCCAATTTTTGAAATGTATAGAGATTTTCTTTGTGGCTTAGTCTCTGTCAGTTTTTGTAAGTGTCACTAAGTACTTCAAAAGAATATACATTCTCTCATTGTTGGATTAAAAAAAGAATTCCAAATGCTCTCATTAAGTCATGGTTGTTGATCGAGTTATTAATATTTTACATATGCTTTCTCTTGTTACTGATTCTGTCAATTTCTGCTAAAGGCATATTAAAGTCTACTATGGCCAGGCATGGTGGCTCATACCTGTAATCCCAGCACTTTGGGAGGCTGAGGCGGGCGGATCACAAGGTCAGCAGTTGAAGACCAGCCTGGCCGCATAATGAAATCCTGTCTCTATTAAAAATGCAAAAAATTAGCCAGGTGTGGTGGTATGCACCTGTAATCCCAGCTACTTGGGAGGCTGAGACAGGAGAATCGCATGAACCCGGGAGGTGGAAGTTGTAGTGAGCCGAGATCACACCATTGCACTCCAGCCCAGGCGACAGTGCAAGACTCCATCTCAAAAAAAAAATGAATAAATAAATAAAATAAATAAAGTCTACCACTATAACTGTTTTTTAATAAAGAAACTATTGTTATATTTTAAGTGAGTATCATATTCTGTTTTTTTGTTTGTTTGTTTGTTTGTTTTTGAGATGGAGTCTTGCTCTGTTGCCAGGCTGGAGTGCAGTGGTGCGATCTTGGCTCACTGCCTCCACCTCCTGGGTTCACGTGATTCTCCTGTCTCCGCTTCCCGAGTAGCTGGGATTACAGGTGCACACCACCACGCCTGACTAATTTTTTTGCATTTTTAGTAGAGACGGGGTTTTACCATGTTGGACAGGATGGTCTCAATCTCTTGACCTCGTGATCTGCCCACTCGGCCTCCCAAAGTGCTGGGATTACAGGCGTGAGCCACCGTGTCCAGCTGTGAGTATAATATTCTTATAATAAATAATAGCTCTAATCTAGTGAAGTTCTGCATTGTCTCCTGCAAACTGGCTCTTGAAACCTAATTTTTCCAGCTCCTTTTGCATACTCATCTGTTTCACTTACAACCAAGGCGTCTCCCCAACAAGCCTCACCCATCCCACTTCCCCACTAAAAAAAAGTCCTGAGGTTCATATGCAAACTCCCTACAAAGGTCAGTGCCACCAAACAGTGCTATAAATAACACAGTTCATCAATATTTAAAGCCTGCAAATAAGAACAATTAAACTCAACTAGTAACTCAGAAAACAGAATCACAAGGAAAGAAATCACACCTTAAATTGATTTAGACGGGCATTAGAAAACTTACAAAGTGATTTACTGACAAACTAAACATTCTAGTGTGGCCTAGTGGAAAAGAAAAAACACTGTCATTTTTTTCTGTTTAGAAGCCAATGCATAGAATCTGAAACTGCAGGTTCACTCTGAGGGCAGGCCTCATGTGATGTTTAAAGGAAAAAAAAAAATTAACCTTGTGCACACCTCCTATATTCAAGATCATTAATGAAAAGCCAAAATGTTTAATTTGCTCTGATGTTTCTGCTTTCTGTCATTTTTATATAGTTAACAGGATCATAATTTAAGTAAGTCACACATTGTAAATAACCTGGGCATATTATTTTCTTCTCCTTGGTAATTAGACCACCTTTTGTTACAAAGAATCCTATAAACCATTTAACCATGAGTAGCTGTAAACTGCTCATATTAAAAAATGGGTGCTTCTGCTCTTAAGAAGTTGAATAGCACCAAGAAAATGACATACCTTTTTGTCTCTCCTTCACGTGCATTTTATTTGAGTTTCTGGAGTCAGTTGACTAATTTGATAATTGATATGCAGGTGTAAAAATCTACTATAAAAACTTGTAAAAGAAAGCAATCCCTATTGACCCGCCATTTTACCTCAGTGCGAAGCAGATAATCTACACTCAAGGCCTTACCTACAAGTGGCTTCTCCAGCCATGTATAAAAAAGATGAAGCCATCTGGCACAACAGGAGTTGCAGAAGTATTCAACAAATTAAACAAACAAACAAACACCTCCAATCACTTCAGTTTCTTAAGCAGAGCAAAGCAACTTGTATCTTTGTGTTACTTGTGATTACTTGATATGCTGATCAATTAGGATGTAAAAATAAAACTGGCAAAAATCAAGCTAAGAATCCTAGTGTTAGAATATAGGACATTCACAAAGATGAGGAATCATTTTCACGCAAACAAACAGCAACAAGTATGGATACTGACTTTTTTTTTTAAATTGTGGTAAAAAATACAATATTAAATTTTACCATCTTAACCACTTCTAAGTATATAGTTCAGCAGTGTTACGTATTTTCATATCGTTGTACAACAGATCTCTAGAATTTTCCATCTTGCAAAATGGAAACTCTATACCATTAAATACTAATTTCCCCTACCCTAGGCTTTGACAACTGCTTTTCTACTTTGTTGCTATGATTTTGATACGTCATATGCTTTGACTCACAGTACTTGTCCTTTTGAGACTTATTTTGCCTAGCATGATGTCCTTGAGGGTTAGCCATACGGTAACATGTGATAGGATTTCCTTCATTACATCTGCATGATATTCCACTGTAATTACACACCACACTTTCTCAATCCACTCATCTGCTGATGGATACTTGGGTTGCTTGCACTCCTTGGCTATTGTAAATAATGGTATAAAGAATATGGGTGTGCAAATATCTCTTTTAGACCCTGCTTTGAATTATTTTGGATATATACTCAGAAGTGGGTTTGGTGAATCACACAGTAATTCTATTTTCGGTTTTTTGAGGAACATGTTTTCTATAATGTTTTGTTTCTGTTTTGAGGAACTGTTTTCCATAATGGCTGTACTGTTTTTTTATTCCTATAAACAATGCATAACCATTCCAATTTTTCTGCATCCTTGTCAACTCTATGACAATTACACAGATATGAGGAAGAAATCTTTTACAGGAGTGTATTCAGGAAACAATTGAAGAAATTGATTCTACTATATAGCAAAAGAAAACAATAGATAAAACAGTATTTTCATACCTCTTATTAATGGCAAAAAGTATCCCAAAGAACCAAAATATGTTGTGATCCCAATGAGAGATTTCAACCAATAAGAGTTTGAAATGAAATAGCTTTTCTTAAATTTCATAACACCAGCACTTGGCTTTTGAGCAAAGGAGTGGAAAGGTATGGAAAGAACTGGAAGGGGCTAAGAAGACACTGGCTGAATCCACTCATACTGAGAAGATGCTAGAGGGCCTCACAGAACCCTTCCATCCTCACCTTTCCCACCCCACCCCACGCCCCAAGCAGCTCTGCATCCATCTTTTTAAAAAACTGTTGAATAAAGCCAAAAGAAAAGGAAAAAAGGAAAGCCAGTAGTCTTCATGCTTCTTCCAGGATTAAAATTCAGTTTCTTCAATTAGGATAGGAATCCTTGTCTATTTCTCACTTTGCATATATACCTCCCCAAGTATACACTTCCCATCTTCATTTTGAAAAGTAAATGTGCCTCGAACCAATCAGTGATGTAGAACAAAACCTTTAAATTCTGCTTTCCACAGAGCATATAATCCTGCATCTACTTAAATATACAAAGCACTACTTTCAGTCATCATTCTTGCTCAATCAGTACCATTTATCTATTAAATGGATGGCTCTCTTATTTGCTCTAGCATAAAACTGACCCCATAGTAGTTACAGAAGTTGAAGAGACACAACTTGAAAAGAATCTACCCTTTTTAATTTAACCAATCCCAGTTATCCTTTATAACAACTGATGCACGAATATCCAACTAGAGTATGGCAGGGCAGTCACCAGCACTGGAACGAAAATGGGTCCTCTCCTATATATGAAGAGAACACCATACAATTTCTTCTGAGAGGGAGAATGGCAAAAAGCACTGACTCTAGGGCCCTTGCTCCCTAGTCATGCCCCTAGACCCAGTGAAGACTCCCCTTGTACACTTGCTGACAGGATCTCTATTTGCGGTCTGTTTGGGTATGTTCTGGCCACACTAAAGCTACTTGTAAATATTTCTGCCATTTCCCTTTAGGAAACCCAGGGCCTGGTATAATATGTGATTCTCTCATGCTCAAGGCCATTAGGGTAAATGTGCCTCGTGTATCCCACTTAAAAAGTTAACGCAGGAAGAGGTGCAGACGCTGGTAGACACAGTCTGCCTTTCTTCCTGCTGTCTGGTTAATGTAGCAACTGGCTGCTCAGGAAGGAAGGGGAGGGAGATGGACCGGAGAGCTGAAAAGACGGCTGGCGCTAGGTAGGATTTACCTCATAGACTTATCCACACCATCCCTCCCTAAAACAAGCTACAATGCATGGCGCTCACATTGCATTTTGAGGTAAAAGTCCTCAATATAGGTGCTGGCAATGTGCTCTATCTCGATCTGGATAGTGTTTACCAGGGCTATAGATGAAATATGCAATTGTTAAAAATCAGTCATGTACACTTAGAGTTCATGTACTGCATGTTAGTAAGACTTTGAAAAATTAAATTTTAAAAGTTCCCAATATAGACTTACTAAATGACAGAATATGGCTCCAATTCATTCCTTTCAGGTTTGTTTTTTTTTTTTTAACTAAATTTTGCAATGACCTGAGGTCTCCAACTTCTAGTCTAGTCTCTCTCCCTTCCATCCCCTTTTTGCATCACTAACACATCAAAATTCCTAAAGTTCCACTCTGATCAAGTCATATTCCAGGTTAAAAATCCCTGATGGCTCTCCATGGTTTATCACTGTCTATGAACTCCCTGGCCTGGCACTCACTCCCCACTCCAGGGTTAGCCACATGCCCTGGCCCAAAACACCCCTCAACAGCCTTCCTTGAGCCCGTCCTATGAAGATCTCCCAGCCCGCACTTTGGTGTGTGTGATTTCCTCTCGTCTACCTCCACCCATCCCCAAATTTCCATCTTCCACTGTTAAGCATATGTATGTATATCTTTCCAGCTTCCTCCAAATGGATACTCTAATAGTAACAGCAAGAGATCTTCATTTATTATGGATTTGATAATAATGTTTTAATATCATTTACTACATACAATGTAAGCTTCACGAAGACAAGGCTCTTTGTTGTATTCACCAGTGTATCTCTTGGGCTTGGAAGAGTGGCTGGCACATAGTAGGTGCACAATAATTATTTGCTGATTTGATGATAATAGCTTTCCTGAAGGACAGCCTGTTTCCCACACACTGTGCTTTATACAGATCATTTCTATTCCTGAAAACACCAAAGCAATACATATAATATAAGCCCCATATTCCAGATGGGGAAATTGAAGCTCGGCGATGTTAAGTAACTTGTTTAAGGCCTCACAGCTCAGGGTAGTCAGGATTCAACCTCCTCTTCCTTTGAATTCTCAGAAAACATTGTACTATGGTGCTTATCTTCTGTCTGATACTACACTACACAGTAGCCTGTTCTCTCTTTCTGCTTTCCATTCTTTGTGAACAGAGACTGTCTTACCCATCACAGTGTCCTCTGAAGCACCCAGCTCAAGTCTTCACAGTGCAGGGGCTCCATAAATATCTAGTGAGTGACTGAAGAGTAGATAATAAAGGGGTGGGGGAATATGATTTAGAGAATATCTCTTAAAAAAAAAAAACCCAGAGCATGCAATAAACTAAAGCATAAATGAACACTAATTAATAAAAGGAAGAAAGTTAATTAGTAAAAGCAGGCAGTTCACACCACATGTACATGACAGGAGAGAACAGCCTCATGTCAGATGGGACTCCTGGGAGCGCAAGTCTTTACCATATAAAAATTAACTACAAGACTCAAAGGGCAACACCACGTGGCAGCTTCATTCCTTGAACTATTTCAACAACTACATACACAAAAAAAAAAAATAAGAAAGAAATTGTTGAGTCTGGACTGAATATATTATCTGAATGTGAGCATGAAATTTCACAGAAGAAATCATCATAAACCTTTTCCTCCTCAAGAATCATGTCCACCATGTCACAAGTGCTAAACTAGTAGATTAAACTAAAAGCAAACACAGCTCATGACATCAGGAGAGCTATCTGGCTTTATGCTCAGCTGGGGCTCAGGCCGCTTTTGCAATCACCAGTGTGGCTGCATACTACCCTTCTCTTTGTCTTCTTTATGCTAACAATTCCTGATGCACCCTCCTGTTCCCTGCTCCTGAAACCCTTTCCCAAGTCGGTAGTTCCTTGCCTCCATGACTCAAGAACTAAGGTACAACGACATTCCAGAACCCACCCATCTCTTAAGTTGGGGACTGCCTGTACTCTCCTTTATGAATACATATATATCATAATGTTTTGTGTCTTTAGGGGATAAGATTTTGAGCTGCTATTCTAGAGCATGCTAAAATGTTAATTCTATAAATTTATTCTGGAACACATGAACAATAACACTACTTTGGCTATTTTTCTGAATTTCTCCATAATAGAAAGTAAGATTAAAGCAAGTTCCTAGCTCTCCATCATGCTGTGACCCTCATCAATGAAGTTCAGAAATTGTTGCACATTAAAGAGGGTTTACCTGCTAGGGGCTAGGCTGAATCTTACCTTTAACCCACACCTTAGTAAACAATTTGCTAAATAAATGAACTGGTAGTATAAGGAAGATTTCAGCCTGATTATTGTAAAAGCACATAAAAAATGTTTTTATGACCTTAACCTCTGTGTCTACCTGTATGAGGTTTTCAGAGATTATTTATTTTAAACTCTACTTTTGTACCTCAGTATAGGTTGAAGAGAGACCCTGCAAACAAGCCCAAGGAATGTTAAGAGTGATAATAGCTAAGATCTACTGACCACTTAATATTGTGCCAAGTACTCTCTAAGTACTTTATATGTATTATCTCATTTAATCCTTGATCATCTTATATGATAAAAACATCTGGGCCTGGTGTTTTCTCTATGAAAAGATTTTGTTTTAATTTTTAACTTTTTGTTACAGAGATTTTTCAAACATACACGGAAGTAAAGAGAATGCTATAATGAATTTTCATGACCCATCACCCAACCTATGGGATTTTTTACTCCTATTTTTAATGGTTATAAGCTACTTAGGTCTTTGTAGCCTTTGAGTCAGTTTTAATAAGTTAGGAATTTTCCCATTGTGTCTAAGATTTAAAATGTATTGGCCCCAAACCTGTTCAAAATATTCTTTTATTAGATTTAAATCTCTGCCCTAACTGTGGTTACTAACATCATTTGTTTATGGCTTTTCTCTTTTCACTTTCCTTGATCAGTCTTGGCAGAGGTCTGTCAACTCTATTCATCTTTTTAAAGAACAAACTTTTGGCTTTCTTGATCCTGTCTAACGTAAAAATTTTTTTCCCCTTAATTCTAGTTCTTCTTTCATTATATCCTTCCATTTTCTGAGGGGTTATTAGGTGGTTATTTTTTCTAACTGAGGCTGGATGCTGTACCAGTCAGGGATGCAGAACCATCACCAGTGATGTGACAGGAGGAATGCTTACAGCAATTAGACCCTGCTACTGTGGGAGGGGCTGGGGAAGTGAAGGCGGTGGTGCTGATCCTGATGGGGACACCAATGACTCCTTCTGAAGCCCAGGAGCAGGAGGACCAGTCAGAGTTTGTATGCCGGGAACTCAGAAGCCAGGCTCATATAACACCAAAGTGGACCTACAAAGCGGGGGATGCACAGAGAGGTCTAAGGAAAGCTTACTTTTTGTGGGTCCACAGGAAAGAACCTGGGGTGGCCAGCCAGAGGGAAGAAGAGCTAGATACAGAGAGGACAAAAATGAGGACAAGCCAGAACCTGCCTGCACCTGCCTCTATTTCTGTTCATCAGCTCATCTCACCCTGAAGTACTCTGGAGAATGAAGGCCACTGCTTCACTAATTCTACCCCCCAGTCTCCTACAAGTTCCTCTTTTGGACTTCCCATACAAGGAAGGAGATTCTGGGAAACAGTTCCTAGTTTAACCAACTTGATCAGGGAACAGAATAGCACAGATGCTTTCATCTCATTAATGTTCAGCCTTTCTTCAATACATTTCTAAGTACTATTCAGCTATATCCCATAAGTTTTAACACAGATTCTATGTATTTTCATGCTTATTTCTAAATATTTTATGTTTCCCATAATGTCTGCTTTGTCCTGTGATTTATTTGCATGCATGCTTCATAATTTCCAAACATACAGGTTTTCTTCTAGTTTTTGTTACTGAGTTTATAGTGCAATTGTCTTAAATATTTTCATTGCAGTCAATTTTCTTAAGTATTTTACGTGCCCTTAAAATGCTCTCCCACTTCAAATGTTGGATGCAGCGTTCTTTATATGTCTTTCACATCAAGCTTAACACTGTTACTTTTTTGCCTGCTTGATAAACCAATTAGACAGAGTGAGAAAGAGATTAAAATCTGCCCCATGATAACAAGACTGTTTTATTTTTCCTTGTGATTTCAATAATTTTGATTTTACATATTTTGGGTCATAGTAGTAACATAATAAGTATATAAACGTTTAGAATTGTTTTATGTTTCCGGTAAATGGAACCTGCTAGGACCTTCTTTATCATTAATAATATTTTTGCTTAAATTCCATTAGTAAAATACCAGGTTTCTTTTTGTAGGACTCTGCCTGGCATATAACTTTACATACTTTTCATTTCATCTTTTCTTTATGTGTTGTGAAGATGATTCTTGGAAGCAGCATGCTGCCAACATTTTTTAAAATCCAGACTGATAATCTTTGTCTCTTAACTGGAATAATTTGTCCAGTTATATTTAATATAATTTAGTGGTTATTCTGAAAATACCAAAATTATATATAATGTATCAAAACCTAAACATTGCCAATTTATTTACCTTCCTCCCAAATAATACGTTATATGTAATCACCTCCTGACTGACATGCTATAATCGACACATATTTTGGTTTTCTAAGCTCACAAGAAAGTTACTGTTGATTCAAATTTACCCACATATTTACCATTTCATTCCTTCTTTTAACTCTAATCATTTTATTCATGATCTCTTACCTTCTTCTCAAAGTACATATTTTAGAATCTCCTTTCATGAGAATATGTTACTCCTCTTTCCTTGGTCTGAAAATTGCTTTATCTTATCCTCATTTTTGAAAGACAGATTTGGCTGAGCAAACAATTACAGGCTAATTTTCTCTCTGTATTCTGAAGACATTGTCCCACTATTTTCTGCCCTGTCATCACTATAGTTAGTTGAACCACTCCTTTGAAAGCTACATGTCTTTTCTCTGTGGCTGCTTAAGGATTTTCTTTGTGATGGTGCTCTGCTATTTTACTATGCCATATCTAGGCATACGGATCTCTTAAAAATTTAATCTTGTTTAATGTGTTGGTATCTTTAATCACTTCTGGAAATTCACTCTTCTTGTTGTCGTTTAGCCCTCTTCTATATTTTTCATCTTTGTATCTACTGCATTCTAAATACTTTATTCAATTTTATCTTCTAGCTTATTAATTCTTTATTTGATTCTATCTAATCTGTCATTGATTACCTATCAAGCTTTTAATTGAAATTTCTATATTTTAGCTAATATAAGTTGCATCTGCCTAATTTTCAAATTCTTTATTTCCATACTCTTGCTCCTTACACATATTTTCAATCTTCTCTTCCATTTTTGTAAATGTAGTAAACATACTTATTTTATGTATCATGTCTGATAAATTCAGTATCTGAAGTCTTTGCAGGTTGATTCTGCTGACTCTTTTTCACAATGATTTATTTTTTGTGTGTGTTTTGAGATTTTTGAATGGGAGCTAATGTATTTCAGGAATTCTGTAAGGGTTCTTTATGGTCAAATAAAGAAAGAATTCCTTCACAAACAATCTGCATTTGCTTCTGCTAGGTAACAAGAGCGACTACCAACCTGGTACCATTTTAATTAGATTCTAAGCTGAATGTTTTTCTGACCATTCAGCTAGTGTGAATTTCAGCTGTAAATCCACAAGTTGCTCTGTGGTTACAAATTTTCTGAGGAGATTTATTTTTTGCTCCTCCACATAGCTCTAAGGTTTAAGACAGAAAATTTTCCTTGGAGGAGTCTCAGGTTTTTTTCTAGCTTGCCGTTACCAAGAGAATACAGCTTAGAGGTACCAGTTCCATGGTGGGAGGAGCCTTTGCTAATTATACAGTTCAACTTGGGTGGGCCTAGAGTTTTCCTTCTGTGGCTCTGGAGGTTGTAAAAACCTAAGAGCAAGTTCAGGGTGAAAGTCAGCCTCCAGAGCTCTCTCTGGGTTTCCAAATTTCACTTGGTATTTAGCATCTGAGTATTTCTTCCTGTCTTGTCAGATTGGCAGTACAATTGAAAAAAATCTGTTCCACTGATCCTGCAGGCAGTATGATTTACAGTGGTTCAGAATGAGAGCTTTGAAACCAGACTGCCTGGGCTCAACCTTCTGCACAGTACTGATTAGCCAGGCAGCCTTGGGAAGTTATTTAAACTCTGCTTTAATATTTCTACTTCTAAAATGGGAATAAGAATAGTACTTGCCTCATACATGGGTTTTTGTAAGGATCAAATGAATTAGTGCAGTAAACTACTTAGAACATGGCTGGCCATAGCACTCAAAAGAAAAAAAGGCATTATTATTACTACTATCACTGTTAGATTGTGGTACCATGATGAGATCTTACAATGCAGATGTTGCTTTCTACTTCCTTAACATTCTCTCTTGTATTATCATGTTGTAAAATCAAGCTTTGCAAAATGTAATTTTATATAAACATTTCTGCCAATGCACTCATTTTTATGAAGCTGCTATTTAAGAAAGTAGACAAAACACATAAATATATGCATAACAATGAATGGCAGACACACTCCACTGAACACTCCTATTTAACTGCTCTTACAATTTAGGACCAAGAGGGAGCACAATGAAATTAAAAAGCATTAATCAAAATAACCCGAAGAATAATTTTAATGATGCCTAATGGAGGGATTTGGCTATTGCCATCAAGTGTAAAGGTGAGCATGTTAATAGCAAAAAGAAATGGCTTTGTTAAATGTGATTATCCCTTGCTCTTACTAAGCCTTATGAGATAGAGCTACACAAAAAAGAGCCAGGAGAGTTTTCAGGCCCAGAGTGGCTGTATTTACAATGGTGAAAACCCAGTATATTACAAATTATATACAAATTTTTTTTATATTATATACAAATAATATAAAAAGGCATATACTATGCATACAATCAGAAAGAGCTGGCTTTAGTAAGACAAGGGGGTATTTCTTGATTTTAATATGCGAACATTTTTAAAGTATCAAAATCAATCTTATTATCATGAGCACTTTTTTCTTTTTTTTTTTGCTTGGCCATGAAAAACTTTATTTTTATATTTAGGTTTGATGAATGAACAGCCATGCAGAAATATGATTGGACACGAAGGATCTGGCCTAACGGTGATGGACGGAGTGGGGAAACCCAGCAAAACCACACAATTTTTTACT
This sequence comes from Papio anubis, assembly GCF_008728515.1. Classification (NCBI taxonomy): domain Eukaryota; kingdom Metazoa; phylum Chordata; class Mammalia; order Primates; family Cercopithecidae; genus Papio; species Papio anubis. The sequence continues at coordinate 98,141,664 of NC_044979.1, forward strand.
GAGTACTTCAGTTACAAGGTAGAGAGTGAACCCTGCAAGAGAAATGAGCTCCTGTTGATTTGTTTATAAATTATCACAACAAAACGTGTCTGGCTAAATTGGGATGTGGGATTTGGGGTTGTGCCAGCTGTCAGGTGATCACTGCTCAACTCCAAATACACCCCTTAATAGCTGCTCTGTGATAATGGACTGGACTCGAAGCATTCTTCTTGACTCAAAGCCTAACATTGAGTGAGCTCAATGTCAGTTAGAGTGAGCGCAGAGTGAGGCCTTGTCAGTAGAGGGCGCCGCAGGGACACTGTAGTGGCTCCAGAGTACCGCGTTTCGACATTTTCTTGCTGCTGCTTCACTGTCCTTCAGCAGTGCATGTATATAGGGACATCTCTGCTCCGGTCTTGTGTGCAGAGCATGCAGTCCCTTAGCGACTCCGCAGCCCTGTCCTGAGGCTGAGTAACCACCTTTCCACAGGCCTCCCACACAGCGCCTGCAGCTTGTGCCCACTGCGATACTCCAACTCCCCACCAGCGTCAGGTTGCCTGTGCCCCAAAGCCAGCAAACTTCTGTGCCATGGCAGGGAGCTACATCCACACCCTCCCCAAAACAGTCTGAACCCAGCCTTGGGGAGTGGCTTCCAAGTGTGTCTTTCTTTGCATATTTTTCTTCAGCTTTAGGGCACTTATTGAGTTCTCTTTACATCTTTATAGTTACTCTCCTATCTTAGTTTAGTAATTCCTTACACTAAACTTCCCCTGTTTTAAGTTCCTTTGTGGTTTTTGTCTCCTCGTTCGACCCAGACTGACACAGTGTTTAATTCTCATTTCTGAATTCATAGTCATGTACTCTTTCCTCATCATACATCACTTACTTTATCCATTAAAAATATGCTGTCTTTCCATGTACGTGTCAGCTGAAATGAAAAACTTTGAATGATGCAAGAAAACATCTTCTAAGCTTATTTTATTCTTTGCTTATATCATATGAAAAAATTCCAAGCTCAGCACCTTGCCTACCAAAGGATTTAAAGTCAAATTAATTATTTCTTCCTCTTTTTACACCCTGTTCTTTCTCTCTTCCACAGAAAAGGGCTGGACTTTTGTTTATAATTTAAAAATAACAAATAGATTTCACAATACCTTATTCTAAAACATTTTAACAAGAATTTACAGATCCTAATTACTTCCAGAGTAACATTTGAAACTAAGACATTAAAAAGTGCATTGAAAAACATAGATCATTTATTTATCTTTCCTTTAGTACCCAGTACTGGACAGACTGTAGACTAGGAACTGTGATCTAAAAAGATGAATGAGGCATCCTCACTTCTGCAAACTGCAACAGAACGAGAACATAGGTGAAAAAAGAGAAGGAAAGGCAGGGAGACTTGATAGCAAGATATAACAAAAAATTTCCTCCAAAAAATCACCCTTGTAATAATGACCAACATTGTTAAACACTCCTTAAGAGTATAACCCATATAATTCAGGGGGAAAAAATCAAGTATCTTTAAGAATAGTTCCATATCACATCTATTTGAACTTGGGCTCTTAATTGTCAAAGCTAAATTAAATCAAAATATAAAACAAAACTATACTAAAATAGAACAGAAAGAAAAGAATGACATGCATTATTTGTAGTATCTTCCTGTGTTCCTTGGTAATGGAAACAAGCAAATATCTGGGATTACAAAAATTTTTAGGACATCTATTTCACCAGCATGCAAATAACTTGACATTTTACAACTATATTTATAGTACCCTTTGAGGTTCCCTGAATAAACAGTTTCCAATCTATATGCATCTCTTTGACATGTGAGAGAGGGCTCAAGAAATGCCACAGTGTGAAAGTTATCAAAATGGAATTTTAAATCTAATGAGTTGCATATCATATCTAAGCAGAGAGTTTCAACATGACTGCAAGAAATGCTCTATTTTTTCTCCTCCCAAAATCTTCTAAAAGGTCACACCAGTCTAATAGTGATAGGTAACTGCCAAGAGTTAAAAAAAATTGGACATCCTGGAAATTATAATTAAAAAATATATACATGACTGAGGTAGGCAAAATCAAGGAAACCAAAGATACGGAATTAACACCCTCAATGACCAGAACGTCTGGCTATATATTTACTTATTTTTTTTCTTTTAATTTTAATTTTCCCCCAAAATAGAAACATATTTCAAACCTCATCATTTTCTACTTTAACCAGCCAGCAGGAAACCAACATAAAATTTAAAAGAAGGAAACTATGTAAAAATCTTATATAAGCAAAAGCTTTTTCAATTTTTATTCCAACATGAGAGCAGAAAGCAAGATTTCTGGAAACTGATTATTAAATAGAAAAGAACAAAAAGAAATGTGGTCCTATTTATCACTCATTCAACAAAGAACTAGTTTTCAAATTGAAAAACTAAGCAATGCATTCTGAAATGTGGCTACAAACAATTCTATAAATTTTTAAACTAATATTAATGAGAGTTGAGGAAGCAAACTTTCAACAACACTCAAGTAGTTAAACAGAACTTCCTCATACTTCATGTTTGCCAAACAAAATATCAGGAATGTGGGATAAAGCGTAAAGAGATCTTATTATCATCTAACTCAGTCTTCTTTCACAGATTAGGAACTTGAGAACCAAAGAAGATTTTTGTTTTTTGTTTTCCTCTAAAAAATGCTCTGCTAATGATCTTACGGGCAGGTGGAATAAAAAGGGTACAATTTTAGAGGCACTAGATCACTTAGCCTTTAAAATTTCTTGACCAGCCTAACAGAATATCTTAAATTCCACCATTAGAGATTCATTCTATAGGGTTATTCATTATAACTTTAGATCTAAGAATCTAAAAGTTTGAAGGGCACTTGCAGATCCTGAGTCCAAACTCACTCAAGGAGCATATCCAAATCACATTTAGGTTAAGTTCTTTTAGGGAAATGACTGGGTCCTCTTTACCTCCATAGTCCCAGATCCTGGCAGACAATAACCTACATATTAATTGTGGTGTTGGTGAAAATGACTAAAGAATCAGTCAGCTGACTTTCTCCCTGAGCACTGATGAGGAATCTTTTGGGAATAAGATTCAGGGGTGGTAGGTTTTAAATAGAAGAGGACAGAAGGGAGCCAGACGTGGGTCCAGGAGACACAGTTTGGGGTTCTTGACAAATGTAAGCAGAGTGAAAACCAGGGTAGGGTAGAGGAGTGGGTGAGAGAAGGGGGGAGGTGCCTCAAGAGAACAATAGGACAGCGAGGTGAGGGAATGGAAGAAACACACTTTGTTTATTGCACAATGTTTCACAGACCTTCTCCTGCCAACAAGCAGACCATAAATGTCACTATTCTATCCTAACATGTGCTGTTAAGTCAGTGCAGGATGGTCTAGAAATTTTGCAACTATTTCAAAAAATTACCAAAAATGTTTTACATCCTGCCTAGCATCTTGTTATCTAGGTAGTAAAATACCAAGGGTTAATGTGATAGCTAAAGAAAAAGAAAATCACCCAACCACCTCATGCCTTTTCTTTTTCTTTCCTAGGAAATTGCCAGTTATATGGGTCCTACATTTGTCCTTCTTTTTAAATGGGAAAAGGCAGAGAAAATAAAACTACAACGCGTTTTATTTGTGCGTTAGCGATTACAGCCCGGGGCTATTTTTCCTTTCCCAAACAGTGTACATTTCAGACCTGACACAAAGCAGGGGGTGGTACGTTGAGCTCCATCAAGCAAATTTTTACTTGTGACCAAAATACTGGACCAGATGGATCGCAAAACTTGCCAAGAGTGCAGTTAAATGTTCACGAGAGGACTACTAACGTAAGCAAGGAACTCACTAGTGCTATCTCTGTTTTTTGTTTTCATTCCACCTAGAACCAAGAATTTAGGAATGCTAAGGAAATCAACCCCAGGCAGATTTAGTCTTTGCTAAGCACATTACAGAACTGTTAACACACACCTTAGATGCACTGAATTCTAACAATTACAGAAACAAATCTCTAAGGTTATGGAACTTCACCAGAGGTATTTCTAAGAACTGCTGGATGATTGTTAAAAGAACACTGGAAAGAGTCTGGTACAGGCCAGGTCAGGGCTGGAAGTGGCAAAGAAAGCATCAACAACAAAGCTGGGCGCGGTGGCTGACACCTGCACTCCCAGCACTTTGGGAGGCTGAGGCAGGTGGATCACAAGGTCAGGAGTTCAAGACCAGCCTGGCCAGCATGGTGAACCCCCATCTCTACTAAAAATACAAAACATTAGCAGGGCATGGTGGCACATGCCTGTTATCCCAGCTACTTGGGAGGCTGAGGCAGGAGAATTGCCTGAATCCAGGAGGCGGAGCTTGCAGTGAGCCAAGATAGCACCACTGCACTCCAGCCTGGGTGACAGAGTAAGACTTCATCTCAAAAAAAAAAAAAAAAAAAAAGAAAGAAAGAAAGAGAGAGAGAAAGCATTAACAACAAAAGGTAGGAACCATCAAACCAGATAATGATCCTCAACCAGAGTACTACAAGGTCCCTGCTTGGAAAAGTATCTGTGCTTGCCTCAAGCTCACGGTTACTACCTAATGGCACCTTCCAGAGGGTGGCTGCTGCTGTTGATTTGATTGTTGTTACTGTTGTTTTAAAACTCTAATTGGAAAATCAGTTTGTAATTCCATTTTATGACTCCTGAGGAGATGAATGGTCTTTTTAAGAACAGCTATCCAAAAAACCCTACAAAATCCATCCAAGGACAGCCTCTGCTCATCCAGAGCCAAGAAGAACTAGCAGGTACCTACAGCATCTCGGCACAAGGCTGGTCCCCATTCCAGATGAAGCTTCCACAAGTTAACTCCTTTGTACCTGCCTACCCTTGAATATGAAAATCTTTGACAAGCTGCTGCCATCCCTCCATGGTTGTGAGACCACCTGGATAAAAACTCTAGGAGAAAATGCTGGAGTCTGTGTCCACTCCAGATAACTAAGTGAAGCTTTGTCATTTACTAGGTCCACAGCAGATGGAACTAGGAAAGGCTGGGTTTGAAAAACCTAAATTAAGGTAAATATTATCCTCAGTGAACATGTTTCCCTGCTCCATCAGTGTTGTGAGGGGGGAAGATTCCAGAGATGATGACTCAGACATCAACAGGGATGAGTTCTACTGTTCTGGTTGTTAAACCAGTGGACTCTTTATCTCTCCATTAACAAATGCTGTTGTGCCCATATCCCCAAAGGAACCCCTTGCTGCTCCTGCCCTCTCCTTGGGGCTACTTTAGGCCCCCCTACAATCCAGCAACTAAAGAGGTGACCACAGAGCACAGCCAGAGGCCTGTGAGAATCAATGCCAAGGCTTCAGCCAGAGCCTCATCAGTGCTGCCCAGGCTACACCAGGCCTTAGGTAATCTGACTTGTGCTGCTGGAAAGCTCTGGAGAACCAATGATGGAGAAAGTGTTGGGCAAACTTTCTCTTGTTTTCTGCCCAGGCTAACAAAATGAAAAAATGAGGAAGAAGGTAGATTTGGGCCACTTAGAAAAACATAGTTTATTTGAACCAAGTACGGCAATTTAGTTTCAATTTGTGAAATCTCAGTGTCAAAATAGGTTGGAAGGGGACTTGGGCAGGTGCTCAACCCAATCTTCAAACTGTATAGATAGGATAAATGACTTACGCTCGCTTGCTAATCAGTGCTGAGGCGAGGAACAGAACCCAGACTTCAGCCTCAGTCTCTCAGCCTAGTGTCCTTTCCCGTCTCCTTCTGCTTCTAAGTAGTTTGTTTGTTTGTTTTTGAGACAGAGTTTTGCTCCTGTTGCCCAAGCTGGAGTGCAATGGCACGATCTCGGCTCACTGAGACCTCCACCTCGCAGGTTCAAGCGATCCTCCCACCTCAGCCTCTGGAGTAGTGGGATTACAGGTGCAAGCCAACATGACCAGCTAATTTTTTGTATTTGTAGTAGAAACGGGTTTCACTATGTTAGCCAGGCTGGTCTCAAACTCCTGACCTCAGATGATCCGCCCACCCAAAGTGCTGGGATTACAGGCATAAGCCACCGTGCCCAGCCTAGTTTTTATTTATTTATTTATTTATTTAAGACAGTTTGTAGTACTTTCAAGTGTGCCAAAAACTGGGCTAGGAGGTAAACAATATAAGATGATTATCTCTAAAATACAAAAAGGATATGTAATGGGCATGCAATTGGTCAGTAAATACCTAGAAGCTTCTCATGCATGCATAATAAATTGCTTCCCTTAAGTTAAACAATCCTCTTGTCATATCAATTATACCATTCACCTAATTAACAGAATCTTTCCTAAACTGTGCAAAGGCAAACTTCCCTGAAGACCTTGCAAATGATTCCAGTGCCCAATTGCTGGAATGGCACTAATGAGATTTGACTCTACTGACAAATTAAAATTTTAATCAGGGCCACATGAAAATCTCAAGAGCAGGAAAAGTAAAGCAAATCGAGAGGTTTACATCATAGGTTTTGAGATACTTTTCCATACATGCAACACAGAACAGAGAAATTAAGAGGCCAAGGAAATGTTATTTTTTTAAAAAAGGAGGAGGACAAAGAGAAAAAGAACACACGAGTCACTGGTAAACAATGTTGACACTGTTGGCCACTTTGTTTTAAAATCATATAAAATCTTTGGGGTATTAACAATTGCCCATACTTTCCCCTGAAATTGCAGAAAACCTGGCTCTGCAGCAAAGGGAGATGGTTTAGGCCACTGACTGAAAGACTCATCCCTGTGTGTGGTTTCAAAATGCTGCCTGGTATCATAGCAACCATACATGACTGAATGTTGTACAAAATGTGATCAAGGCCTCCCCTGGGAAAATCTCGTGGAATTTACTCCATTTCTAAGATGTTCCCAGGGCTCTGGAAATCAGGTCCTCAGTACAAGGATCTTAGCGCAGGAGGAACTTACACATCCTCCAATCTGCCTACCGACAAGGCACAGAGGGGATGGAAGAGCCCAGTGACTTAACCAGCACCGTGACTGGTGGCAGAGCCGAGAACAGAGCCAGCTATCTGGACTCCCAGCTCAGCACTGCTTCCTCTTCATCTCACGGCCTCATCTCTCCAGTTTAGTGAGAACTGATCTTCCTCACCAATCAGCTGTTTCACAATGAGACTCATGCATCATAGCTGTATTATATTTTAACCTGGAGATCGAGTATGGTACGCCAATTGGATGTTTGTACTCTGGGGACTTTTCCTTGTTCTAAGGTGACATGACAAATGGCAGATCCTGCACCTTCCACTTCACTAAAGATAGTCTTAAGGACAAGTGCCTCGACTTCCTTTGGCCATTAGCTCCCTGCTTGCTCCCTAGCATTAAGAAACAAAAGAAAAGTTAGCTGATTTGTTCCACGAGCCTGAGCCATGCACCTGGAATGAGAGGTACTGAGGGAGAGGCCCAGGTTTCCTGGGTCTGTACCAGGTTCAAAGGGCGGAAGAGCTGCTCTCCATGCCCAACTTGGAACATACAGAATGACATAAAGGGGGAGAAAATTTATCTCCAAACCTCTGGTTCACAGGCAATCATGTGCAGAGGCCTTTAGCTTTACAGTTTGGGGTGCTTTTTTCTCCTGGAGGTGCCGGGTACGGCTCCATGCTTGGTCTGCAGCATTCACCATGATGAGCGTTGAGCAGTGTTCTCAAAAACTCATGCCCCCAAGTTTGAACAAACTCATACTTGTCCCCTAAGAAGTCCCTGTCATCCCAGTCTGTCTGGCCACGAGCTCCTACTCCCCTGACCTTGAGGCCCACAGATGGGATGAAGCCAGGGCCTGGCTCCTCACTCAGGTCCTCCCGCGCCTTCTCTGGATGCCTTTCTCTCCCTGCTCACGGCACACTGCACTTTGTAAAACATCTTCAGATGTGGAGAGCTGAGTCCTGGCAGTCATCCCAGGAAAGGGGAGCTTTATTGTTGCTCTGCCCGTGATTGGTCCTCACTCTCAAACAGCTGTGAACCTTTTTCTTCGTTTATTTTCAAGCAATTAAAACTACAGCTTGATAGCATTACTGTAATCTCTCCCATTGTGTTTAGAGAAATTTTCTTTCTTCGAGATTTCATGTATCTATCCAAAAGAGAGAGAACAGTCTAGAGGCACCGCATACCTCACGAAAGTGATCTGATTGGTTTCTATCCCTGAAACAGCCAAATACTTGGAAATAAGAAGTTGAAAACATACATGTGGCCACATTTTCCTCTCCTTTGCTTCCATGTCCACATGGAAAAGAAGAAAAGCTTCTAGATATTTGCAAAGGTTTTGTGAAATATGAGCTTTGGCTAAGCAAATGTTTTTGAAAATATTTGGACCCTCCAAACAGAACAGATGTTTTTGCAAAATTTTCCACCATCCAGTCACAGCAATCCCGGCATGATCCTGCCCCATGTCCGGCTCCAGGCAGGCTGTCAGTGGCAGCTGGTCTGAAGAAAGTTTCACAAAGCATCTAGCTCTTCTTTGACTTTAGAACAAGCTCCCTCCAAGCCTTGCAATGTTCCAAGGTAGAGGAGGTAGCAGGAAGACGGGCATTTGAACAGCACGGAGGGCCAGAGGCAGAGTGTGAAGGCAACAGTACCAGTTCTCTTAGTGACAATCATCAACAAAGCCTAACATTTCACAAGTACTCGGGCTTATTTCTTACTAAGTCCTGAAGCATTAAGGTCACCCAAAATCCCCTATTAAAGCGTGAGCTCCTCGAGGGCATAGACTGTGGTTTATTCATCTTTCTATTTCCAGCACTTGCATACTGCACACCCAGAGCAGACACTCAATAAATTTGATTGACTGAAATGAAAGCTGTGAATACCTTCATGGGAACAGGGCCATGACCAGCAGGCATCTTACCTAGAACTGGTTACCAGGTGAAGGCAAGATAAACAGAGTATTCCAACATGGAGAAGGCAGCTGCCTAAAACGGAATCGGCTCTGGAGAGCCAGAATCCCAGTGTGTAGCGAAATACTACAGGTCAGCAAGCAATGCAGTGTGATACAAAGATCCAACGATGTGCAGCCAGAAACCAGTGCACAGGGAGGTTTGATGCCAACAGAGACTGTCCTAAATCACAGGCAAGACCTGCATTCATAAAGTTATGAAAAGAGCTCATCACAGCATATTTCTTCTCCGCTTTTATGCACCAGGACAAACACCTAATACAATATCCTTAGCAGATACACCTCTGTCAACTCCAGCACCAGCAGGCGTCGACAGTTTGGTGGCTAAATGCAAATTCTTCTGCAAACCCTGCTTCAACTGCCCTCAAAAACTCTTTAATCCTCCTTTCAAACTTTTATAATTCAACTCTCGTTTCTCTCCTTCCTCATAGAACCATTTGGAAAGATTTTGGTTTTTCAATAAATATATTAATACACAAAAGTTAGTATGTCCTATAAAAGTATTTTTAACCCAGCTCCTAATCTGCCAAGATTTCAGTGAAACCTTTCACTTACCATTTGCCACCCACATACAGACCCAAGGACGGACCTTCTATCCAGTGACGGCACTTACAGCTGATTAAAGGGTTTGGAGGTGATGACAAAAATATGCTTGGTTTACAAAGACAGGCAACATGGAAGGACACATCTGTGATCAGAAAAACTGCAAATCTGTGGAGGAGGAAGCTGCTTTCGATTTGCATTATTACTGCTTGGGTTCAGGAGAGATCGTGCTGTTCCAAGTGATTCCATATTTAACAAGTTCTCGGCATTTCTCATTCCAAAAATATGTAATGAAACTACTAACGATACCAAAGAGCTGATTTTAACTTTTGTCTTCTTGTCAGAAGACAGAAAATGTTAAAGAAGAAATTGATGATGTTGTTAAGTTTAACATCATAGTATGAAGTCTGGGAGACATGTCTGAATCAAACACATCTTCCGTTCTAAAATCTACCAAAATGAAGAACTTCCGAGAAGATGAATGAAGGAAACACTGTATATATTGCTTGCATAAATTGGATCTCATTAAAAATATGGTGGCTAGGCTTCACACACAGTTTGCACCTTAACCTTGCATCTGTTATAAGTGCCCCAAGCATTATTCCAGCTCTTTCATTTTAGTGAGAAAGTGTGATGATTTTGTCAACCAGGGTGTAAAACTGACTTGAAACAAACTGCTATAATCAGCTTCCCACAACCCACTGAACTATGCGAAATGGCAGTATGTAATAAATAATTAATACAATTAACAAAATGGCATGAGCCTACTATAGAACATAATCTGTTCAGGCTGAAGAATAAAGTTCATTTCAAATAATTGTTACCATATTTACTTATGGATATGGCTATATGCAACTGTACACTTAAATAGCATATAACAATTCCCAAAGTCAGGTCTTTAATGTAAATTGGCCTTGCTTCACTTTTGAGATAAGTATCTCCAGACATACGAATTCTTGGATAAAACTTAAAAAGACTAAAAGTCATTATAAAAAATAGAAAAGATAAACTGAAAGAAAAAATAGAAACCATCCATAATTCAGCTCCCTTCCACCCCCCACCCCCTCCCCCACCAAAACACGTTCAGTTAACATTTTAGAAGGAAAGAGATAAACACCTAACAGTTGTTTCAAAAGTTGGGATGGGGTTAGAGGATCAGGGAAGGATGAGTTTACCTTTCTTTGTATCATTTAAATTTTTCAAGTCATGTGCATGTATTTTTAATTTTTAGAAAATAGTTTATATAAACTTGCATACACCTTTCAGATTTTCCTCTAGATACATATTTTTTAAAAACCAAAACAGTGATGACATTGTGTGAATAACCAAAAAAATTATAAATTTAAGAAAAGTACAAAGACAACCTCTCTCACCTTGTTCCCCTCCTCCCAAACCTCAGGAAAGGAAACTCCAGCCTTGCCTCGGTGTGAAAATATATGACTTTTTAAATTAGCACTATTGGTAGGTGTTAGCAGTGAGCAATGTGTGACCCAAAATCTTCCTTTCACACAAAACACAACACTATTGTCTTCTAAATTTCCTTCATCCGAGTTGGACAGGACCCTCTCCAGTCCTCTATGTTTTAAAATAAGCAACTGATATCTAGGTAGGTTACAGAGTACTTGAGTTAACAGAGCTAGCCGTGCTGGAGCCTGGCTGGAGACCTGGTCTCTGGACTTCCCATGCAGCCCACACAGCCATCCATGCTGTTATTGGTAGAGTTCTTTTATACTTAGAGGGAAGGTCAGTCCTCAGATTTGCCCTGGAGTGTGATGACTTCAGGCTGTCTCCCCTCGCTTTCTCTCAGGCAAGGGCGCACCCAAGGACTGAAAATCAAAGCCAGGACCACACGACTCCCATCCTGACTCTCTGGACCCGAATCTTTGCATTTTGCTTTATTTTCACTTTAAATCAAAGTAGTTTGTTAGGCTGTCTCTTAATACTTTGGCACATGTGTTCTCCTGGGGGACAATTTCACAAGGTACACTTACAACCACCGAGGCACAGTCTCTTTGGAAGAATAAGGAGCCCTCACGTCTCATCACAGTGAACGTGCCTATTTATGTCACGTCTGCATTATTGCCCCTGCCTGGGGCAGTGCTGGCAACCCCAGGAGGAAAAACCACTCTGTTGTGGCCATTTTCAAAGAAACTGGCCTTCTACATACAGAAGCCCCTGGATGTGTGAATTTTCTTCGCAACAAAGGGACAGAAGGCCCAGTGATAGTTTCATGGTTATATGGTCAAAGGGGTTGATAAGAAGCAAAACATAAAATAAAATAATCATAATCGGAAAGAAATTGCATAAGAAAAAGGAACCTAAATGCCAAGTAAATTCAATTATTTAAGAGTAGATGCTTGAAAAAAAAGCTGACTTAGTTAAAAAAAAAATCAGAAGTGAGGCTTTTTCCCTTCAACGTATTCTATTGCTTTCTTATGCTTTATTATAAAATTAGCTGACAGTACTGTACAGGGGTCACTGCAACATTTTCTAAGTGCCTCACGTCTACCTATGTGTTCCTACTTTTCCAGGCCTCTGGGCAAGGATGTTTACATTATTTGTCCTAAGTAATTAACTTGCCCCAAATAAGTTAAAAAGTCAGTGTCACAATGTCAGAAGAAGGGCCATGAAATGTTTGTTAAGGTCACTGGAAGAGGCTAACTTGTGGCTAAATTTAGTAAGTATTTCTTTCATAGGAATAATATCAAAGTTTGAGTCATGGAATAGAGAGGAAACCTGAAATGAGATTTTAATATTGTGCACAACACCTTAAAAAGCCAACAGGAAAGCAGTATCCCATATGAAGCAGAAATCCAAGCTAAAGAAGATATGGAAAACAAACAAAACATTGTGGAGAGTTTTTAAAAATCTGAAACAGAAATACATATATGTATGTACTTATGTGCACATACACACATACATATAGAGAGCCCTATTTTTTGTTGATGAAATAAGCTTATTTTTATGAAATCAAAAAGATTCGTGGCTTAATAAATATGTTAGAAGAAATGAGCTATTTGAGTAAGCTACTACTTCGCAGGAGTTAAGTTTATAAAGGAGGTTATACATACTTTTATAATTATTCTGATATTTAAATTTTGCATAATATTTCTCATTAATGAAGACAACCCTGGCTTGTCTGATGTGTGAAATTATTTATTTTTAAATTGTATTTCAAATGAAATTAACTGACATTATTATACACTGCCTCATTTTAGGACAAAGGCTTCCACTCACTGGAGAATCCACTGTGAATCCCATGAGCACAGAATGAGACTTCTTAATGACTAGTCTAAGCCTTTATAAAAAATGTCAACCATTAACGACAATAACAACTACTCCTGAATTGTGTCCTCATTTTCTTGAAAGAAATGAAGAGGGAAAGGACACAGGTCCCAGGAAATCAAATCCGCTTTTAAAGAACTGTCCTCAGAAACCAAGCAGGGAAAAGGGAAGAGGTTATGGGCATGTCGCTGGAGCCAAGCTGACCTGGGTTCAAAGCCTTACTACACTCACTGCAAATTTGTGGCCTGGCAAATCAACACATCTCTCCAAACCTGTGCACCCTCGGATGTAAAGTAAGTGTAACAGCATCTACCCCACAGGGCTGTTGGAAGGATTTTCCAAAATGAAGAATGTAAAGTTCTCCCTCAGTGATAACCCCTCTCATCATTACTATGCCCCAGCATCCCTTAATACCAGAAGTTTCTCCCCACTCCTCCTGGACCACAGAAGCTCATTTATTTACTTACAACAGGGCATTTACCTGATAGTGAGCTAAACTCCCCCTAGAATATAAAAAGTATTCATTAAGTAAATATGAGAAAATAATTTTAAAATAGGCATATACAGACAGTAAAAAACAAACTTTACCTCCTTCCATCTCCACTTCTCCTGATTTTTACCATATATAATTTAGTATGCTTTCTTCCAAATCTTCTCTCTCTACCTATAAATGTATATTGTAATTGGGTTTTCCCCAAAAAACACATCATGCTTCTACAAACTGTTCTATAAGTGACTTACTTTACTCAACAACATAAAACAGACAGTATTATTCTTTTTAATGGCTGCATAGTGTTTCCTATAGTGAATATACTTTACTGAAGCACTCCCCATATTAATGGATATTTAGGAATCCCGATTTTGCTATTAAAAAAAAAACAACAACAGGCTGTGCACTATTTTTAGGGTGGATTTCTAGAAATGGGCTTGCTAAGTCCTTGATTCATTTGAAACTTAATTTGACACTGGTTATCTTGACCACACTGACATCAGATCATAAATATGGTCATAATGACATCATAATGGGAGAAACGAGAGAGAGAGAACTTCTATTGGTATTCAGAGCATTTTTTTTCTCTTGGACATAAAATGGATCCATTGTACAGGAATGCCTTCTCCCCATTCTCAGTGCAGAGACAAAGCTGACAAGCTTAAAAGTACATGTTTAGGATTCTAGACTTGGTTTAACTCAAATGGCCTTGATTGGATGGGGTCCCTCTGCAGTATTAAAACTGCTCTAATTGCATTCTTCAAGCCAGCTGAAGGCTGACAGCTTCCGCTCCCGGCTCATTATCAGAGCACTTCAAGGGGCTCCATTATGAGCAGAGCACCTGGTCCAAATTTATTTCAACGGCCCAGAGCAAAATGGGAAGGTGCTTAATGTTCAACCACAATGGTGACATTTTTATGAGATATCCAAGGTTCAGAAACAAATAAATGAAAGGTTTGAAGGGAGCATGAACAGAAACCGTGACAATAAAAATTCAACATTGATATATCAATTTAAAAACATATACCACCCATACACTTGGGGTAAGGCCAAAGGTTCAATGCAGGCTAACCAGAAAGAAAAAGAAGAAAAAAGGTCAATACTCAACTCCTCCCGTGACTGGCTTTGCTAAAAAAGACTGATGAAATTCTAAAAATGTTTAAGGAAATCAGAATGAGATGCGAATTCTGGTTAGGATAACAATTATGTTATCTATCTCATCTACCTTCACCAACATGAGAACGAAAGAAAATCCAAGTGGAATTCAGAGTGAATTCTAAATGTATTATGTTCATAGTTTTTCTCTGGTTTGCTTACACAATTGCTGTCTTTCTCTCTCTTAAAAAAAAAAAAAAAAAAAATCCCGTGTGGAAATAAGTTAATAATTCCTTACAGATGTTTCCATAAGAAAACATTGTGCAAATATATATTTAGAACTTTTTAATAAATGCATAATAGGGAAATTTTCCCAGGTAGATCATAGCAGGTCCAAAGTAAACATGACATCCTATTGCATAAATCCATATCTAGAGACTGCTTGTCAAGTGGGATTTTGCTCTCTGCAGCTGAGTACTTGCAGAGATCTTAGTGTGCAGACGACAACCAATTTTAAAGCCCGAAACCCAGCTGCAGAGCATTAGAAAGCTCTACCCTCTACTAAGAATCTGTTTAAAGAATGTTAAAATAAATATTTGTATTCTTTCACTAAACACAACAATGACACTTACATTGGAATCTAAGAAAATGATGAATGAAAAATTATAACACTGGCACTTTACAATGGGAATGCTGACTAAATCGGAACTATACAAACTCGGAGGATTTACTCAATGTTTAGTCTCTTAAGAGAAAAAGAGGAGGACAATTAATCAACTACATAGAAATTTTTTTTCAGCTATTAGTTGCTTTTGGTCTTGTGATTTTTATCTTTCTCAAGCATTTTCCCTATTAAGCCGACCATATGGATGTGCAATGCATTAATCGGCCAGACTATAAAGGCTTTAATTATTTTACTGATTTAGAAAGGCAATTAGGCAGCACCTATTTTTCACGTATTGATTACACCGACTCTGGTTTTAGATCTGAATTCATGAATCATCAGGCAACTGGTATAACCACAAAAAAGGCTACTGGAGTCTTTTTTTTTCTTTCCTACAACAAATAAATAAAAGCACTTAAAATTAATTACCTGATCGAACCACCTTAACTACAAAAAAAGAGTGGCAAAATCCCAGTAGAATAAATTCGGTATGTAAGTCCTCCAGCAAAGTGATCACTTGTCTGAATGCCTGCAGGCCACCCAGTGTTAGGTCTTAGAATTTGGGAGCTTAGAAAAATCTTCATCTGGGTGTACAAAAACAGGGTGCTTTGTTTTGGTTCTGATTTAGCCTTGCTTCTGCCTTTACTGTATTCTGCTGCCTCCTTTGAAACTACATAAAGAGCTGGAGCTCTGGGAGTCCATGGGGAATTTCCAAGCTCACCATGGAAACTGAGGAAGTGGTCATTTGGATTATGTACATCCGGGTCCTGATTTCTCCTTCACTTTGACCTCCTTCTCCTCCCCATCTACTAACTATTTAAGATCCGCTATGTAATCTAGCTCAGAACAACTGAGACTGCAATGATGGCTGTGCATGGTGGCACTTATGAAACGAATAATTCCCAGCCTTTCCCATCTTTATGGAACAGAAGAAAACATAAGTCTTGAAAGTTTTCACAAGATGTTATGTTAGATGAAAAAATTTGAGAATTTTTCCCATAGAACAGATGTTTCCTAGCTTTGTACAGCCTCTCAGCTCTACATTAGGAAGTCACTCATATGATGATAATGTACCATTTATGGGCAGGGTGGCAAGACACTTGGATTCAAGCACTGGATGGCATTTATCAGCTGTGCAACTCTATGCAAATTATCTTCAAGTCTTTCTAGCATTAGTTTCTCCATCTATAAAATGGGAGCAATTATGCATGCTTTACCCATCACAGAGAACTGCTGAGACAGTCATACGTGCATGTGAAAATGCTCTCTAAGCTGGAAACTAGTGTCATAAACGTCATTTCTTTTTGCAGAAGCCATCTCCTTCATGCAATCACCTACACTGCCCTCTCGTGGTAGGCAGGCTGCATTGCTACTCAAAGGCAAAGATAATTATTTTGTGAATTTAAGATTGTATTACTACCAGATTAATTTCATGTAACCAATTCTTAATTGCCAGGCGAATAGAGAGAGGGCCACTTGACATGAAATATACAATTCAAAGGATCTACTCGGGTTTTTTTTTTTTTTGTAATGCCATTTATGAACAGTGAATCCAGACACTATACTCTGGGCCCTTTTCTGGTACTAGTAGTCAATGATAAAAATTTTGAAAAGTGGAAAACACTGGACAAGAAGAGAAGCATGAGATCAGCTGAGTATTGGTGAAAAGTCTTACCTTCCCTGTTACTTTGGACATGGATATTAAAGCCAGTGAAAATGTTCATAAAAACTGTAGGAACAAAAAGCCATCCATAGTTTTGCCGTACTCTAGAACTAGAATAACTGACTTTTAGAACTGGTAGGACCTGAGATACCACATTGTTCCTCCTCCTTTCTTTACAGATGGAAAATTTAAGATGCCTATAATTTTTTTTTTTTGAGACAGAGTCTTGCTCTGTTGCCCAGGCTGGAGTGCAAGTGCTGTGATCTCTGTTCACTGCAACCTCCACTTCTCTGGTTCAAGAAATTCTCCTGCCTCAGCCTCCGGAGTTGCTGGGATTACAGGTGGCCACCACCATGCCTGGCTAAGTTTTTAAATATTTTTAGTAGAGACAGGGTTTCACCAAGTTGGGCAGGCTGCTCTTGAACTCCTGATCTCAGGTGATCCGCCCGCCTCAGCCTCCCGAAGTGTTAGAATTACAGGCGTGAGCCACCACACCCGGCCATGTGCATAATTTGAAAGATGTACCTCACTTGGTCGCTGACCACCAAATTCCATCACAGCAACCACCTTCACTTGGAGCTGCCTCCTGCTTCTGTTTTTATCACTTCTTAACTCAAAATACATCTTCAATCCCATTTTTCTCTGACATTGATATAGAATAAGAAATACTGGAAAACTAAGCCACGAGGAGCAAAATAAAACATAAACATCCCTTAAGAGAATTCATTATGAGAAATCATAAAACTGACAAGTCTCCTGAACAAAAATAACTTGAGAGTTTACCCAAAGGCTAGCAAATATTAAAATAATGACAAGGATAACAACCACAAGCAAATCAATACATGCTTGCTGATGAACTGAGTAGGAACTTAAGAACTTGACGCCTCTCTAAAATTTTTAGTTGAGAAACATTTAATTATACTCACTATGCAGAAGGCCATGTTTCAAATGCTTTCTTATAATCTCATCACAACATCCAATATGCTGTTAATAACCCTTATTGACTACAGCATCGGTTTACAAACCCTGCTGATTGTTCAGCTAGCACCATGGATCGGGGAGTCATCTAGAGGCATAACTCAGAGATACTGCTGGTCTGGTTCCAGACCATTGCAATAGCAAATATCACAATAAAGCGAGTCACACTAATTTTTTGATTTCCCAGTGCACATAAAAGTTATATTTACACTATACTGTAGTCTATAAAGTGTGCAATAACATTGTCTTTAAAAAGTATATATCTTAATTTTAAATTATTTTATTGCTAAAAAATGCTTTGTAAAAATGCTTATAGTCATCTGAGCTAGATCTTCTGGATAAACTGTTGCAGCTTCTCCAGCAAGTACTTGAGAAGCTGCCTCACTTTGCTGCCTCACTTTGCACTTTCACGTTATGGAGATGGCTTAGTTTCTTAAACTTCATGAACCCAACTTCTGCTAGCTTTCAACTTTTCTTCTGCAGCTTCCTCACCTCACCCAGCCTTCATAGAATTGAAGAGACTTGGAGCCTTGCTCTGGATTAGGCTTTGGCTTAAGGGAATGTTATGGCTGTGTTGATTTTCCATCCAGAACACTCAAATTTTCTCCATATCAGCAATAAAGCTATTCTGCTTTCTTACCATTCGTGTGTTCACTGGAGTAACACTTTTAATTTCCCTCAAGAACTTTTTCCTTGCATTCACAACTTGGTTAACTGTTTGGTGCAAGAGGCCGAGTTTTCAGCCTGAGTCGGCTTTCAACATGCCTTCCTCACTAAGTTTAATTCTTGCTAGCTTTTGGTTGAAAGTGAGAGACATGTTACTCTTTCTTTCACTTGAACACTTACAGGTCATCATAAGGTTATTAATTGGCCTAATTTCAACACTGCTGTGTCTCCAGGAATAGTCAGGCCCAGGGAGAGGGAGAGAGACAGAGGAAGGGCCTGTTGATAGAGCAGTCAACACATACAACATTTATTAAGTTCACCATCTTATATGGGTGCAGTTCCTGGCACCACCAAACAATTACAATAGTAAAGTCAAAGATGACCGATCACAGATACAATGACAATGAAATTTAAAAGATTGCAAGAATTACCAAAATGTGACACAGAGACATAAAATAAGCACATGCCGTTGGGAAAATGGCCACAAACCTTCAATTTGTAAAAAATGCACTATCCGCCAAGTGTGGTAAAGCAAGGTGTGCCTGTATTAGGGAAGGGAGGGCATCAAAGTTCCTTAGAAGATAGAGTAGTAAGCTGGTAAATTATGGGAAAAGTCAAGAAAACCTCGTGGGGACCAGCACAGGAAAGGCTGGCAGAGATGAAGCAGGCCTTGCATTCTTTGACCTCAGGGCAGTGGAGGACATCTCCGGGATGTGACCCAGTCAGGTTAAGGTTTTGAGACAGGGCTAAGCCCAGTGTTGTTACTCTTCAGTAAGCCTGGAATGGAGCCACCCCCTCCCCAAGCAAATCACATTATGATGAGGAAGAGTCACATGCAGATGAACAGTAAATGAAGACAGGACAGCCAGCTCGGAGGAACCAACACCAACATGGGGGAAGGGGTGCGGGCGCGCCTGGGGGGCTGCACCTGCAGAGGGGAGCAAGAGGGCACTTTGGGGCACCAGATGCTTTTTCTAAGGTTTGGTCATAACCAGCACCAAAAAACAGCAAGCCGCGCCATTCCCTCTGCTATTCTATTTCTTCACGCTGCCTAGCTGGGGTTTTAGGGACTTGAAAATGTACCTGGGGCTACAGAACAGTGTCCACGCACTTTGGCAAGTGGGCAAGTGGGCCTGGGACATTGTAGCGGCCTCTGCTCCACCCTTTCGCCTTGTCCAAAAGTCTCGACACTGCCAGAGAGCGAAGTGGGACAAGACCCCAGAGAAGAATTTAATAAAACATCAAGGCCAGGGAGTTTGTGATACTCAAAACTTTGTGGAGGATGGGTCAATCTGCATTTATATGTGTTTCCATCTTTCCAGAGAGAGAAAAAAAATTAACATGGACTGAATTTTCTCTATTTCTATTAATTCACATATTATGGCATTTTCATTACAACAAAATGCTGCACTCTTATACTTTCTTAAAAAGATCACTATAGTAAAACTCCTATTAATCTATATACCTGGATGACACTAGAGTTTAATAAGTGTTTACAGAATAAATCAATGACTGACAGTAATATTAAGGGGCTAAATAAGTTGATCTCTAAAATTACTTTCAACCTAAAAATGCTAAGTCCTTAGGTTATTTTAGAGTAGAGTATGTTTGACGATTATGAGAAAGTATCTGGAAACGTGAAACTTTAGCCTGCTAAAGCATCCTCTAGACAGGTCCCTCTGACAAAATGAAGTAAGACCTGGTAGAATTTTTCAGACAAATCATGCCAAAGCATCACCTCCTTCAAGACAATGCATGGGGGTGTGGGGAGGCAAGGACATCACTTACCCTTGCAGCCCTTGTCTATTTGGCTTTCTTTGCAACATTTCACTGGACTGATGAGTGCTCCTCATTGAACTCTCCTTCCTGGGCTTCCCCTCGCTCTCCCACCTCTGCCCGTTCACTCTGCTCC
The DNA here is from genome assembly GCF_008728515.1 of Papio anubis. Lineage (NCBI taxonomy): Eukaryota > Metazoa > Chordata > Mammalia > Primates > Cercopithecidae > Papio > Papio anubis. The sequence continues at coordinate 98,161,836 of NC_044979.1, forward strand.
TGTGCAGGCTCCCTTTTCTCTGTCCACCCTTAGTGAGTCTTTGGCCTTAGGGATCTTCTTAGGTTCTCTTCTCATGCCACACCGTCTTTCGTCTCCTGTGATTTTAGTTAATATCTGTATGGTGATGGCTCTCAAATCTCTTCCTCCAGCTCCAGCTGCCTATTGGACGTGTATAATCGGTAGCTCTCCAGGCTGCAGTATGTCCGAAGCTCCCCTGCTCTGGTCTCCCTCCTCGCAGCCTCTTTTGAGTGACAGGCACATGTCCTACCAGCCACCCATGAGCCATCCTTGGCACCTCTCTGGAACCTTACCCCTCACATCCCATAAATGCCCAAGGACTGTGCATCCACCTGCTGAACATCACCAGAGTCCACTTCCAACTCCACTCACAGTGACTGCAAAGGGGGCCTTTGCCTTCGTGCCACCATCACTATTCCCTGCTCCACAAGGTGGGCAGGGTCAGCTTCTCAAATGTTGATCTGGGCACCTCAGTCCCAGTTCAGAACCCACCAGTGCCTTCCTACAGCCTGTGAGAAAGTCAAAACTCCTCCAACTGGGTTCATAAAGCCCTTCCAGAGCTGACCACCACTGAGTGCTCTGGCCTCTCCCTCATGGAAACACATTTTCTCACCTCCTTTACTTCTGCTGTACTCATGGATTAAAATGTTTTCCCTTATCCAAATCCCCTCCACCTGGCTGGGGCCATTGCCTTCCAGCTTTTTGGCTTCTGGTAAGTTCTGCCTGAACCCCTTCAACCCTAGATCAAGCACCCCTTCCACATGCTCTCTTTGGGTTCACATCTCTCATTTTAGCCCTTGTAATTCGAGTGTAAGTTCCTGTAACGTCTCAGTATCCTTGCCCCACTCGTGCATATACCCTAAGGCTGTCTCATTCATATCACAACTCCAGAATCTGCACAAGGCCTACCACATGACAGCCACTCAATGGATATTTACTGAATAAATAAACTCATGATTATGAATATTTTAGTACCTGACCTATGAGTTATTGATACATAATGGGAGTACCATGGGTTTTAAAATAACACAGACCTGGTTTCCCATCCCAGCTCCACAGCTCACAAGCTATTCGATCTCAGAAAATGTATGCCAACAACTTACTTCATAGGGTTGCTGTGAAGACTAAAATACACACAGCATGTGAAGTGCCAAGAGTGCTGTATTATTTTGTATTTTTCAAAATGCAGTGCTACCAACTTCTTTATCACTATGTCAATTAATGCTATTGCTGCCTTAACCCACAGGCCATCAGAGACATTTTTAAAGTTCTTTATGTGAGCATTATTCAAGGAAAAGCCTTGTCTGCTGACCCAGCCAGTAAAAACATTGGGCCCTGACATTGGGTAAGAAATGTTGCTTACAACATTGTAACATTGTTGCAACATTGTCTTACCCAATGCCAGGGCCCAGTGTTATTACTCAAGCAGGCTGGAACATCCGATAATTTCCGCCAGCCTAAGAATTATTGGTATTGCTTCTACATTTTACATTTTATGACAACAAGTCTAACAATACAAAGCAAACAGTGAAATAGCTTGTTTCTTTCCAGGATTATCGAATGAGGGCAGAAGATGTCATGGGTATATTTTGATAAATATTTCAGGCATTACAAACAACACTGAAATATATGCCAGCCTTGTAACCACCACACTGCAACATTTTCTGCTGCCTTCTGAAGACTGTGGAAAAGCCTCCTTGTGAGGGAGGGTAGAAGGAAGAGAGGGAATTTCTCAGAAAGAGAAGAGAAAAACCTAACACTTGCCCAGTATCATTGTGGGTTTAACCATTTTGCTTTACTGATTTTATGGCACAATCTAGTCTCCCCGTATCCCCAGAGCAAAAACAAACTAACAGCAACAACAAACAACAAAAACCCTTTCCATCAGGCCACCTAGTGGCTTTGGAACCAATTACAAAGTACTATGAGACGACTCTTTAAATGAAAACTCTTAAGCCATTCACCAAGTCAAGTACATTGTGGGAGCTGAACTCCCACTTCAAAAGTTTGGGTTCTGACCACGGCCTCCAATCCAACCTCCCTCAAATTCCAAGAGACTTAATCCTGGCTTCCCGTCAGGAAGTTTGCTCTCACAAACTTGTAGAAGTACTGGCTATTAAAAAGTGTATGAGTTCTTTTAGTCTTTCTGTGCCACGGTCAGTAAGGGCACAGAAGAAATCCTGAGCTTCTAAGGGTGACCCCACCCCACAGGGGGCAAGCAGCATCATGCCATCGCCATGCCCAGGAGGGAGACATGGAGATGGCCTTGGAGCAGCTCTGGGCAGACTCTCTCTCTTCACACAAGAGGCAACTTATGTTCTGGGTCAGAAAGGATGTTTGTTGTCTGCTGTGGTTTGAATGTTTATCCTCTCCAAAGTTCGTGTTGCAATTTAATCCCCAATGTGGCAGTACTGAGAGGTGGAGCCTTTAAGACGTGAATGGATTAACATTTATGGATTAATAGGTTAATATGGGATTGGAGCTGTCGGCTTTTATAAGATGAGGCAGAGAGACCTGGGCTGGCATGTTTGCACACCTCAGGACTCTGCAGAGACCCCACTTGGAGGAAGGCCTCACCAAATGCAGCCCCTCAACCTTGGACTTCTCAGCCTCCAAAACTGGAAGAAATAAATTCTTTTCTTTATAAATTACCCATTATCAGGTATTCTGTTGTATGCAACATTGTCTTGCCAAGGTGGCCCAGTTTATACTATATTTTCCAAGGCTTGCAAAAACTAAGCTTTGCCCTAGAATTCTTGTTGAGAAGGATCTGAAACATATGATTTTTATGTGGCTGACAGGCATAAAATCCCAAAGACATTAATACAGAATGATTTTTTAAATATCTTCTGATATGTACCATACCATGTTTAAAATGTTCCCTTCCAGTTTAAAATGTATGCTCTAACTATAGAGTATTTCCTTAGAAAAACTGAACAAGAGGAGCAATAAGAAATCCTATTTATTTAAGATTTTTCTCTTTAAAGTACATAAAACTTGAAATTTTTATATGCAGCTTAGGTCTTCATAAACCTACAAACAGGTAAATGGAATACTTAAATCTTTTCCTGAAAATATCTTTGTTTCCCCAGACTAAGACCTCATATTCAAAGTGTCATCCCCCCGTGATTTTTTATGACCACGTTATAAACCCCTCCAAAAATGGGGTTTACAATGGAAGTGTTGACATCATGTTAACTATTGCTTTGCAAACCGAGCTCAGTAATCAAGGCCCATTATATTTATGAGGCAGGTAAAATCTGTAGCCATTAATCACAGAGCCATATTGACAGATTCTAAGTTTGAGGTCCAGCAAAATTAATGTATCCCATTTCTTATATCATTGATACCACGAAGAAAATTTGCAGGCAGCTTTATAATTGTGAGGCTTTTACATTTTTACAGAAATCCAGAGGCAGACTTGTTGAAACATTTCATTTATTTACACCTGCTATGGTCAGTTTTTGCACATCTGCAAAGTACGAGAGAAGATTTTTCTTTCCCCATAGATAATTCATGAGAATTACATGCATTTGCACAAACGCAGTCTTTATTAGAAGAGCACTACAATCATGAATTCTATGTATCCATATACCTAACCCACACTGACATTGTACCAAATTGTGATTAATTACCAAAAGAATATTCCACTCCTAAATTATAATTCAACATCCCTATATAAAACAATCTGAAATGTCAGCACTCTGTCTTTATGACATCATGCCATCCCAATAATTCTGTTTTACAAGTAAATTCCTATTATACATTAATAAGGGCTGTTGGTGGCTAAACATCTTGCCTCCCCAGTAATGACTGGCTTGAAGGCAATTAGAGCAGCCAGGTGCAGTGGAGCTGGGTACTCATAAAAGTTTTTAAATTTTACTGTTTCCGTTTCATTTGGGGAGGTGCATTCCAATCTGCCCAAATTAAAGAGGAAGCTCTGCCCATGTTTTCAGCTGTTGTGTGTTCTAACCATTACTGATAAACCCCTTTAATATTTCTTTGCTCCTTAGAAGCTGATGATCTGAGGAGTTCAAGTTTCACCACGAGCATCTATATTTCACTGGCTGTCACAGTGGTTACTCCAGACACACACATACATGTGCACACACACAGTCCCAGGGTAACAGAGCAGCACCTTCATTTAAGACTTTCTGGGGCAGCCCTGAGTAGTAAAATTGATGCATGAAAGAAAGAACTTTACTCACTTTGTTAACATGTTTTTGCTGTAATTAGTTTGGGTCAGTGGAGGAGACATCAAATTAAAGTTTTATGTCATAATAGGAGCGATGATTTTCCCATTACAAGAAAATCAATTTCCTTCTACAAACTACAAACACTACATAAAAGAATTAATAAGTGTAAAGACTTAACACATCTGAAGCAAGAGAAAAGGTTGCCACTGATGATGACAAATATCCTTAGAAGTAGAATTTTAAAAAGAGTTAACAACTTCCCCACGGTAGTATTATAAGGGTGATGTACCCTGGGAAATTTTCCTACCATTCAGAAAACACAGAGCCCTTTATTTAACTATTATGTGTCTTTCTTTTCTTTACTGTGTAACTCATACTAATCAATTTAATTTAATTCAGTTAAACATTTTTAATGTTATAAACAATCAGTTTTATGATATCAAATGACTGACCTAAGTAGGTTTTTGTTTAGCTTTCAACAAGTTATATGGATACTCTATACATTAATGATCAGATAGACAAAAGTAATTATGTAGCAGCTGCTAATCCAAGGACCAATACCATCCTTAAAAGCTAGATTCATGTCGATGACAGTAAGACAGGGTCTCACTTGATTTCAAGAATACATCAGTCAGAGCTATTCTAGGAAGTACTCTTGGAAGAGACCCTTTAGAAGTAAAACAAATCATATTCCATTTAATTTCAGAGGGCAAAACAGACGTGACTGCCTCTGAATGAGAACAGTCCTCAAAAGTGATACCCAATTTTTTTCTAGGCGGTTTGGGGATTTTCCTTTTTGTTTGCTTTATTTTTGATAAAAACTTTACACTTACCAAAATAGGATTTTTTAAAAAAAAGAGTAGTGCAGCATTAATTCAGAAAATAACATCATTCAGAAACACACTGTTGGTCTGTATTAACAACCAACCTCTCAATTTTCTGAGGGGAAAAAGGGCACATAAAATGAAGACCCTTTGCATACAGTTAATCATCTCTTGCTTCTAAGCAAAGAAAAACTTATCAAGCACTCATTTACTTAGGATAGTGAGCTTCAGAATGTCATCATTCGACATAAGGTTTTTCAGAATTCCTAATCAGGAATAATGCAAGGAGGAGGCCATTTGTAATATCAAACAGGGAGCACCAAAATCTAGATTGCTTATCTCTGTGTCCTTCCTTTTGTTTTCCTTAAACCATGAAAATGTCCGTTTTAAAAAGAAAAAATAGTCACAATCAGTATTCTTACATATTTTCTTTCTCCTCTCTACTTTTTTTTCCTCGTGGGAATACGGGAGATAAAGAGAAGGGTTTCACAAAGGGCCTTTATTTCTTTTAAGCAATTACCAAGACGAATCCTGCTTCCCAGTGGATGTCTCCCTGCCAGCTTTTGAACTACATCCTTAGCCCCTTCGTACAGATTAGCCGCCCTACATTAACAGACACAGCCTGAAAACCAGGGAGTCTGAAAACACATCCCTTCACAGAGCTTAACAGTCACTCAGGGTTAACACCTGCAGGGCTGCAATCTGCTGCAAGAGGCAATGGTGCAGGGACATGGTAGCCGACAGCAGTTTCAACCGGTACCATGTTCCAAAAGTTTCATCAGTTTGAAAACTGCAACTTCTACATTTTTCTGCAAATCTCTCTTCCGCATTGCTGAATCCATTCTGGATTCTGAGATATTTTGCTGCTAGCAGCTAGCTTTCTTACTGGCTCCCTGTGCCTTATAAGGCAACAAGGCAATACATTAATAAGTGCTTTGGGGGCTCCCTTCTGACCACTGAGCCACAAGTAGGTTGCAGGTAATTTGATCTAAAGGCTCCATTGTCAAATACACCTTTCCTTTTCCTAATTACATGAGAAAACCTCAGTAAGTCCCAATTTTAATAGTAGTGCTTCCTGCCACAGGGATCAAAGTCAGAGATGTGTGTGATGAAGTGTAGCTAGGTTTGTTTAAGGAGGGTCTCCTTTTCCTTCTACTTCCAACCCTTTTCCTAGTATCTCCCAAAGAAAAGGGGGCCTGCCTCCATTCCCAAGGACAGGTCCTCTGATTCTCCTCTGTTAGAACTCTGTTATTTTCACCTGCCAAACCATTATGCCAAAAATCACTGTTTGCATTCTGTTGTCCTACATGTTTCTTTTTTATTGTTGTAAGCAGGGATGGATGTTTCTCTGAGTTTATATAATCTCTCTCAGGATAAATGCATTCTTAAACTAATAATGGGCTTGATTCTCATGTTAATTCCTCCCTTCAATTAATTTTATTTTACCAACATCTCCAAACTAGGGGGACACTGGACAAATCATCAGCACTGCACATACTGAGCATATTTCCAATCATCACCAATTTCCAACAAGAATAAAAATGCTGCCCAAGAAATAAACTCCCATTTGGATACACTCAGTCATCAGAGTGCATTCCAAAGAGCAATACAGGAGGAAAAAAATAAAACAGAAACAGAAAGCAAAACAATAATAGTATTGAATCTTAAGGCAACGTAAAAATCTAATCCCCAATGTGATGGTATGTGGCGATGAGACCTTTGGGAGGTAATTAGGTCATAAGAGCGGAGTCCTTGCCCATGATGGGATTAATGCTCTTATAAAAGGGGACTCGAGAGAACTTGCTTCCTCTCTCTCTCTGTACTAGTTGAAGACAACAAAACAGCTATCTGCAAACCAGAAAGAGGGCCTTGTCATACCCAATTATGCTAGCAACTTGATCTCAGACTTCCCAGCATTTAGAACCATGAGAAATAAATACCAGTATTCTATGATAATAGCCCAAGCTAAAACAGAAATTGGTATTGGGAAGTGGAGTGCTACCTTAACAAATACCTAAAAATGTGGAAGTGGCTTTGGAACTGGTTAATGCATAGAGAGGCTGGAAGGTACATGCTAGAAAATGTTGATATTGCTGTGAAAGGACTTTGGAAGGTGATTCTGGTGAGGGCTCAGAAAGAAAAGAGGAGAGACATATAGAAAGTTTTCATCTTCTGGGAAAACACGTAAGTAATGCTGTTCAGAATGTTGGTGGAAATAGGGATGGTACCAATGAAGGCTCAGACAAATGAGGAACACATTATTGAATAATTAAGGAAAGTAAATTCTTGTTATAAAGTGGCAAAGAACTTGATTGAACTGTGTTCATGTACTAGTATTTTGTAGAAGGTAGTATTGGCAAGTGATAAAATTGGCTATTTAGCTGAGGAAATTTCTAAGCAACATGTTGAAAGAGCAGCTTGGTTCTTCCTGACTACATACAGTAAAATACAAGAAGAGAGAAATTGAGATGTGAGGGAAACAAGAAACTCTGTGGTGAGATTACACCATTTAGATTCAAAAGTCCATGTAAGATTTGGGTCCCCAAGAAGTTAACCACATAATCAAATCCATTATGGTGCCATTGTCAGTCAAGAATCAAGGTTGCCTGCCAAGGCTTCAATCCCAGTATCCACTGTGGATACTAACAAGTTACTCAACCTCTTTAAACCACACTTTCCTCAACTTCAAAATCAGTTTAATGATTGAACCTACCTCATCGGACTACAGTGAAGATTAGATAAGATTTCCTGTATAGCTCTTATAGTGCCTAACATACCTTATGATCTCAATGAACATTAACTGTCATTATCATCAACATCATCTTCTTCATCATGAACAACAAATCTCTCTGCTTATCAAAGATGCTAATATCCAGTTAAATTGCAATCTTAATACTGGGTTTCCCCAATTTCTTCAATAACTGCCTAACTTGTCCATTCATCTTATTTTTCATAACTTTAAACATTATTAAATCAAAGCACAAGAATCTAATATAAATTCTAGGCCAATTACATGCCAAAAGGAAATTATTTTAGCGTTACAGTACATTCTTAGCATTATCCTACTCTATCTACATGAAAAGTAAAAACTCACTCTTTGTTTAAAATATCTCATTTGAACATCACAATATCCTCCAACACAGGTATTTGTACTCCCATATAATAGAGAAGAAGAGTGAGGTGGCTTCACTGCTTAATTTACCCAAGGCCATGGGCTAGTAATTGGTGGAACCTGGATCAAAGTCAACTTACCTCACTTTTAACCACGCCTCCTCATTCTCTATCTTCCTCTTTTCCTATTCAAGTTCTTTTTTCTATTCCACAGACTTTTTTGTTTTAGTTTTTTTACTTAAAAGTTAGTTAAAATTATTACTATTTTCTTCTAATTATATCAGGGGAACTAATGTTATTCTTATTTTTACATACTTTTGAGAGATGCACTTTCTTCTGTCAACCTGAACTTCAATTTTTCATTATGTATCAACTAGAAGTCCATATTTTCATGAATATTTAATGTTTCCTCCTAACAGTCATGTTATTTTTCACGACTATTTAAAACCACAGTTGTTAAACTAGCTATTTATGAGGCATTTTCCCTTGCTCCCAATATGCTACCATAACAATTTTAACCACTAAGAACATTCTTAAAATAGTTCAGTTTTTTTTTATTTAGGTATTTCCCATTAAATCCACTTTTGGAGAAAAGTGAATACAGTTTTACTTTCTTTCATCCTCTTAAAATCAACTTAATACTAACCTGAATAAACAAAGTCCTGAATGAAGATCTCAATGTAAGTTAAAAAAAAATATATATATATATGTACAGACACACACATATATATGCACACGCAGAGAGAGAGAGAGAGATCAAAGGAAAATCTGTTTAATGTAAACTTTATTACTTTGGGGTTTTAAAATTCAGAAATACACTTCAACATTCATATCGCTGTTAGAATAGTCAGTGTATGTATGGCCCAACTGGAAAATATTCTCTTGTTTTAAATGATGATGGGTCCTTGAATCCTGTGTAATGGAACTTAAAAGACTCATATCTTCTATCTTAGCATGTCAATAGGTCAAAACTTTGTAAAATCAACTTGGCAATAACATTTCATGCAGTCCAAGTATGTTACCGTAGCAGAAAATTTGCTATGATGGCTTAATTACACAACTACATAGCAACATTCAACTTCCAGTGAGAAAAGGTTTAGATTTAGGGAAACTTTTCAATATTTTCTTTTTCCTCTCATTGAGGGTATATTTGGGGTATTACACATGACTTCATGTATATATGTAAACACAATGTTGTATTTGTGTATATATGTAAACACTGTAATTACATATATAAAGGGCACTCAATGGGTAGGAGTCAATGTTTAAACTATCAACTTTTAATTAGTTTCAATTTTTTTTTTTTAACCTGACAGCAATAATCTAAACTCTAACATCCCATTTCAGGGAAAAAAGGCAAAAAAAAAAAAAAAGAAAAAAAAACAATGTCAAAGTAGAGGAAGAAAGAAATAGAAAGATCTCATTTTTAGAAATGACAGCTCCTTATTTTGGCTTCTATTTAATTAAAGTACACGGTTGGACTCAGCTTTGATGTTATACTGCCTATTCAGAAAGTGGCAAGCAATATTAAAAGTATATAAAAAATTAAAAGTAGGGAAGAAAAGGAAAAGAAATTGCTTAAACTACTTCATAGAACTGCTTTTAGAAATTTCTGGCTGGATGCGGTGGCTCACACTTATAATCCCAGCACTTTGGGAGGCTGAGGCAGGCAGAGTGCTTGAGCCCAGGAGTTCAAGTCCAGCCTGGGCAACATGGTGAAATCCCACCTCTACAAAAATACAAAAAGAAAAAAAACGAAAAAATTAGCTGAGTGTAGTGACTTGTGCCTGTAGTCCCAGCTACTCAGGAGGCTAAGGTGGGAAGATCACTTGGGCCTGGGAAGATCGAGGCTGCAGTGAGCCGTAATTACACAACTGCACTCCAGCCTGGGCGGTAGTGTGAGGCCCTGTTTAGAAAAGAGAGACAGAAAAAGGAAAGGAAGGAAGGAGGGAAGGAAGGATGGAAGGGAGGGAGGGAGGAAGGGAGGAAGGGAGGGAAAGAAAAGAAAAGAAAAAAGAAAAAAGAAAAGGAAGGAAGGAAAGGAAAAAAAGGAAATTTTTATCTAGAAATTTCCATTCATAGACAAATAATCAAAACATTATTCCATGTAACTTAAATTTCTTTCCTAAAACATGTCCCTGAAAGGGTTTCTACAAAGTGTTCTAGTTGCCATGTGCATTTGAAGAACACAGAAGTGCACAATCTTTTTAAAAGCATTTTTAAATTTTGATGTTTCAATACTTCAGTAGGACTTACCACCCCTTACTTCCCACCATTAATTAGCATCTGTGAATCTGGTGTTTGATATGGTTTGGCTGTGTCCCCACACAAATCTCATCTTGAATTATAGTTCCATAATTCCCACATGTTATGGGAGGGACCAGGTGGGAGATAACTGAATCATGGGGGCAGTTTCCCCCATACTGTTCTCATGGTAGTAAGTCTCACAACATCTGATGGTTTTATAACGGGTTTCCCTTTTCACTCGACTCATTCTCTTCTGTCTGCTGCCATGTAAGACGTGCCTTCTGCCTTCCACCATGATCGTGAGGCCTCCCCAGCTACGTGGAACTGTGAGTCCACTGAAACTCTTTCTTTATAAATTACCCAGTCTCGGGTATGTCTTTATCAGCAGCGTTATCAGCAGCGTTATCAGCAGCGTGAAAACAGACTACTACAGTGTTGCAGACAAAAAAATTACTGATTGGATAACTTCAAACTTAAGTTATCTGAAAAATTTGATTCTTCATCAATTACCACTTACATATGTTCCTTTCAATTTGCTAAAAATTTCTCTTGGTATATGACCATTTCACATTGCTAAAATCCAGTCAGCTCTCTCAGGCAGCGAGTTCACTGGGCTGTTTTGCACATTCAGGGGGAAATGAAGAGAGTGCCACAGTGATAGTTCACTTCTCACTGAGCTTTGGGCAAACCCAAAAGACAGGTGCCTGCCTGCAGATGCTGTCCACTGTCTCTTCTTTTCAAATGCTGTAGCACCCCCCTGTGGCAATGCCTGCAAACAAGTCAATAACAAGAATGCCTTTTAGAATGAGCTGCAGACAAAAGTAAGGGTGTAGGGGGCAGGACCTAGGGAGGGAAGAATATATTCAGTGCTCAAGACAACTTGACCCTCCTTCTTCAGTATTCCATATATTTATTCGCAAATCTTTATTAAATGTTACAAGCACATCATAAATGTAGAGACACCGCAGGACAGACCATGGTCCCACCCCTAACTGGAACTTAAGATTCTTGTGTGGCCAAAGCAAGAGACAGACAGTAACTATGAAAGCACACAAATAAAATCATTTCAGACAGTGATACATGTCCCCACGACTCAGAGGTGGAAGAAGTATACATGTTCAAAACAGGGTAAGGCTATGAGACATGGTAATATGCATAAATCAGCAATGTAACCCTCTGAAGTAGAAGTCAACATTCTATCTGCTCGGAGGCAATAGACATTTGCATTTCTTTTTCGGATCAAGACAGGATCTAAAAGTAAATCGTTGTCTGACTCCCCGATATCCCTTCTTCCCTTTTCTCATCAATACAGATCGCTAATGTTCACTCAGAACAGAGGCTACATTTGCCAGCCTGAAGGTCCCACAGCTGGCAAGGGGCAGGACAGAAACCAAAGGGCTGACTCACCAAACATCAGCAGTCTCCTTTCCAGCCCCAGCACGTCTCTCCAGGGCTGCTCGCTTCTGCCTATCCACTCTGTAGCACAAAAAGCCTGGAGAGGCTTGGCCTGGTCTGGGTTTCTGTCCTGACATACCAGCTAACTTGTCTGTGACCCTACACACATTAATAAGTTCTGTCTCCAAACTGTCATCTGCTGAAAAGCAGCCACCTATCTTATAGGAATGTCATGGGGGAAGAAGGAACCCAGTAGGCACCCAGGACTTGAAAATTTCTGGCAGAAGGAACATGGGCAAGCAGACCCGAAGCTTCTCCTTCCAGGCAAGAGCACCCGCTTCACCACCACTTAATTCATGTTTTGCTTATGGTGCTTTTTAAAAATTATTATTTTTTTATGTTTTTGTCAGCTCAGTCCCACCCTGTGGCCAGAGGGGACCAAGGGCCGAGCTGTGCCTCCTCATGATGTTTTAACAATGCCCTCTTTGCTCCACTGCCCTCAATCGTCGTACCAAAGCCCCCTTAGTAAGACGGCAAGGAGGAAACACACAGAAATATATCTGGAGTCCCAACAAGAAAGAAGCTCCATCCAGAAAAACTGGCACCCCAGAGAGAGGCATAGTCTCTACTCTGTGTTTTGGCTTATGCGATACCCACATTTACCCCAAGGCTGTGCCATCTCCAAATTTGAGAAGCTCCCACAGCACCAAAGCCAAACTACTTTCAAGGCTCTACGCAACCTATTCCATCTTATTCCCACAAGTCTTCAGTTTCATCCCAGCCCATCTCTTCACTCTCCATCAAGAGCACCACGATCATTCTACGTATTTGTTCACTCTCTCGGGCCTCCTAGGCAAGCCCTATATTAGTCCATTTTTATACGGCTATGAAGAACTGCCTGAGACTGGGTAATTTATAAAGGAAAGAGGTTTAATTGTCTCACAGTTCAGCATGATTGAGGAAGCCTCAGGAAACTTACGATCATGGCGGATGCAGGGAGGAAGGAGAAGTGCCAAGAGAAGCAGGAGGAGCCCCTACAAAACCATCGGATCTTATGAGAACTCACTCACTATCATGCGAACAGCATGGGGGAAACCACCCCCATGATTCAATTACCTACAGCTGGTCTCACCTGTGACACATGGGGATTATGGAGATTATAATTCAAGATGAGATTTGGGTGGGGACACAAACCCTAACCATATCAAGCCCCTTCCTCAAGGAGTTCTCTGGCTTTCTGCTCATCTTCAGCCCACCTGTCCTTCTAGCAGAGCCTCTGCTGCCTTCCAACAGGTAATCATGGTCCCCTCCTCTGAACCTCAAATCCCTGTGAGATCCTAAGAGGGCATCGGTCAGCTTAGGTTGCCATAACAGAACACCACAGCCAGGGTAGCCTGAACAACAGAAGCAATTCTGGCACCATCAGGACTGTTCGGCTGAGGCCTTGCTTCCTGTCTCATAGGCTGGCCCTCTTGCTGTGTCCTCACATGACTGAGACAGAGAGCTCTGGTGCTCCTCCTCTTCTTATACTGGCACTAGCCTTTATCAGGCCCCAACCACATGACCTCGTTTAACCCTCGTCATCTCTTCAAAGCCTCCATCTCCAAATACCCTGGGGGTTAGGGCTTCAACATAGGAAATTTGGGGAGACACAAACATCCCATAACAGCAAGGGTGGCGTGAGACAGAAGACACTAAAAGGGAGAGGGATGAGCAGAACTGAGAGGGAGGCCACTGAAGAGAGAAGGGGGAGGCAGGGCCTCTGTCTGCTCTTGAAGTTGGAAAAAAGAAGAATGAAGGGAACAAGAGGGCCAGAGGGTAGGGTTGTCTGAGGAGTTCTGTGGTGAGGAAAAAATTATGAGTAAAAGGCAACACTTTTGGTTATAAAGCACAATAAGCTATGACAAGAAGCGGTCCTTTGGTGTTAACTCTCTGAAGGTTAACTTGACTGGACCATATAAATCGGAAATGACCTTTCCCTTGTCATAAAAATAACTGAAACCCTTATAGACATAATGAAAAACATACTATCCACTATTGAGCAAGGAAAAACATCTATCATCAAATTAAATATTTTGTCTTTTAAGTGCATGAGCAAAATAATTTACATAAGAACTACAGTTTTCACATAATCATTCATGCATGTTGATAGGCAATTCAAGGGAAAATTCATAAAACAGAACTGTAGCTCAAATCTGTTCTGAACAATTTATCTTTTTACTAGAAGATGGCCAATAAAAGACTATTTTTTAACTTTTTCATTTGCAATTTTTTTTTTTTTTTTTAATTCTCAAATTGCATCTGTGTCTCAAATAAAGTAATGTGAACATTCTACCTCTGGGGTGTGGAAAAGCAGCCATGGCCGCTGGATGGCCGTGGGAGGCTGACTGCAAATGAAACACTGGCTTACACTGCCCTCTGCTGGTATACTGACCACATTTCAAGTTCCTTCGTTTACAAAGTTGCCAAAAGACGTTCAGTATTTTGAACCAGCAAATTCAAGCCTAATTACTAAAAACAGGTTGTGGAAAATATTACCAAGTGGCGTAAATGCCATCTGCACCACATCAGGCACACATTCCTAATGAAAAGGGCACATGTGCAGAAAGAGATGGTGCCAAATCACATCTGCTAACCTAATATAAAGGGTTTTTAACTAACTCTTTAAAATATGCATTAAGTTCACAATAACGCCTTTAAATCACCCCCCTCCTTTCCCACTCAACCCCTGCCATGCCAACCAACTTTTCAGAAAACAAATAAATATTGCAAAAAATTAAATCTTGGCTCCCACCACTGCATTTGGGCCTCTGTTTAAATCAGCTCAGCAATAAATAACTGCATGTTACCACAGTTTACAAAATTCATTTTCTAAGTACAGACTTTTTTTTTTTTTTTAATTTAGATGCTGCTAATTTGCCAGAATGTTGCTGGAAAACATGCCATTTGTTTAAACACACACAACATCAGCCTCCATTAAAATGATTACAGCATCATTCAAAAGTCTGAAGCATTTATTAGGTGTCTCTAATTCCAGAGAGCCTTTTACTAAGCCCTGTATAAATAAGTTAAGACAAATTCCTGCCTGAGAGCTTATTTCCTAAAATAGATGAAGTCACACACATTGACACAATAGAACAACACAGGTACACTAAGTTAAGTGAATGTACCTACATTGTGTTCTGAAGCAAGAAATGGGAGAGTTGTAGGAGCCGGATATATAAAGGGTGGGGCAAGAAGAAATCACAGCTGTCTACGAATCAGCCAGCAAGTCCTTTAGGAGGAGGTGGGATTTCAGGTAGCTGAATGAAGGGGAAGCTTCGGGGAGCTAGAAAGAAAGGTGGCAGCCACAGGACTGCTAGAGTCTGGGACGTCATTTGCATGTAGAAATGGGATGACAGGAAAGAGGTAAATCTTGGAAATGCCATGACTCCCAGCAGCCACACAGCAGCTTGCTTTAACCAAGCCCAGAACACTACGCACTTCTGCACAGGGGTGCCCAGCTCCAGGCTACTCATTAAATTCTCAAAACTATTCCATAACATAGCTATTATTATTAAATCCCAAGTTTTACACATGATGAAACTGAAGCACACAAAACAGAACATTTTGTCTCTAGACCCCAAAAACCTTAAGCTTGCTGCTATGGACTGAATGTCTGTGTCCCCTTAAATTCCTATGTTGAATCTGTAATCCACAATGTGATGATATTTGGAGTGAAGCCTTTGGGAGATGATCAGATCATGAGGGTCTCTGGATGGGATTAGTGTCCTCTTAAGAAGAGAAACCAGAGAGCTTTTCTTCCCCCCTCTCTCTCCCTGACACATGTGGACATAGCGAGAAGACAGCTATCCACAAACCAGGTAGCAGGCCCTTACCAGGAACTGAATCAGCCAGCACCTTGATCTCAGATTCCCCAGTCTCCAGAACTGTGGGAAATAAATGTTTGTGTGTAAGCCAAACAGTCTATAATATTTCGTTGTAGCAGTATTTCGTTGTAGCAGTATTTCGTTGTAGCAGCCCAACCTAAGACACTTCCTGAGTGCAGGGACCAGGTACGTCTTCTTCATCTTTATGTCTTTAGTACCTAGCACCTTTAGTGCCTGGCATATAGGAGGTATACAGCGACCACCAGGAGGCATTACTAAACAAATACCACTCAATCATAATCTCCCCAATAGAATGTAAATCTGGTTCAGAATGGAACATTATTCACTTTTTATTTCAGAGTCTCCTTTATCTAAAGTGCAACTAGATTCTAGTTCCTTTGAACTCTGGGATGCCTCACAATGTGTCCCACTGAGGATAAATGAATGCTAGACTCACAATGAAACATTTGATGGTAAGAGATGATTAGTAATGATGACGGTAATGGTAACCGCTAACACTGACTGTACTGACAACATGTTGGGCATTGTGCTAAGCATATCATGCACAACATTTCATCTAACCATCAGGAAAACACTCCGAGGACAGAACTATGACCATCCTCCAGTGCAACAAGAAAGTCCATAAAGGGAGGTCCACTAGTCATGCCCAACTCCTACTCTGGGATTATTCCTAAAACAAAGCAAAATGTTCTGAATTAAATGTCCTCTCTCTCGGGCCATGATAGGCATCCATGAGCTACTCTATTTTTTCCTAATAAGCAGCAGGGCAAAGTTAGCACTAGGACTGAGGGATGCCAGCACCACTTTCTTGGGACTTTCTGTTATTCTTGACCTGTTAGCCAATGTGACTTAGAATAACGTGGAGATTATTTGCAGTATGGAATGGAAACCTTCCTCTTCTTTTCAAAGAGGAAAGTATACTTTGTTCAAATGTCCAGTATCTTGTCTCTTATGATGACAGTTGGCCACATCTCCATCCACAAATTCCAATGCTCTTTAGCATTTGGTACTTATTTCTTAAATGTGTATTCAGTCTGACTAAAAGAAATTATATGAAATTTTCATTGTCTATTCACAACTTCCAGCAAGACTAAAAAGCATTTTTTTTTTATAGCTAATAAATTCCAGCTTAGAAAAGTTAAAACTTCCACGCTTTGGAATTTCACCAACATGGGGGAGAGGAGTATGTAAGATGGAACAGCTTTTTAACTTTTTTTTTTTTTTTGAAATGGAGTTTCACTCTTGTTACCCAGGTTGGAGTGCAATGGAGCGATGTTGGCTCATTGCAACTTCCGCCTCCTGGGTTCCAGCGATTCTCCTGCCTCAGCCTCCCAAGTAGCTGAGATTACAGGCATGCACTACCATGCCTGGCTAATTTTGTAATTTCAGTATAGATGGGGTTTCTCTATGTTGGTCAGGCTAGTCTCGAACTCCCGACCTCAGGTGATCCGCCCACCTCGGCCTCCCAAAGTGCTGGGATTACAGGCATGAGCCACCATGCCTGGCCTTTTTAACATATTTTTAAAAGCTAACCAGTGACAAAAACAGAACTAATGAACAAGAAGGGGTCCTCACTTTCCTACAAAAGAATATGGCCTTTTAGTCTCCAAGATTTCAGTGCTTGGAGCTCCACTTGGCCTGCCTCAACACTAGGAACAGCCAAGAGAAGTTTCTGTGCTCACTAAGAGAAGAGAGATGCACTAAACATCGTGTTCTTTTTAATGGTTCTGATTATATATATCCAAGTACTTAAAGTCAAGTTTTTGAAAGATGCTTGCTTTCTTCTGTTAATTAGTCTAAAATCTAGTATTGGAAGGAAGAATCGTGGACAGTGTGTTCCACACTCCCAAATTTATTAGAAAGGACAAAGCGGAAAGTTCTGAGGAGAGGGTGGGGAGAGAAACCCATCAGCCTTAATAAATGAGAGTAATACTTCTGTTCATAAATCAAGTTCAAAATAAACTATAAACCAGGATTTCTAAACCAATACATAAGAGCATTTTTATAAACCACAATCCTTACATGAACTCTGGGTTTTAGATTAGCATCTCTCTGAGCTTGCCTAAAACTTGTATAAAGTAAATCATTCCAAATCCAAATCAAAAAAGTTTTATTTTTCAAACTATTGATTGTTCAGGTAGAACATATGTATATATAATAACAAGATATAACCCCTATTAAATGATGAGGTCTCCATTTTACCAGCAGGGAGAGGTACTTTCAGATGGATGGAATTACATCTCAGACAACTTCTCAATGCTTAGGGTGATTCTGCAAGCTTAATTTACGGTCCTGTAAGTTAAGGCTCTATGAGCAACATGATTAGTGTCCTACAAAATGGCTCAGTTTAACTTAACGCATCACAGAAGTGCCTTCACACTCTGATCACTCTAGACCCAAACTTAAAGAAGTATAAGAAAGGAAAAGAAAACAGAATTACAAGACCACCATCCATATGCACTGCTTTAAAAATGTGCCGAAATTCTGAGAAGCAAAGGTGTGTCTGGAAAAGAATCCAGAGAATAGCTGGACTAAGTCTGTGGTAGGCGGTCATGGGGCCACCAAGAAACAGGTTTGAGGCATCTGTGCATCTACACTGTATTTTGTATTGGGTTAAAAACTGGGAAAAAAACAAAACAAAACTTTAGGCAGCACTCATCCACTCTGGATAAAGAATAAACTCTCCATCTAACAGTGAGCTGGTGACATGACTTATTTACAGATCACGTCATCTAAGCACCTGAAAAGATAAAAATATCATAGTGATTTTTATGAAGTTTACATTTTCAGAATTGCTTTGAAGCATGTTTAGTGACTTAATGACATAAGCATTCCTTCAGCATTCCAGATAACAATAGAGGCATTGGAAATACAGGAGGAACCCTTTTTTTATCCTCATCGTGCCACATTAATTTTGTAAATAACACAACTGTGACTTCAAACACAATCAATCTGATATTTCTGCCACTACAGCTTTTCAACGTTTGAGCTCTTGCTGTATACCACATATTAAACACACCTCTATCACAGATACACAGTTATACTATGTGTTATATATTATTTATTACATATACTATGTTATATATTGATTCTACTGTAAGAATATCTCAGAAGACTAGGGTGCCCAAGAAGGGCTGAAAGGGAATCACAGAAGATTCTGACACATTTACAGTTTTGGCCAGTCATGGTGGCTCATGCCTGTAATTCTAGCACTTTGGGAGGCTGAGGTAGGAGGATTGCTTGAGGCCAGAAGTTTGAGACCAGACTGGACAACATAATGAGACTCATTTCTACCAAAAAAAAAAAAAAAAAGCCTGGCATGGTAATGCACGCCTGTAGTCCCAGCTACTTGGGAGGCTGTGGAGGAAGGATTGCTTGAACCCAGGAGGTTGAGGCTGCAGTGAGCCATGATCCTGCCACTGCACTCCAGTTTGGGTGATAGAGCAAGACTCTGTTTCAGAAAAAACAAAAACAAAATAAAATTTAAGCCAATTTTAAGTGTGTGCTTGGTGTATTTGAGAATCTGTTAAAAAAAAAAACCATATTTAACTGCTTGAGGGAAATGCCTTTTTTTTTTCTTAGCTCAAAAGGGATCAATATGACAGGGGATGCTTTTAGATGTATTTTTAACAGAATACAGCTAGAGGGATAAAATGCTAATTTTCTATGCATTGTCTTATGAACCACAGAGGAATAAATGGTGCCTCATCAGACACGTCTCAGTGGTGGAACTGGGGAGTGGTGCCACCCTGGGTGGGAGGCAGGGCACCAACAACCTTTCCCAGCCTGTGCCACCACCCTGATTGCCCAGAACCCCTGAGGGACAATGCAGAGGCAGGCAGCTGGAGGGACAGCTTAGCTTGGGCTCAAATCTGAAACACAGAAAGAGATAAGAGACGACCAAATCCCATCCCTGCTCCAGCATTTGCTGCAAGGTAACCACAAGCAAATGTCTTTATCTCTTAGGGCGCTTGCTGCAAAAGTGGAAACAGTAACAGCTACACCTCACAGGACTATCGTGAGAATTAAAAGACATATTGTGAATACAATGCCTGGCAATAGCGCCCAGCGCATGCTTAAGGCTCAGTGAATAGAAACGATTCCCGTAAGTATCACTCTCTGACTTCTGGGTTTGTTCCCATTGGCAATCCCTAGGTTATTTCTTATCACCATGTCCTTGCAAACCATATCATAAATATCCAGGCACTATTTGAGAAAAAAATACAACAATGTATACTTATTATACATTGTTGGTGAAAAAGGGTATATAATATTTAGCATAAAATCATTTCTTGAAAAAAAAAGTCTACATATGTGGTTGGAAAAAAGTCTGAAAGGACATATACTGATTTGTAAGCATGGTAGATTCTGAGTCTTAGTATAACTACAATCAACAGCTTTGGCTTTCCTTTTGCTTCTCTGTTTTTCTAATTTTTCTATAGTGAGCATACATTCCATAGTTACATAAAAATATGAGAAATCAAAATTTTCATACATACTAAAAAACAAAATCAGAAGATACTGCTGCTAAAGTATCAGGACTAGTACAAACACAATACCACTTCCAATGCAAAAGCACACGATGACGTAAAACACCACTCAAAGGTCAAGCACAGCCAGAGGACTCTCATGGCAGAGAGAAAGTGAACTTGACCTTGAGCCCTAACCCAGCTATTTCCCAGCCACAGCCCTCGGTGAGTCATTTATCTTAGGCCTCAGCTTATGACCGATTGATGTATCCATTTTTGCCCCAGTGGCAACACTTGCTAGATATGACCAGTCCCTTCTCCTTGGAACACTGCCCTGGCTTCCAGGTCACTCCCTCCTGGCTTTTCCTTCCACCTCGGTGGTCCTTCCTTCTTGGTCTCCTTTACTGGTTCCTGGATCCCATCTGGTCTATTGTTTTAATGCCCACCAATCCCAAATGCATATCTTCAGTCCTGACCTCTCTCCTGAATTCCAGACTTGAATATCCAAAACTGCATGGTGGTACTTACCTATAGTTCCAGCTATTTAGGTGGCTGAGGTGGGAGGATCACTTGAGGCCAGCGGTTTGAGGCTGTAGTGTACTATGATTGTGCCTCTGAAAAGCCACTGCACTCCAGCCTGGGAAGCAGAGCGAGATCCATCTCTAAAATATTTTTTTTTAAATTGCCCACTGAAGATTATCATCTGGCATCTAATAGGCATCTCAAACTTAACCGGGCCAAAACAGAGATCCTGATTTCCACATTCCTCCAAAACTTCCTCCAGCCAGTCACCCTCATCTTAGCGAATGCCAACCAAATCCTTCCAGTTGTTCAGGTCAAACACTCTGCATTCATCCTTGGTTTCTTTCTTTCTCTCATACCCAAACCAAACCTGTTGACCTTACCTCTAAAATCTACCCAGAACTCTAGCACTTCCCACCACCTTCACAAGTACTACCTGCACCAGGACCACCATCTTGTTACTGGACTATTGCAATCCCCCTTTAATCAGCCTCCCTTCTTCCACCCTTGTCCCCTCCAGTCTACTCAAGACACTGCAGCCAGAGTCACACTATTAAAGCACCCATTTATCCATCCTGTCACTCCTCTTCTCAAAGCCTCACTGGCTCCCCATCTCCCAGAGTAAATGCCTCAAGCACACACTGGCCTATGTGGGTGCCCACTACCTTATCTCCCCCTGCCCTCTTTCTCACTCACTCCAGCTCCACTGGCCTCCCTGCAGTTCCTCCAGCACACCGGGCAGGCTCCCACCTCGGGGCCCCAATCTGAGCTGTTCCCTCTACTTAGAATGCTATTCTCCCAGTTGGCCACCTTCCCACTTCCTGCAGGTCATTACTCAAATGTCTTCTCCCCAGGGCAACTCCCCGGCCACCCTAGGTAGTACTGTGACAACCCCACACTCTCCTCTCCACTTTCCTTGTCTTACTTTTCTCCATGGCAGTTTCATTTCCCAACATAACTTTTGTTTCACTCACTTCATTTATTTGTGGTCTGTCTCCCCACAGCTAACACATAAATTCCACAAAAACAGGATTTCTTTATTGTTTTGTTCCCAATTGTATCCTTTGTACCTAGGACAGGGCCTGGCAAATACTAGGCACTCAATAAATATTTACCGAATAAACAAATAGGATTTAACAGCCTGCCCTTACTTGTCTGAGTTATATAAGAAGCCCACAAAATAAGGAATGTAAACATAACTACTTAATAATTTGTCACTTAAACATGTGGATAGTGTTATTATTATCACTGTTGTATTGAAGATGTGTCCCAGTTCTGCCACATGTGGCCTTAATTAGTCATGCTTGACCTGTGATTCCCCACCTCCCTCCTACTTTATTTATTTCAGTACCAAGGCTGGTAACTGAGAATTCCTACAACACTAGGATTCTGGAAAGTATTAGGTTCGCAGACCCACTCAATAAATTAAATAATTATCTGAATCTTCCCATTTTTGTCTCCCATGGGGAAGGATAAGGGGAGATTAAAACATTGAATGTGATCGCCGAAGAGTGCAAACAGTGCCTATTCTTTCTTGACTGTGCATCAGAAATAGTATACCACTGAACCTAAGGCAGCTCAGGGTAGAAGACTCTGCCCTTGACTTTTGCTTAGCCCTCATGAAACAACCATGTCTCACCCGAGGTAGATTTCTGTGTGACCTCTCTCAATAGACAATAGCTTGGGTTCAGCTCCAAGATCTTCATCTGGAAACCAACAGTATTTAAAATATGCTAGTAAGTCTAGGAGATACAGAAAACTGCATGTTAGGTTATGACAGGCCCAGATTTTTTTTAAAGATACCAAACAGAAATGATACAGAGTTAAAAAACAAACAAGAACTCTCCTCTAAATGCCAAAGTCTCTTGGCCAGTAGAAAACTCTACTTGAAGACAATTTTGCTGACCCACATTCCATCTTGGTTAGAAATGGTTGTTTGGAACTCTTCTCCGTAAGTTCAAAAGAACCATAGCCCTTTCGAGGTCAATAACGGTACTTTTTACTTACAAAACTAACACTTAGTTACCGCAGATAAACTGCAAAGCATTGTGAATCCTGGTGAGGAAGGTAATTAATCTAATTGAGCTGAACACATAATGGTTTTCAAGTGGATAAAACTGCATCTTGGGACACCTGAGCCCAGCAGCAATGCCTGCCCTATTTCAGGAATGCGCAGAGTTGACAGGAAGGCAGTTGTATTGAGTTCACCTTTCAGTTTGACAAAAGGATTTCCGTCGTCACACCCTAGGGCTCCTTTAGAAAGAAGCAACTTATAAAATTCTATCCTGTAAAATACCCTAATATCAAAGTGGGAAACTGACCGATTTAAGACTTAATCAGCTTAATTTGTAAGATTTTGCCTGTCAGCAACATACCAAGCTTGACTTGCTCCTCTCACCTCATTACATGGAGACTGCGTTACCCCAGAAGCAAGAGGAAGAGTTCACCGGAAAGAATTACACAAGCGGCTACAGAAAAAGCTTTCATTTCTCACTTTATGTAAGTGACTCAATGAGCACACAGCATCTCATCCTCATCAACCGTGGCTTCTTTCTTCGTTAAAAGTAAACCAAACAAACAAAAAGCTATTTTGCATTTGGACTCTCTTTCAGGAGTAACAACATATTCCCAAGAAAAGATGAGGTAGCATGGGAAACTGTTTTAAGGATGACACACTGGCAAGCTCACGACCGCTTCTGCTAGGATCCAAGCATATGTGGAGGTTTTCAGTAGGTAACAAGAACAACCTTCACTGTGAATGCTGTCTTACAGTTTACTTCAGCGTTTAAAATGCTTTATTTATGATAGCAAAACTAGAGAACATAAATGCATCCGTATCAGACCAAAGGATTACAAATAAATCCCCTAGTATTGCTGATGTGGCATTTTTCCTTCTGAAGAGCGATGGTTTTTCTTTTCATTTGCTTTTGGTGTTGGTTTAACTCTACATTGGGTTTGATATTTTCATCACACACAAGTCAGGAAATCTGGAGTTAATGTTCCAATAGCCACTCTCCCAACAACCTCTGACGCAGACGTGCACCTGGCTTGCTGAGCAGCAACGTCCTGATTACCGCATGTCATCATTTCAATAAATAGAACTCAAGTGTTACAAGACAACACCGAGTTCCAGGGAGACACAGGATCTGACACATGTTAATACCTCATTATACATCCAAGCCTTCTGCCAAGCAGAAGAAACACAGGATCACCTTCTAACATAAACATTACCGGCCTTTCTTGCTATAGGGATCAAGTCCAGTATATTTTTCATTCACCACATGGTTATTTCCCTCCACTGTAAAGGAGATGCAGTGAATAAAAGCTATGTTAGGATAGCAATATGCTTGAGATTTTTAAACAAACCAGTGAGGCAGATCACTTATGGTTTTCATACCAAGCATACCTCTGAAGGCTGCATATAAATACTCCTTTCAGCTGTGAGCACCACGCACCCCGATATGAAATACTGTACTCTATATATAAGCAAGAGACACAGCATTCCACTGACTCAGGAAACACAGGTCCAGACTTTCACACTTTCATCTTCCATGCAGGCCCCATGGTCTAGTGGGCTAGCACAAGGCTGGAACTGGAGGAATCTGAGAGTTAGTTACAGGACTGCCTAGTTCCTGACGGATTTTGAGTTCAGGAAAATTATGTAAATTATAACTTGGTTCTTTATTTCTGGAAGAGGGAACAAAGTGACTACAAATTCCTAATTGCAGCAGAATCATCTAAACTTTGATGACTCAAGTTGCCAACATCGAATTAATCTGCCACCTGATTGTCCCAGTTTGACAGGTGTGCTTTATATTTGTCCCTCAAACACCAGCCATTCCACAAACATCCCACTAGAGTATGTTTCCAGCACTTAGTGAATGAAGTATCTTGAAGGTATTTCTCATCATGGGCAGAGTTTTACAACCAGTCTCTTGAAGCATTTTTGTGTATTTCAAAAACCACGACCTACTACAGAAACGTTAGCGCATACAGTAGCCATGACAAGTCACCTGTGGAGAATACAACCAGGAGCAGTGTCCACCTTGGTATCAGCTGTACTTTACTAATGTGCTCTGGGGGACTGAGAATGTTTTTGGTGCCTGTACTCACCGTACTTCTCCCTCCAAACTGATGAAACCTAAACTGGAGATGTGTTTCAAGACATACAGTATGAAATAGCCGGGAATATAGGGATCTAGTGTCTCCACTGGCTTCAACTTCTCAAGCCAAAAATTACCGTGTAGCTATCTAAGCCAGAGGCCACCATGGCAGACCAACAGAAACAAGGCAAAATTAAGTGAAACGTAGTCAGCCCAAGGCACATACACAAAAAGAGGACATGAGGACCTCACAGGTTACAACAGTATCAGAACAAAATGCCATTCAATAGTGGTTCAAAGGAAAGAATAAACAGAGACACCATTTCCGTTGTTAGACACACATATCTAATGTAGTTTACTGCCAGAGAACACATACAGAGTTCCACTTTACAGACCCTACGATGGACCTAAAGCATTTTCACAGAGATGACTTATTAAACTAAAATAAATGGTAGACTACAAATGAAACCAGAGACATAAGCATGAAGGCTTAGATCCAGCATCGCACCCAGGCATACCTCACTTCCCTGAGCTCAGAAGGCATTTGCCCCACCAGATCTAAAGCAATGAGCTCCCAGGTCCCAGAGGCCCACTGATCAGACCTGGGGGGGGGGGGTGGGATGCAGTAACTCTCTTCTTCAGAGGACAGGCTTTTCCAGATGGTAGTGTGACAATACAACCTCAATTCTGCAACTGGTTCTCTGCACTATCTTTATTGTGCCCACTGACTCACTCAACAAATATTTCCTCAGCCCTTTCTCTGCCAGGTGCTGGACTCAGCAATACTTTTTCCTAGTCGAGACAGTCATATCCAGGCCCAGTTAATGCCCTGATTGGATTAACCTTCCAACCTCTCTTCACGCTCACCTTTCCAGCAATGCCAAATTCATTCAGTCCCCAAGGTCACTGGCATCCTAGTTTCAAATGAGGAGCCTCGTCATGGTACTCCTATTATTATTATTATTATTATCATTATTATTATTTTTTTTTAGACGGAGTCTCGCTCTGTCGCCCAGGCTGGAGTGCAGTGGCCGGATCTCAGCTCACTGCAAGCTCCGCCTCCCGGGTTTACGCCATTCTCCTGCCTCAGCCTCCCGAGTAGCTGGGACTACAGGCAGCCGCCACCTCACCCGGCTAGTTTTTTTATATTTTTTAGTAGAGACGGGGTTTCACCGTGTTAGCCAGGATGGTCTCGATCTCCTGACCTCGTGATCCGCCCGTCTCGGCCTCCCAAAGTGCTGGGATTACAGGCTTGAGCCACCGCACCCGGCCGGTGCTCCTACATTTTGGTGGCAGGATAGCTCCTGCCCTTAGTTTCCAAGCTCATCTCTCTATAATCAAAACGACTCACGTTGTCTTTACTCTTCCCTGTCAGTTCTCTCTGCTCCTCTAACATTCACTTGCTCAGTTTCTCATGGATCTGATCATCCCATGAGGCAGCCTGATCAAGGAGGGCCTGTCCTCTGTGAAGAAAATGAAACCCTTGTGCACTGTTGGCAGGAATGTAAACTGGTACAGCCACTATGGAAAAAACAGTATGGAGGTGCCTGAAAATATTAAAAACAGAACTACTGTGTGATCCAGCAACCCCACCTCTGGATAGATGCCCAAAGAACACAAAATCAGTATCTCAAAGAGATACCTGCACTACCGTGTTCACTGAAGCATTATTCTCAATAGCTAAGCCATGGAAACAACCTAAATGTCCATCAATGGATTAACAGACTTTAAAAATTGTGGTATTCATACACAATGGAAATTATTCAGTCATAAATAAAGGAAACCTTGCCATTTGCAATAACATGAATGAACCTTGAGGGCATTATTCTAAATGAAAAAGTCAGACACAGAAAGATAAATACTGTATGATCTCACTTATATGTGGGAACTAAGAAAGTCAAACTCATAGAAACAGAGGGTAGGATTAGAATGGTGGTTGCCAGGGGCTGGGGGTGGATGGCTGGAGGAGGAATAGGAAGCCATTAGCTAAAGGCTATAAACTTTCAGTTATAAGACGAATAATTCTGGGGATGTAATTAAAAGCACAGTAACTATAGTTAACAATACTGTTTTATATACTTGAAAGCTGGTGAGAGGACTGGTCTTAAATATTTTCACCACACACGCAAAGTTAACTATGTGAGGTGATGGGTCAGTTAATTAGCTGTTTTGTGGTAATCATTCCACAATGTTGACATATATCAAAACATCACATCGTATATAGTAAATATATTCAATTTTAATTCATCAGTGATACCTCAATAAAGTGGGGGAAAATAAAATTGAAATAAAAAAATAATAATTTTTAAAACGGCCTATCCTTTTCCTTATTCAGGCAACTGATATGCCACATGCCTACATATTTCATCTGATAACCCATAAACGCTCTCTCAAGGTATATCAACCACCTGCCCAGGAAAAAACATCTGCAATAACAATAGCACTGAATACTGTAAAGCACTTCCAATTATACCATCTCAATCCATCCTCGACACTGTGAAATGCCTATTACCTAACTCATTTTACACACAAGGAAACTAAGGTTTGTACAAATTAACTAGTCCTAGATAATAGAGCTAGGGAATGGCTGACCTGGGACTCACTCTGTCAACAGGCTGCTAAATAAGGGTCCTTCCATCACCCACTCTGCCAATCCCTGTTCAGTATTTGCCATGAGAGACTGTGGGGATGGAGGACACTCACCTTGCCTATCTCCTGAAGGCCAAACTGGGCCAACAAGTGAAGAGAGAATCAGCCAAGCCAAAAGAGACGGGCATATGAGGACTTGAAGCCTAAACGGCCTAAGTGAATTTAAAAGAGTAGTAGTACCCAACGAGAATTTGTCAGAAAATAACTCAGAATGAAGCTGCAAAGGTTACATTACAAACCACACTAGATATTTTTTAAGGAACACTTGCACTTCACACACATTAATCAATAAAAATGAAAATATTCACCGGGCGCGGTGGCTTATGCCTGTAATCCCAGCACTTTGGGAGGCGGAGGCAGGCAGATCATGAGGTCAGGAGATCAAGACCACCCTAGCTAACATGGTGAAACCCTGTCTCTACTAAAAATACGAAAAATTAGCAGGGCGTGGTGGTGGGCAGCTGTAGTCCCAGCTACTTGGGAGGCTGAGGCAGGAGAATGGTGTGAATCCGGGAGGCGGAGCTTGCGGTGAGCCGAGATCACGCCACTGCACTCCAGCCTGGGGAAAACATTTAAAGACTGCTGAAGAGTTAAAATCAAGAGGAAAAGAACCAACTGAAAAGAATTATAATTAGAAAGTTTAGGCCGGGCATGGTGGCTCACACCTGTAATCCCAGCACTTTGGGAGGCCAAGGTGGGCAGATCACCTGAGGTCAGGAATTCGAGACCAGCCTGGCCAACACGATGAAACCCCATTTCTAATAAAAATACAAAAATTAGCTGGCTGTGGTGGTGTGTGCCTGTAATCTCAGCTACCTGGGAGGCTGAGGCAGGAGAATCACTTGAACTTGGGAGGCTGAGGTTGCAGCGAGCCGAGATCACACTATTGCACTCCAGCCTGGGTGACACAGAGCGAGGCTCCATCAAAAAAAAAAAAAAAAAAAAAAAAAAAAAAAAAAAGAAAGGAAAGAAAGAAAAAAAAAAAAAAAAAAAAAAGCAAAACTTCCAGGAGTCTCAGACTAAGATGTTAGAGTTCAGTTGCCAAGATGTGAATGGAACGGTGCTTTCTGCCTCAGGGTCCTGAAGACTAAGACGTGGTGATGTGCCTACATGGCTGGCCACAGGGTAGCATGATATCTCAGTCACCTAAAATCACACTCACAACCCAGGAGCCTTGCCTGGGAGGGACTTCTAATTCCATCCAAAAGTCTTGTTCTCCTCTTATTTTTGTGAAGATAGCAGTAAAAATTACCACTGGTAATACATTTAAAATTAAAAAGTAGGATGAGGGAAAATGCTTGCAATCTGGTCAACAAGAGGGACAAACGACCCTGAATTTCTGGCTTAGAGTTTCCTGAGGACTCTGCTACAGTAGACAACTAGATCTGGCTGAAGAAAAGTAAGGAATTCATAGTCAATCTTTGTCTATTTTATGCTTGATACAATCTGAGTATTAAAGTATTCGTAGATAAAGGGATAGTCTGTTGTTTTCCCAGTTAGCAAAGCAATGCTAATCCAGTTAAGTTCAATAAATACTTCTTGCAAATCTACTGTAGGCTTGCCTGCATCCTTGCCAAATCTGGTTATAGGTACAGAAGTAACAAACAGAAAATATTCATTTGCTTCCATGTTTCTACTTTCTAACCACTGGAGACATTTCTCTCTAGGGTTTTGTTTTATTAGGGTTCTGTGACATTTTATTTATGTGTTTCTTTGTTTATTAATTCATTTGGTGAGCTTTCTGTTGAGGAAGAACATGCAATAAAGGATTTTCCTTCAGTTTTATGGTAAAATATAAAATTAGACCTTTATAAAATATCATCGCTTTCTACCACATGACAGCTATGTCTTTGAATAAGTCACAAGGCTTCTTTGAGGAGGTTTCTCAGTAAAAGCGGGATAATAAAATCTATGCTTTTCATCTTAAAGTGGTTTTCTGAAAGCCAAATCAAATAATGAAGCCAAAAGTGCTCTGTAGGTATTAGAGGATATTGTTACTTATTATTAGCATAGATACCTATGGATCAGAAAACCTAGTAACAACAACAGTGTATTTACCTTCAGGAGACTTCCCAGGGGTGTGTGTGCATGCGGCATGCATGCATGTACAAGTGTGTGTGTGTTATCAGCAGGAGAAGTAGGGTGGCTCTGTGCCGTGCAACCAGGATGGTAATTTCCCAGGTACAACTATATTTCTGCAAGCATCAGAGTTCAAGGAAGAAACAAGACTTGGGACAGCTATCATATGTCTGACCTAGAATTGTGTAGTATTACGGTGCTATCCCAACATCTAATTTTTAATCATCCCAACTCTAGAGCTGTTTTTTCACTTTGCTGTTGTTTCCAGAGCTTGACTGGTGGCAAAGGATACTTGAAACATCCCAAACCTATGATTTTATGATCATGAGGTGTCTTCGCCTCTCCCCTGCTGGTGACAGATACTTGGCTGTCCCAGAGTTACTTAGAACAAGTACCACTGGGAAAGAACTTTCTGAAGAAACCTTAGTGGCCTCCAAATTGGCAACGGAAAGAAACCAAGTTAGTGGAGGGGAAGTCACTGACATAACAATGGAGGCCAGTTTCATTAGTTTCATTCACCGAAGCAAAACTTGGACCAGAAGACTCATTATTCAAACCAGATGCTGATTTTGTAACATCCATTTCAGTAATGAACTGTCTCCATTTTCTTTTTATTTTGAATATGCAATATTACAAAGCAGACAAATCACCACATTAATAAGGGCACACTTAAAGTTTGTAAAGTTGGTTTTAAAAAGAACTGAGTGTAGAAAATCTGTTTGCAAAAGTTTATTGCCAAAAGCATTTTTTTAAAAAATTTTAAATCATGTGACAAAAGAAATGCTATAATTGGTTTAAGATAAGATCAATTATGGGCAGCAATGAAATTACCTTTTAATGATAATTAGCCCCAAATCTTGATTACTGCCAGCTCGAATTATCTGGTCATAAGGCACACAAAGTACTGTGTTCAACTGTCTCAAACATGAACGAATGGTGGGCCTGCCCCAGGTTAGCAGTCAAATAAGATGGGAGGCAGAGGAGGAAGGGGAGCAAATGAGGCAGAGAAGGCTGACCGTACAGACCTCACGTGCTTAAGAGAAAGCAAACATTCATAAAAATTTGTATCAAGCACAAAACTCACTTTTAAAAACAGCCTGCTGATAAACTTTCTCTTAAAAATGATTATTCTATATCTCTTATCAAAAGAATGACAAGGATCAGATCTCAACCCCAGAAAAAATAGCCTCTCCAGGGAGAAACTGAACCAGGTCGAGCTCAGGAGAATATGAAAGCAGAACACAGGGAATGGAGCCTGGAAAGAAGACCTGGGCCTCTGGACACAACCTCAAAGAGGAAATGGGAACCCGCCTCCAGTTCAGGGCGTTCGGGGGTGACACAGCCTTGTTGCCCAACGTCCAGGTTCGTTCTCAGAGTCCGGCCTGGTGAATAGGTATCCTACAAATAAGGCAGCGTAACCTCTGGGGGCCCACTTCTGTTGCTTTATGGAGGCAGACTATAGCATTTAGAGATGGAAATGATCACCAGCCTCATTTTACAAACAGGACCAAGGAGGCAGAATGAATCCTCATGGGACTAACTAATGGCAAAGCCAGTTCTCCAACCCATGTGTCCTGACTCCTTTACCCAGCTGCTCCTGTCCTCTCTCTCTGGGCTGGCGGTGAGGCTCTGATCAGTTACTAACACTGGTGCTGAGGAGCACTCGCTCGCTCACCACAGTCTGCCCACTATGAAAGGACATGCTCCTCTCTGGCCTTGGGCATTCTCACCTGGTTATTCAACACTAGATAGCTGCAAATAAAATCTGTATTCATATTGGAGCTCTAAGTCCTATTTACCAAAACCTATATAGACCAGGCACAGTGCTAGGCTCCTGCATTCATTCACCTCTTGTAATGCCTATAACTTAGGATGCGTTTAAGCCTCATTTTACTCAATAATGAGGCTTAGAGACATGAAGTAACTTGCTAAGTCCACACCACTAGGTAGTGACAGTCCTAGGTTCAGACTGGTTTTTCTAGCCACTGAAGACACTCTACTTTCTACTACGCTACTAGCTCTCAAAATTTTGCTAAAGAAAGAGCTCCTCATTCAGCTGATTATGAGAGCTGCACAGGAAGCTTTACCTGATGAAAATAACTGGATCTCCATATAATAAATAAATAGATTCTAAATAATGGTAATAATGCTTCTAAAATCTTGGGGGGTAAACACAGGCCCTTTCCGTTTACTTTGCTAAGGAGAGAAGGTTCTTGCAAAATTCGAATTTTTCCTTCCAAAAATCTTCACTCCACATATCTTGGGTATTGTTTATTATTCTTCATTTCTCTTTAGAACAAAAGCTTAACGCAACAGACGAAAAGAACAATGGGAATATTAACAAGCAAGAATAACTTTCCACAGAGGTGGTAACCGAAGTAAGATCCCACAGACCAGACTGTGGAGAACTTCATTATTCCAGCTCGCCGCCTCCTTGGCGCTGGCCATGTTCCACTGATGCTTTCACCTTCTGGCAACCACCTGCTACCTTTACCTTCTGCAAACGCAGGCACCTGGCCAGCCTGGAGAATTCTGCTCTCTGAACAGAACACAGATAATTTCCATCTTCCAGTCTGAACACAGCCCTGAAAACTAGAACTCACTGCAGGTTTGGTGCTACTGACAACTCCGCAGTTTGTCATCTTCTGCTTGCAGGGAGGCTGGCCTGTTCAAAGCTAGAACACTCCAAAGAGGCCTATTCTTAACCAAGGAAGGCTGACAGGTTGGAGCCTGCTTTCCTCAATATATAGATTAGACAAATAGAAGCATCATCAAGGCAAACCGGGCATGGTGTACTCTCAACCAAATACAACCAACTTCTTTTTAGGTTTGTTTTTGTTTTTGTTTTTTTTTACTTTTAGGGTTTATTTACTGGCAGTTTCAGGTCTGGAAATACAAAAAGGAACATGACATGGGTTCTGCCCTTGAGGTGCTCTCAGTCTGGTGAGGGAGACAATACCTTTCAAGGGACAACCGTGGTACTGAGGATGAGTGTGAGAACATAGAGGTCTACTAGATGCTATAAGAAAATGGGACAGGGGAACTAGGGATGCCTCATCAAAGAAGGGGCCACATGAACAGGGCATACAGATGAGTAGGAATTTTCTGGGCAACAAAATGGAGGCGAAAGAACATTCCAAACAGAAAGAACAGTGTGTTCAGAGATTCAAATTTATCAAGAGGCCTGCAGTCCAGGGAGTAAAGAGAAGCAGCGTTTGTATGTGCAGCGAAGTGGGGAATGGGTAAAGGAAGGATCTCAGAGACTATTTACAAAGGGTCTCTGTAGGCATGTAGGAGGCAAGAGGTTTTAAAGCAGTGAAATGACACATGTAGGTTTTGTTGTTGCTTTTAAGTAATTCTGGCAGACAAGCTGACTGTGGATAGGAGGCTACATCAGGGCTGCACAAGAGAAGTAAAATGCCAACCACAGGGCCAAGCCACCTATGTAATTTTAAATTTCCTAGTAGCCACATTTAAGGTAAGAAAAGACAAGTGAAATTAATTTAATAATACGCTTTAACCCCTCAAACCCAAACTACTATCTTTCAACATGTAATCAAGAGTTTTAAAATTATAATAAATGAGATAGCTTACATTCTTTTTTTCATACTAGTCTTCTAAATCAGGCACAGTACAGCACATCTCAATTTAGACTTGCCACATTTCAAGTGCTCAAAAGCCAGATGTGGCCAGTGACTACCATGACAGACAGCACAGCTGTAGATAAACCACTACAGCTAATATAAGACCCACTTAGGAGGCTGTAGTCAACAGTACCAGCAAGAAATGATAAAGCTCTGGGAAGGTATTTCTGGCCCTTGGACATATGTTGAACTGGCACTGAAATACAACTGTAAAGACATGTAACTTATTTTTTGTTTTGAATAGGTAATACTTTATAGGCTTCAAATATAAAAATAATACAACAGAGTACACAAAGAAGAATATTGCCCCCTGCCTCTTCCTGCTCACCACATCCTTATCCACGCTATCCCGCACCCACCCACTCAAAGTAACCACTTTTATTGAGCTCCTTTTGTTTGTTTATCCTTTCAATGTTTCTTCATGTGGATTCAACCAGATATGACTATAGACTCATATTTTGTCTCCTTTCTACATCAAAGGGAGCATACTATATATGGGTCTATACTTTTTTTTTTCCCATTTAATAACATATCTTGGAGGTCTTTCCATATCAACGTATGAAGAGTTTCCATGCTCTCTTTAAAATGCTGCACAATATTCCATTGTAAAGGTGGATCATAGTTTATTTAACCAGTCTTTCACCAGTGGATACTTGAATTGCTTCCAGTCTTTTCTATTATAAACAATGGTCTAATGAGACACCTACTCTATAGGTCACTGCATACGTATTCAGACGTATCTGCAGGAGAAATTGCCAAAGCTAGACTGCTGGGTCAAAGGGTAACTGTATTTGTAATCTTGATAGATGAAAACCGGCCGAACTGGCCTTCATGAGAGTTATGCCATTCCATACTCTCAGAAGCACAGTGCTGATGTTTCCACAACTGGTCAACAATGTCTAAGTGTCACACTGTAAAATTTTTGCCAATCGGAAAAAGTTAAAAGTGCTACTTCAGCAGTTTAAGTTTGTGATTCTCTTATTATGTGTAAGGCTGAAGATCTTTTGGTAGATTTGAAAACAATGTATTTCTTTTTTTTTTTTTTTTTTTTTTGAGACAGAGTCTCGCCCTGTCGCCCAGGCTGGAGTGCAATGGTGCGATCTTGGCTCACTGCAACTTCCACCTCCCCATTTCAAGCAATTCTCCTGCCTCAGCCTCCCGAGTAGCTGGGATTACAGGCACGTGCCACAGCGCCCGGCTAACTTTTTGTACCTTTAGTAGACACAGGGTTTCACCACGTTGGCCAGGCTGGTCTCGAACTTGAACTCCTGACCTCGTGATCCACCCGCCTCAGCCTTCCAAAGTGCTGGGATTACAGGCGTGAGCCACCGCACCCGGCCAAGACAATGTATTTCTTATTCTGAGGATAATCTGTTCATATCCTTTGCCTAGGCTATTGGTATTCCAATTCATTTTCTTTTTTCTTTTGAGACAGAGTCTCGCTCTGTTGCCCAAGCTGGAATGCAGTGACATGATTTCAGCTCACTGCAACCTCCGCCTCCCAGGTTCAAGTGATTCTCCTGCCTCAGCCTCCCAAGTAGCTGGGATTACAGGCATGCACCACCACGCCCAGCTAATTTTTGTATTTTTAGTAGAGACAGGATTTCACCATGTTGTCCAGACTGGTCTCGAACTCCTGACCTTAGATGACCCACCCACCTTGGCCTTCAATGAATAAGAAAGTCATTTTCTTATTCATTTGTAGAAACTCTTTATATGAAGGTTAACTGTCCACTGCAAATAGTTTCTTCTCTGATTGTCATTTGAATTTGCTTATGGCATTTTTTTAATCAGGTAAAAATGCTTTATTTGAATTTAGTCAAATTTATCAATTTTTTTTAAATGGCTGCTGGATTTTGAGTCATGGTTAAAAAGTCCTTCTTAAAGGTTATAAAGGAATGGCTTCTAGTTTCTCAGCATTTCATGCAGATACAAATATATATTTGTATATTGAAATCCTTCTTAAAAATATCATTTTTCACTTTTTTCCAACTGCGGTAGACTAGACATTTGCTGAATTGCCTTTCTGATTTCTCCTTCCTTTCTTTCTTTGTCATAACTCTGTTGAATATGATGCTGGTCATCATATAAAATTAATTGATCAAGTTGGAGTTTATCTGAATGGTATGAGATAATAGAACCAACTTCACCTTTCTCCAGAGATCTACCTACTTGGCCCAGTAAAAATCTCATCATTCCATGGAAAACACAATTTTAAATACCATTCTATTTGTGTGTAGACAGCAACCTAGATTTTTATAAACTCATGGTTCTAATTCTCTAGTCTAGACACTACAGAGGTAAATACAACCTGTGTTATTCAATTATTTATGGGAACTGCCAAGTTTCATGAAACTGCATTCATCACATCATCAACAGTATCTTTTGAGCAGATGCTTGACTTGAAGAGATATACAGACACAAACTGCCATTTAGAAGTTTACAACCGGGAGGTCGCTAAATTATTTTTCACAATTAATTTGCTTAAAAAGCAAGCAATACAACACAATTAAAGTCTGGCAAAACTCACAGAATTCTGGTTTACTCAAGTTTATTTTATATGAACACCAGTGCAGTATTAAAAAAAAATTATAACAAAAATAGGACAGGGAAAACAGGCAAATCTGAAAATGTCTGGTCTACCTCAGCTGGAAAAGTAGTAAATGACATTTCTTTGAGTGTTTCATAAGGATAAAAATATAAAATGCTTCATAAATGTGTGTGTCATCCTTGCATAAGGGCCATGATAATCTTCTCTGTATCTTTCCTATTTTTGCATATGTGCTGCCAAGCAGAGCACAAAAAGAATATTTTTGGCCGGGCTCAGTGGCTCACACCTGTAATGCCAGCACTTTGGGAGGCCAAGGCAGGTGGATAACAAGGTCAAGAGTTCGAGACCAGCCTGGCCAATATGGTGAAACCCCACCTCTACTAAAAATACAAAAATTAGCCTGGCATGGTGGTGGGCGCCTGTAGTCCCAGCTACTCAGGAGGCTGAGGCAGAAGAATTGCTTGAATCTGGGAGGCAGAGGTTGCAGTGGGCCAACATTGCACCAGGGCAACAAAGTGAAACTCTGTCTCAAAAAAAAAAAAAAAGGGAATTTTTTTTTAACAAGGATCTAACATTCCCAATTATTTCTATTTGAAAGTTTCTTGTAAACTGTAATTTTTAAAGTAAAAATGTGAAAGCTACAGTATTCTATGGCAAAAGACCTTGTATTTCATTACTAATTCTAATTTTCCATATTAACATTCTTCAAGTTTTTATTCAATCCATAATGTACACATTACCCTGTCATTTGAGGTTGTAAGATTAGTTGTTAGAGATCCATTCCTAAGAGAGTTTTACACACACACACACACACACACACACAAACACACAAAAATACACACACACACAGTTATGAGCAGCATATCCTTCAAAAACAGCAGGGGGATCTGCTCCTGCAGGGGATGTTAATTTATTAGAGACAAATTATAAAACTTCCACACAGCAGATGATCTTACCAGATAAATAGCTATGACGACAAAATGCCCCTACATAAGAAATAAAGACAATGCTGGGGAAAAGGGCAGGGAGAATCCCTGGGAATGAAAGCTCCCTAGACATGAACAAAGTATGGCTCCTAAGACCTCTGTGCTATTAAAAGAAACAGTTGAACTGGAAGCCAACGGCTCTGTGAACCAAGAGGCAGTGGCCATGCTGCTCCCCAGGAAGCCCCCAGTCTCCCCATCCACTCCCACCCTCAAGAAGTTCCTGCTTCCCATGGCAACCTGCAGACCATCACTCACAAACCTGATCTCCAGCCCTGAGAGGATGCTCCTGAATTTCAATCTTTTTTCGGCTTGCAAGTGAGATGATTTGCCCTTCTATCATACCTAAGTATCTAAAACTAACCATTAATACCCACTGTCCCTCCCCTCCAACAAAACCCTACTTTGTTTCCTCTATCTATGTCAGTCATATGATCATTTTCCAACTTACCCGGACTCTAGAGCACCTCCGACGGCAGGCATCTTCTGACTCAACTTTCCTTTGACACCTACAATAACCACTCAGCAAGTCTGTTTTTGTGATGTCTCCATCCTGCCCGTCCTTTTTGTTTCCAGTGCCACTCATCTATTTCAGACCCTCCTTACGACCCTGTGCCTACTTCACAGTCTCTTAATTTGCTTCTTCATTCCTCCATTTACAATCGGCTCTCCACATGGCTGCCATGGACCTTTCCTAAACGGTACTTTCTCAGAAACCTTCCGTGCTTCCCCCTACTACTTACATGACAGCCCCAAATTATGCCATTAATCATTTCATTCACTCAACAGATATTTACTGAATACCCACTATGTGCCACATGCTATTCTGGGCATTTGGGACATATCAATGAACTGATAAAAACTCTTGCTTAATCTTGTCTTAACCCGTTTTCTCCTGAGCCTTACCGCACTAGTCCCCTACATAACTGTAAACATTACCTATACATGTACCTGTATCAGCAGTTATATTCTACTGTACTGACACATTCAATGATGCCTAACAAGCCCCTACCATGTGTTAGATCCAGCAGTCAGCAAGACAGATGTAGTCTTTTCTGTTCCCTCTAACCCTCCATCCTAAAATATGCAATCCAACCCCTCCAACCTCCGCGAAGACTGCTGTAGGCATCCAAGCCCACATCAGGGGCCATCAATTCCTCTCTGTCTTGCAACAGTGATCTTATCTTGTAAAAGCACTTATGGTTTTCATTTGTTTGGTGGGGTTGTTTTGTTTTTAAGCTTTTCAGGGGTTTAAACTCCCTAATTAGAGTAAAGGTCTTAGAGGATTGGATGCTTATTCTCTTCTTTGCACTCCCTAGAATGTCATAATCACTGAACACTAGAGCCAAAGGAAACTTCTGACCCCCGTTCATCAAACCAATATTATTGCTCGAGGAACTTGAGACACAGAGAAGCTAAACTGTAATATCAAATGCTAAAAAGAAGTGAATAAAAATATGAAGGAAGTCTACCAGGCATCCTTCCCTTTGTCCCTAGGGGTAGAGGAAGGAAGATGTCTGAACCAGTAGTCGTACACAGTTCTTTGTTTTTGAGACAGTGTCTCGCTCTGTTGCCAGGTTGGAGTGCAATGGCGTGATCTCGGTTCACTGAAACATCCACCTCCCGGGTTCAAGTGATTCTCCTGCCTCAGCCTCCCAAGTAGCTGGGATTTTCATTTAACTCTGGAATTCATGCAGGGGCTCTCATGCTGTCTGATGAATTATTTTGAGCTTCTCCCCAGATGAGGCCTAACTAAGCTGGGAAGCCACCCTAAGTGGGAGATTTGCTCAGCTCTGCCCTGCTGCTCTCTTTTCAATCCCCTACTCCTTGCATTTGCTTGGGACCTAGACAATGCTAATAAACTAAACCCTAAGCCCAGATACTTACCAGAACTAAACCCTAGGCCCAGATATTACCCCCGCCTTGAAATCCAGGGGTTCCACTGGGCATGTTGGCTCACACCTGTAATCCAAGCACTTTGGGAGGCCAAGGCGGGAGGATCACTTGAGGTCAGGAGTTCAAGACTAGTCTGGCCAACATGGCTAAACCTCGTCTCCACTAAAAATACAAATATTAGCCGAGCATGGTGGCATGTGCCTATAATCTCAGCTACTCGGTAGGCTGAGGCTGAAGAACCGTTTGAATCCGGGAAGTAGAGATTGCAGTGAGCTGAGATTGTACCACTGCACAACAGAAGGAGATTCTGTCAAAAAAAAAGAAAAAAAAAAATCCAGAGGTTCCCTTATTCTGCCATATCAATGCTTTACCCTCCCCTCTAGCCAGTGAGCTGCCCCTGCTGGAAGCCAGAGAGCTCTCTAAGGGAGGTAGCTGTTACCCTCAGCCAGAGTTAGAATGGCACTACAATTAAAAGGATCTACAAGCACAAAGTAAGAATCATCATATGAGACTTGCAATTTGAAACAGGCTGGTAGAGTCCAGGAATCATCTACAAAGCTGTGAGATGCAGCATGGTGTATCCTGCTATAAGATTTTTAACATGAGCTCCGTTTCTGTATCCATGTGATTTCCTCTCCACTATTCGTATGACACTCAAGGGGGAAATGTGTGTTCCTATTTTCATCCCACCCCTGTGCTCACTGAAATGACAATTGGTGCTCAATAATGTTTCCTGAATCCCCTAAAAGTGAAAGTCAAATTTAACAGAGGTGTAGTTGCAGACATGTCGACAATGTAGATAAGAATGTCTCATATGTTTGTACATTTCTCTGTGGGGCCTAGAAAAAGTGATAGCACTTAATTGGACATAGATTACGATGTCCATGTTGACCAAGTTAGACACCCTTCAGGTGTTGTTTAACGCAGCTTTCCCATTATTCACAAGTAAATCTGTACCCGCATTTTATAATCACCCTTCAATGTCCCAGTCTTTTGGTTTAGCTGAATCCCATAATCTTGGAAGCTGACAAAAGTTCTCTCCCAAGCTGCCATCACACCTGGAGGATAGTTTGGTGCCAATGTTCACACAGAAAGAAAAGTTTTCAAGATCAAAAAATATTCCTTGCATTTGTGAAAATCTTTGAGGTATAGAGACTTTCTACCTAGCAGCAGCCAACAAGTGGCCTTGTTTATTTCTGTTTAATTAAATGAACTGTTAAAAGCAAGAGAAACATACCATTCTAAGCTCCAATTTTAAATATGCTATCTGATTTTAGCTTCTTGGGGGAAAGAAATAAGAATTCATGTCTGAGCCAAAACCAAATACATACAAGTCCTGCCATCAGTGATACAGCTGCCAGAGCGTCTTCTCTAATGTGCTCCCAAACTCATGCTTCAGTTTTTCCTCCCCTTCCTCCCCTGCAAACAGGACGGGCACCTTCCACCCAATCCAGGCTCCCACCATGTCTGGAACATGCTCTGTAGCTCAGCTTATGTGAACATCTGAACCTGGTTTTCCAGAACCCAGCCACCATGACCCAGGTCAGCCTAACAGTAACTGCTGACCCAGACCACAGGGCTGGAGCTCTTTCAGGCCCCTCCTGCCTTGAGCTGAAATTGGTTCAAGCAACTAGGGCGAGGCTGGGGCACCAAGCAGGATTTAAGGGGTTCTCTGGGCCCAGATCTGTGGAGGAGGAGAAAACAGTGACTGAGGAACCATCTGGGCCTGAGATGTCAATGCGGCCTGCCTTCTATCAATCCACGAGACCTGAACAGACGAAATATTAACCTACGGGGCAATCCCGGAACACTAACCAACACCACTCAAGCAGGGACGCAGCACTCATGTGTTCATGCATTCATTCTGTAGGAAATGAGCCACTCCATAGTTACAAGGAGATACATCCCAATTTGGAAAATCTAGTGAGCCTCTAGTTAGCTAGAACGCAAAGAAGTATAAACTTCCATTAACTAAATGATAGGTTCCTTCACATAAGTGACATTTCAGCCACAATGAACTTCTCATTATTTCCTGAACACACCAAGATGCTGATATCCTATTTAAAGATGCCTCTCCCTCTTCTCTATCAGCAGCAATCAGTTCTATTTATCGTTAAAGACAAACATGTCACCCCCCTGAGAAGTTTTTTCCAACTCCCCCAGCCTTTCCAGGAGACTTTCCAGCTACGCCACCCTGCATGCCCCACCTTCACTCTCTCCTCTAGCCACACTGCCCTTTTCTTCATTGCTTCCATGTTAAGTTGCTTCCTGTCTCAGAGCCTGTGCACATGCAGTTTGCTCTTGAGAAATGTTCCTGCCTGTACTGCAAATCACGACCACCCCCAGCACCGCGACCCCCACCACTCATCCCTTCATCGAAGTAAGACTCACCTTCTTCAGATCTCAATTCAACCAGCAAAGTCTTCCCTAACCCCCCAACATTACTCACCCTCACAGCAACCCATGCCTTTCCTTTCCTGCACTTATCAGAGCTGTACTGTAGAACCGTGATATGACCTGATTAAAGTCTATTTCCCCACTAGACTGCAAGCTCTGTAAGAGTAGGGACCATGACTATTTTTATCTATCATTGCAACCCCAGTGACCAGCACAGTAGGCACTCAGGAAAGATTAGCTGAATGAACGAATGACCTTCTCTATAGTGTCTGTGTCATTATATTCTAATTGCCCACTGTGTGCTGGCCACAAAGCCTGGCCTCTGCCAGACATGTCAAGAGGCAAACACTTTCCCAGAATTCATTTAAAAATGGAAATGGACATGTATCCCTATCACCTGCACCTTGTACATACATCTATAGCAATGATGGAAGGTGGAAATAAGGGTCTTAAAATCCTAGGATTGATGACTCTTACTAAGGACAGGAAAAAGTGGCCGTAGAACAGATCCAAACAGGTAGAAATACTAACCAAAAATCAAGGGGGCGGGTAATATTACTGTTTCTGATCAATTCTAACCTAACCAGAAAAGTCACAACCAAAAAACCCATTTCTTGGCTCTTCTGTTGATGTTTCAGCTGTTTTGACTGCTGAGAAAGAACAAAACTGAATGAACAGGAGACACAACATGCCACGTGTAACATCTCGGTCAGTCCCTGTTTGGGGTTGACCTGTGTCCTTCCAAAATTCATATATTAAAGTCTTAACCCCCAGTACCTCGGAAAGTAACTATTTGGAGATAGGGCCTTTAAAAAGGAAATTAAGTTAAAATGAGGCCATTAAGGTGGGTCCTAATCCAATCTGATTAATAAGAGGAGAGCAGGACACACAGACCCCAGGAGTGCGCACGTACAGAGAAAAGACCCTGTGAGGACACAGCCAGGCGGCGGCCATCTGCAAGCCACGCAGAGAGGCCTCAGAGGAGACCAACCCTGTCAGCACCTTGTTGCTGGACTTATAGTGTCCAAAGCTGTGAGAAAAATACATTTCTATCCTTGGCGCCAACTGGCCTGTGATACTGTGTGCTGTGATAGCCCAAGCAGTTCTCGAGATAAAGGGAAGGAAGAGGTTCCAAGTATCTGCTGCCTGCCCCACTCTTCACCATCCTGGGTGTCATCTTCTCTCCAGTGCCGTCCTTTCATCTTCATTTGACAAATAAGGACACTGAAGCTCAAAGCCACAGAGGGGGCTGAGCCAGAACTTGACTGCAGGGCTATGTGCTTCCAAGGCCATGTCCTTCGCACTTTACCTTCAGATGCAAAAGACCAAAGTAGAGTATGAAATATGAAAGCAGATTCTATTTTGCTTTTCTTAGCCCTTAGAGAAGGGGGGAGATCACAATTTTAACTAAGTTGAAAAACCAGACACATTTAAATAAAGTGACTGAAATGCTGTGGAACAGATGTGAATAGGAACTAATTTTGCTTTTTAATGAGCATTTTGACCAGATCAATACTAGAAAATGCTGAACTGTACAATGCCATTACTGTGTAAATGCAACTACCCAGTTGATTGGCTCAAAGAGGCATTACGGTAGCTAAAAAATGTACTTTATAAGAGCAGGGTCTATTATGTAAAATAAAGTCATAAAAATCTTAATTGCACTGTATAAAGGACAGAACCTGATCTAGCCTACAAACCATGGAAAGCAGAGAAAAATAAAATGCAGCTGAATGCTTAATCAGCTGTCTGTCACTTTCTGAATAGTGCCTAATATTCTAATTATTAGTCACCACACTGAGAAGGTGCAATTATGGAACAGGGAAGATAGCTTTTTTTTTTTTTTTTTTTTTTTGTTAACCCACAATTTGGAAGGCCTTCACAAAAATATCATTTAAGACCCAATAAGCTATAAAGGGAAAAAAATGATTAACAGTTAAAATTCAGTTTTCCCCCCAAAGCATTTTTAAAAAGTTTGAAGTTGTATTGACAGATATGACTAACAATTGTAATCACAGAAATAAATGTAGTAAAACGATAATTTATCTGTCACAATTTACCGAGGGGGAAAAAGTGCAGCACAAGCAGCTGAATTGTGAAGTTAAATGAAAGCAAAGATAGAACCCGGTTTTTAATGAAATGTGGAGCATTATTAATTGGTTTCCTAGCAACAACGGGGCTAAAATTACTTAACACGTCTGTTCAATCAGATGCAAATTTGAGTGTTATCCCTTAAATGTTGATTATAGTTGGTCTTTTCAGATGCAAATCCAATGTGTAAAGTGAATGTAAATGTTGACAATGCTGATACAA
Organism: Papio anubis; assembly: GCF_008728515.1. Lineage (NCBI taxonomy): Eukaryota > Metazoa > Chordata > Mammalia > Primates > Cercopithecidae > Papio > Papio anubis. The sequence goes on from NC_044979.1 coordinate 98,205,123, forward strand.
AAAATCCCCTGATTAACATCATTCTGGTGTTCAAAGCACTAGAGTTGAGGATATTCCCTTGGAAGGACTGCAAGCTGCCAGGGTTGCCCATCTTGTCTGGCATTTTTCTGTACCTGTCCTCCCTGTCCCACCTCACCACCACCCTCACTCAGTGCCAGCATGAGAGATGACTAAAAAATGAGATTGCTGGGCCTTGTGATTTCTCAAGCACTGGTTTCTCATCAGTGCTAAATGATAGAGACAGATGATGCTTTCAGCTTAGAATTCCATCAGCTGATGCAAAGGCCTTGCCAACTCAAGACCAAGGTTGGTCTCAAGTGTAGTTTTTCAGATGGAACAAGACCTTTGGGTGACTCCACCGGAATGGGAGCCAAGCAAACAAATTCCCTGCAAGACTGCCAAATAAGGCAGCCTTCCTCAGCTATACCCTGGCCTTATCCTATGGTTCAAATGTAGCATATTCTAGTAAATGGAGGAACCAGGAAGGTGTTAGGGGTGGGAAGGATGTAGCCCCTTCATAATCTCCATCATCCCCCAAAGCTACCCTAGTAACACACTACTCCAGACAAAAGCAATATGCTTGCCTCACTTTCACTCTCATGCAACAAATATTTATTGCACAGTTACTATTTGCCAGGCAATGATCTTAGGGAGCTGGAGACACAGAGTGAATTAGAAAAAGTTCCTACTCTCATCCCTCCTAGTGCAGGGGAGAGACAAATACATAAATAAACTTAGAAACAATAATTTCGGGTAGTGATAAGAGCTAGGAAGAAAAAAGTAGCTTAATGAGGAGAGGGGGATGGGCATGGCTGGGGGACCACTTTGGATAAGGTCTTTTGGAGGGAGGATAACTTATGCACAGACCTAAAGGAAAAGGAGCAAGCCAAGCAAGGTGGGGGGAAGCGAGTCTCACCCAGAGGCAGGATTGACTTTGGAAGAGCACGGAGGCCAGAGGCTCTGAGTGTGACAAAACAGGACGGGGAGCGGTGATGATGAAAGAAGAGCAACTTTGAGATAAGTTCCTAAACCATCTTCCAACAAGACTGCACTCCCCATTCCCCACCTTACGGTGTTTCAAGGACACAGTCGTCTCTAGAGCCACCTCAGGGTACAGTGCAGGAGAAAAAGTCTGCCATGTGAGGGAGAGGAGAGGGAAAGGAAGAGGAGGGGAGGAGTGAAAAGAAGGGAGGAGAGAGGAAGAGAAGAGAGGGTGAGTCCACAGAACCCTAAAGGTCATCTCCTTTCCAAGTCAAGGCCCAGTCCCTTTCCAACCCCACCCCACCCCCAAAAAGATTCCATACCAGTGGAAAGTACATTCTTAAACTGATCTCCTCTAGAAAACGGGGAATGGCTTTTCTGGCCAAAGCCCCCTGCCTCTCAATGAACAGTTTGTTCCAGACACTCAATCAAGGCTCTGGGATATCCCAGGCAGTGGTCAACAGGACATATATTCCACAAAGTTCTGAAGCTTGCTTTTGATTAAAATTGATAGTCTCCTGACAGCTGCATACTAGGCCAAGGATCCTAAGGTTAACCTTAAGAGTACTGGGGCAAGGGAAAATTGGCAGACCCTTCCTGCAATGCATCTCACTCTAGCCTTAGAAGTCATGCCTTCAGTCTTTGAAGTATTTAAGGGTTACTATTAAATGCGAATGCCCTTTACAGAAACATGTGTAACCTTAGGTATAACCCACATCAGGGTGGGGATACAGATGCCAGAGGAAGCTGTGGAAGTGGGATGGAACCTAAACTATCAAGTGGCCTAGCACGGACCTGCGTTGGGAATGGTGACAATGTCAAGGTATGCAAGGGGAGTTGTGATGCCTGACTGGAAAACACAAACCGTCACTGGGCTTGCCTTAATTCATGTTAACCCTTAGAGAGAAACACCACTGGCACCTCACTTCACCAGGGAGGTCTAAAAGGAAAAAAGTGCGAAAAAGTTTTATTTCATGAAAAGTAGAGATAAATGTCAAAAAAAGAGAAAATGTGGCTGTATTAGTCCATTCTCACACTGCTAATAAAGACATCCCCAAGACTGGGTAGTTTATAAAGGAAAGAGGTTTAATTGATTCACAGTTCAGCATGGCTGGGGAGGCCTCAGAAAACTTACAATCATGGCAGAAGGGAAAGCAAACACATCCTTCTTCACATGGTGATAGCAAGGAGAAGTGCCGAGCAAAAGGGGCAAAAGCCCTCGTGAAACCATCAGATTTCATGAGAACTCGCTCACTATCATGAGAATAGCAGCACGGTGCGTAAGTGTCCCCATGATTCAGTCACCTCCCACCGAGCCCCTCCCATGACACATGGGGATTATGGGAACTACAATTCAAGTTTAGATTTGGGTGGGGACACAGCCAAACCATTTTAGTGGCCTACCACTCGGTTACAAAAAAAGAGATATCCTCTCTTAGTAGCATCTACTCAGAGTTCCAGAAGGCCATATTAAATTGTGAGTTAAGAATCAGGTTGTACATGTGATTATAGTCCTAGTTACTGAGATGTATCTTCTAGATCAGTGGTTCCCAAAGTCTGGTCCCCAGAGCAGCAGCTGATGCAACACCTGAGAACTTACTAGAAATGCATATTTGACCAGGCACAGTGCCTCATGCCTGTAATCCCAGCACTTTGGGAGGCCAAGGGGGGCGGATCACAATGTCAGGAGTTTGAGGCCAGCCTGGTCAATATGGTGAAACCCCATCTCTACTAAAAATATAAAAATTAGCCAGGTGTGGTGGCACGCAACTGTAGTCCCAGTTACTTGGGAGGCTGAGGGAGAAGAATCGCTTGAACCCGGGAGGCAGAGGTTGCAGTGAGCCAAGGTCATGCCACTGCACTCCAGCCTGGGCGACAGAGTCCATCTCAAAAAATAAAATTAAATAAAATAAATAAATAAATAAATAAATGCATATTCACAGGCCCGGCCTCAGACTTATAGAAATCTGGCAGTGCCCCCAGTAACCTGTGCATTAATAAGCCCCCAGGAGCTTCTGATGCACAGTATATTTGAGAACTACCATTCCAGGCCAATTCAGCAGGAAGGTGTGTCTGGCTGAGTTTATAATTAGCACTGACTTTATATTTGCTGAGTTTATACTTAGCACTGACTTGCTGCAAATTATTTCAATCAACAGGAAACCAAGGATAGTTGCACTGTACCTCCTGCACGATGGCACACATTCAAAATAAACACATTCATGGTGTGAATTCTTTCACATAATGACTTCTTCAAAAGAATGTACCACTCAGAACACAAGATGCTGATTTACTGATTTCTTAAGATAACCCATTGTTCTGACTGGGAGAGAAGTAAAAAGAAAAAAGTGAGTTATTCTTTAGGAAACTTAAGTTTGGGGTAGCCTTCTGAGAGTAGCTCTGAGAATCACTGGGTTCTCTATTTTTATGTGAGACTCTTTTCCTTGACCCTTCATGGCCAGCTGTCAGGTCTCCATCCTAAACAGCAGGAACTCCCTAGCAGTGGACAGAGGGTCTTAGTCATACAAGAAGACCCTCTGTGAATACCCCCCAAACTCCCTCTACCTCTCATATTTTAGACAGAATCATATAATCTCTTAGTGTTCCTGACAACAAAATGGATATTATGCAGGCGTATGGTTACTTAAAAACTCTGAAGATGAAAACAGAGCCTAGAAGATGTTTTAACCATTATAAGATAGCTATACATGAAGAAATCTACAAGCAGAAGGATGAATCTCAAATGTAACTGCACATCAGAATCACTTGTGATGCCTAATAAAAATGGAGATTTCTGGGCCCCAAACATTTCGGATTCATTTGGTGTGAACTGGGGCTCAAGAATCTGCCTTTTTGGGGGTCCAAGAATCTGCCCAGGTGATTTTGATAGAGAGATTTGTGTTTAACTTATCTGCATGGTAACTTCTCTAGTTTTCAAGGGGTATTAATATGGTATAATGATAGAGGGCTTTTTAACTTAGGGAAACAAAGCAATACTATAGCAAAAGAACTACAATTTCCTTTTCCCCTGGGTGTTTACTAAAGTAGTTGAGAAAAAGTCTGTATGTCTCTCATTAAAGTAAGTTTGTAATAAGTAATCTTTTTTTCTTTTTATAAAAGCTATACATGTTCATTGTAAAAAATTTTAAAAGAAAAGAAAGAAAAACAAAAGGGAGAAAGTATAAAATACCCATAATCGCACCATCCAGAGATAAGTTGGTACATTGCATTCTTCCAGATAACCTGCTGGCTCTTTCCAAACACATTTTTTAAATAGTGGGATCAGAGTATATGCAGTTACTGTGTTATGTGTTTTTCACATTTAATAATACTGTCAATATCTTTCCGCCACTCCTCAATTCTTTAAGATATAAAGTGAAAGAATACCTAAACATGAACTCTCTATTGATAAGTTTTTTTTTTAATCAAGGAATTAAAATTCTATGTAAACAGCACATAAATACAAATATTTATGGCACTTGTACAAGTATGCTAAAAATCTGTTTTTATTAAAGTGATTTTGTATTGAGGCAGAGTTTATTAGTAACCTTTACTAGCTCATTAGCTCATTTTAGTGAAAGCATGCACATTACTGGAGGCCTCTGGATACACCTACAATATATTCATACAACAAGTATCCACTTTAATGAAATGTATTCGATGAAGGTTTTTCTCATGAAATCCAAAGGGAGCCAAAAGACTCTACTGGAAAAAAAAAACCGAGGACCCTCCCCCAAACAAAAGATGTTTTTTTTAACTTACCCTGAGAGTCTATAAACTAATTCTGTTCAACTAGGGAGTGGTTGAAAAATAAATATATTTCACAGAATGCACTCATCATAAACTGAGAGCTAAATTCTTGCATGTTTATAAATGAGACACAAAGAATGTGAGTTTATGTAACAACCCACATTCACACTCCCTTGCAAGGCCTGCTTGGTATCAGAAAGCTTGTAAAAGCTTCAACACAGTAGTCACATGAATGTAGGCAAGTCACTTAATACTTCTGTGTTTTAGTTTCCTCGTCTGGAAAACATGGAGGCTACTAAAGAGCATCTGTGCTAATTTACTCAGGGTTTTCTGAGGGCCACATGGGAGAAAACATGAAGCTCTATGTAAACTGTAAGTGGTACTCCAATGTGATCAGGAGTCTAACTGGTATTTCTCTCTCTCTCGAAAGGGTGCTTGCTCACCATTCCTTAGTCTATTGCCCACACACAGTATTCCGCAACTTCCTGAACACAAGGGATTGGATAGAATACCAAATGCATGTGTGTTAGGCCAAAGAACAGAGACTAATTTAATCTTTCAATATTTGGCCCAATGACTGCTTACAATTGAATCAGACCCATGGATCCCTCACTACCATCATGAAAACTTATATATTCTGGGAAAATCTTTGTTAATAATAATTCTCTGAGAATTATCAGGCATGGTCCCAAACTGAGCTTATCATCACCATTACCTGGTAGGTTTTTCAGAAACAATGGATTCTCAGGCCTCACATCAGAGATTCCGGAGCTTTTAACTTAATCACACAGACAATTCTAAGATGCCCTAACTTACCTTAGTATTTTCTGTGCCAAATTGTACTTGACAAAAGATTGTACATTCATTTCGGTAAGACTGGGAACCCTCAGTACAATATGATTGAATTGCATGTCAGTGATTTTTATATTCACAAAGACAGATGACCCTTAAAATGAGTGTTCTCTATCACTTCCAAAAAAAAAAAAAATCTAAATGAGTATACCTGACTGTACACAACAAACTTTCTCCCTATTGCCCAATGTTAGGGAAATAACAGAAAATTCTCAATCCCTTTCCAAAACACTTTTTATTTCACCAGAGCCTTCTCTCCTTACATAAATAAAACCACAATATGCACTAGATGACCAGAATCTTTAAAAATATCCTTAAAATTATAGGTATTATCTCTTTTTCCTGTAAGCATTTTGCAAAACGAACAGACATTTGGTCCATGGTCGATACAACCTTATCTTTGAATATATGGACTAAGCTCTTTACAACATTCTTTTATTTATCCAACAAATGACCAAAATAAGCACTTCTCAACACCAACCACAAACCTTCAGGGCTTATCCCGGAGCAGTATCCTGCAATTTGCATAGAATTTTGTTGCCACTCTCAGATATTCAAATATTGCCTAATTTTTCTAAGCTCTAGGTTGGAAAACTGGGCTGTTACTTTGCCATGGGCATTTTTTCTCAAAAGTTTCTTCTGCTATGGGAAAATTGACAAAATACTTCACTCAGTGTATTATTAGAAGTGATTCTTGAAATTTAATGGAATGGAAAATGCAATGCACAAATCTTCAAATTTATTGTACTAAACAATCTCTCTAGAATATATGGGGCAAAGACTGACCACATAAAATATTGATTTGAAAAAAAAAATACTCTTTGATCCTACTACCCCCATGATCAGATGCTTCTTGGTGAAAACATTTCCTACTTGGAATTCCATGGAGAATATCATTACAGGTAATTTTCCTACTATAGCTGATGACATGGAATGCAATAAGTGCTCATTTTGAAAACATGTGAGCTATTGGTCACTTGGTTTCCATCAGAGAATACTAATTAGGGTAAGCAGTACATGGCGGTCTTGGCCCGAAAGACAGCAATGAATTCATTAGGGAGAACGAGCATCAGCAAGGCTCAGCTAATTTATCATATTGACCACAACATGAAATCAAGTCGCGTTCCAGAACCAGAACTCATTAAAAATGTAGTGGGAGAAGAGGGAGCAAAGACTGTTTTACTTAGAAGCTTAAAGACTTGTGGTAACAAAGTATCAGGATACCCATAGCTTAGGGGAAACCAGGGCTGCCCGCAAAGATTTCAAAGGAGTCAACTTCAAGGACATGGAAAGATTCTTAAGGGTGGTAAGGAGAGGATTAAATAGAAGTTATAAAGTGAAATTATTGCAAAGGCAATTGGAGCTACACATAAGGAAGCAATTTCCAGCCATAATTTTAATTAGGAGCATAGAATGATCTTCTGTGTAATGATGACCCTTCATCATTACCATTACTCAGAATTACCCTGCATCCACATGCATAAACATAGAGTGGAAATTAAACATAGACATGGAAGAAAGGTCAAACATAATCACATCTTTCAGATCCTCCAGCTGCAGGTGAAACTTTTCAAACAAAATACTAAAATACAGTTAGCGCTCAATGTATAAATATTCAACTTACAAGCAATTGATAAATTCATTGTCACCGCTGCCCCCCCACCCCTACCCATCTCTGAGCCTTCACACTATGTACTCTTGACTATGGAACTCCCTGCTGCTGCTGCAGTAGCAACACAAATAATTTTATGGATAAAAATGGAACTTTCAAGAGAATGTGTGTGTGGAAGAAAGGAAGAAGCCGTGAAAGCAGACGTGCTTTAAGCACAGAAGCAAACCCCCTCTGGCAAGCAAACAAGGCTGGCTCACCCCTTCCCAAAAAGATCACCCTCCAAACCTCTGACATGGATTACTCATCTTTATTTTACCATCTTGTTCACTAAAGCAGGAGATTCATTCGGCTTAACAAACACCCTTTGTAAAATGCAAATGACTTGATAAGTGGACCAGACCACATCCATTATTCACACTGTGAATCAGATTTACTTTCCTACTACCAGCTACCATCAGCTGCCTTGAAGGAATGAGAGTTTTGACTGAGAATGATTAAAAGAGTAAGAAAGGTAAAATTAAATTCAGAAAACGGAGTGCTACAGGAATATGACAAGGAAGGAGTATCACAACAGGGAAAGAAAATCCAAGAATCATAAGCCTATCAGCTGCTTAAAGGGCTCTTGATGAAGAGAGATGATGACATAAATTGTACTTTTCAAAATCTGCCAGGAGAATCCAGGAAATAAAACAAATATTCTTTTCTCCTCTTCCTTCTTTCCCTAGCAGCAACTTGCTTCCAGGCCCCAGAATTCAACTTAGGCTCACTAAAGAGGAAAAAAAAACCCAAAAACTAGAACTGGGCTTCCACTTGAGATATATGGTCTTTTGTGCACTAGCCTAGGAACCTGTCCACTGTCATAATTCCTTATCGTGGCCTCCTAGGACACCAGCTCCCCCACCAACCTCACCACGGTCCTTACTCAGTGTTCTCGCCATATGGATTTTCCTTCTGTTCCTCTAACAGGTCAACTTGCTCCTGCCTTACGCCTTTGCTGTTTCCTTTGAGAAACCATCTTCTTCCAGAGAGTCCTTCACATCACTGTGGTCTCAATAAATTTCACCTCTCCAGATGGGCCTTCCCTGACCCTAACCAAAGTTGTCCCACTGCCATTCCACAAAACTCACACATAACTACTTGTCTCTATTAGTCTCATTACGTACTTACTTCCTTCCCTCTTAGCACTTAGGCCTATAAGAAATATTATCTTGTTTATTTATTTACTCACGTATCATCTGTCTTCCACACTACAACCCAAATTTCCTGAAGGCAGGGGTGACGTCTCTTGATGGCAGCTGTCAACCCTGTGCGTTGAACAGCGCCTGGTGGGTACTGAGCACTCTGCATGTTGGTAGTTCAGAAAAGAATTTCAGTAACTATATGGGACACTTCTTTTTTTAATTTGGGAATTTCTCTATTATGAATGGTTTCAAAGGCATAGCCAATAATCATCTCCAACTAAATATTTATAGTTCTAATAGCCCAAGTTCGGTCTCCACATATTTTTGTTTCTTTGATGATTGATTGAGAGAGACAGGGTCTTGCTCTGGTCACCCAGGCTGGAGTGCAGTGGCACAAACACAGCTCACTGCAGCCTCCATCTCCAGGGCTCAAGTGATCCTCCCAACTCAGCCTCCCGAGTAGCTGGGATTATAGGTATGCACACCAGCATACCTAGCTTTTTTTTTTTTTTTAATTTTTCATAGAGACTGGATCTCACTTTTTTGACCAGGCTGGTTTCGAATTCTTGGCTTCAAACGATCCTCCCTCTTCAGCCTCCCAAAGTGCTGGGATTACAGGTACAAGTCACTGTGCCCAGCCTCTATCATTGTTTTAAATTTACCAATATTTGTCTTTTACTGAACAAATACAAGACCCTGGTTCCTGTAGGCCATCAATTAGAACCCAATCTAAGTGATATATATTTTTTTTAACAAATGATATAAGATAATTTATCATTTGTTATAAATGATATAAGAAGAGAGAATTGAAAACTATGTGTATATAGGTGTGTGACTCCTACAGTATACTGTCCAATCCTGTTTTACACTATCATTTAAAATCTTCTATTTTGTATTAAGGTTTTATGTACACACATACTCTCTCGCTTGGACTATAAGCTCCTTGAGAAGTGGAATCCATGTCTGATTCCTGCTACCTCCCGAATGCCTAGGATTGTGCTTTATACACGTGCTCAACAGATCCCAAATGAATGCACAAATTATACTTGCACCGTTACTCAAAGTGACTCAAACTATGACGTATCCTGTCTGCAACAGCAATTTCCCTAAGTGATAACTGGGTAATTGTAGGGAAGCAATATTTTCCTTTTATAGTAGCAGCCTAAATGACAACTGAAAAATACAGACTATTTGAAATACAAACATGCACAAGTTACACTGTATACACACAGACACAGGTTTGAGTGAAAATTAAATGTGAACATTTAAACATGGACAGTTCTATTCCCAAAGTTTGTGTTCCCCAAAACTAAGGAGCCCTGTCTCCTCCACCGGCTTGATACCTAACAAGCAGGCTGTGTTGCTACCACAAACATTAACTAAAAGGCAGATATGAGACAGAGTTTTCACTATGTGGCACTAAATATATTGTTTAATATGTAAGGGTTGCTACATGTTATGAGTTTTACAATTGTTCTTATGTCAGTTAATTGCTTATAAGAACAAACAGCACCCTGCCACATGCTCACAGCCACATGTTCTTTGGCTATTTTAATAAGAACTGGACTGGATTTACAGCAAAATAAGTTTACTTAGGACTTTCTGCCAAAATCTTATCTGATAACCGCCCCCCACACATGGACATCTGGGGACGGCATTTTGAAACACTGTTTTGAAAGAACACGGAGATGTTTTCAAGGGCAAAAGAAAGCTTCAAAAGAGGCAATTACTTTTTAAGTCTGATCAATAGCGAAGAGCAAGAACTATAAAATACCTCTTAAAAACTCATTTCAGGGTGAGGTGCAGTGACATTTACAGCAACACCAAGAACAAAATTCTTATAAACAAGCTGGTGGTATTCTGGCTAAGTAGGTGGTATAAACATAAAATTCTGTTTGTATCTATGTAACTAGGTAGATGGAGATTATCAACCAATTCATCTCTGGTCCTCTTCCTGTATTAGAGTCTTGTGCTATTGTACTGGCTCTCTTATTTTAAGCAACTCTATGTAATGAAGTTTCTGCAAGCTGCAGGGATTGGCAACTGTACAAATACCTTTTTCCATTCTCCCTGTTTCACTTCAGGAAAGAATTTCATTCTTCTGAAATGTATGGATAGCACTGCCAATCTACAACGCTGCTATGGAAGCCCAAAATACAACAACAACAACTAGGATGATCGCAGCAGGGAGTAATTACTGAATGCTCACTGTGTCAGGCACCGTGCTGAATGTTGGGTATTTGTTATCTCTAATAACCCTCACACTCTATTCTCCCTATTTTGCAGGTGAAGAAGCTGGGACACAGAGTTTAAGTTACTCGATTAAGGTAGTTCAGCTAAGAACGAGTGGTAGGCCTGGGATTCCAACCCAGTTTTTCTAACTCTAACCCAATACCCTTATCTCCCATATTGAACCAGTTCCTGCCCTGGTGATGTCATAAACGGAAATTCAACCTCCCTCAAGAAGGAAAAGATAGAAATCCCTGGACACATATGGGGATCTGGGCTGCATCACCCCAACAAGGATGAGTCTAGAAACAGCAGTGTGCTCAGAATCTAGAGAGAAACACCACCTTGGTGGAAGTGGGTCTGTGCAGGGCTGCCTCCGGCACTGAGTTGAATGTGTGGTATGAGTACACAGCTCAATTCCACCTATTTTTTAGTGAGCACCCACTATACACCCACCATTTCAACACATGCCACAATTTCAGAGATGAGTAAGTCTTCGTCCTTATGGAGTTTGTAGTCTAGTTAGGGAGAGAGATAGGAGGAGGATGAATTAAAATACTACATGAAGAGACCCAATTCTGAACTAATTGTTCAGGGACAAGGGTATGTCTAGACCCAGCCTACAGTGAGGAAGACAGGAAGGCTTCCTGAAGGAGAAGGCCTGAAGGAGCCCACAGAGTGAGATGGGTGGAGAGCCTGCAGGCCGCAGGATGGATGAGTGCTCGCACGGGAGGCTCGCAGGCGATGAGGCTGCAGGGCCAGAAAATAGCAATGGCCAATGCTGAATGCTTATGCCGTGCCAGACCCTGTGCAAATGTACTTTAATGCCCAACAGTCCGATAAGCTAGGCATCCTGATGGCGTCTTACCAAGGCAGCTGGGGCACTGGAAAGCAGTGACTCGTGTGAAGTTGCTCAACAGTTAACATGGTGGGGTAGGGACTGAGACTCAGAACCTCTCACTCCAAAGCCTGCAGAGAACTGTGGTGCTGTTGGCCTCTGAGGCTCAGTAAGCATCTGAGGGCAGGAAAGAGCAACTCACAAAGAGTCTAGGTAGAGAAGGAACATGATTCAATCTGTGTCTTCGAACACCACTCTCAGAGCTGTGAAAAGTAAGCGGCAGGGGTGGACCAGAGGCACGGAGACCAGTCAACTGCTCAGCAACAGCATCTTCCTGTGGTCAAACTTCTCTTGCTGATAGCTCCCTCTCCCGCTGCCAGTCACCCTTCACAAGCCTGCGGCATTCCAAAACAAGGAAGGAATGTATTTGGAACAAGCAATCCATAGCAAATCAGAATGCCCTTTGCCAGTCCCCTACCTGGGTCTCCTTAACAGCATTTATCACAGGCCTCAAGAGGCCTTGCAAGTCCTTTTCTGCCTCCACAGGGTACGCTCTTGGATGAACTGTGCATAATTCCACTACGTATCCCTGGGATATAGATGGCAGTGGTTTCTAAATGATGCCTACCGCTCTCCACAGATGCCATTTCTTGATAGTCACCACATGAATGGTGTCTTCCATGCAGCCAGGAACTCAGGATGGCCAACTTCAATCCTTTGAGACCATATGACAACTGAGAGCCCAAAGGGATTCCATTATTAATGTGAACCAACATGAGTGGTACATAGAAGGTATCTGACACTCTTCCAAGAACTTTCCGTGTATTCATTCAATTGTCATGACAATCCTATGGGAAGACACAATTAATTATTACCCATTTTCCTGATAGGGAGACTGAGGGACAGGCAGGTTAAGTCCCTTGCCCCAAATCACACAGTAGGTAAGTAAGTGGCAGAGCCAGGATTCAATTCCAGGTAATCTCACTCAGAGCCCTTAGTCTTAACTACTATCCTCTGTTCAACGCCTCCCACAAGAAAAACTAAAGAAAAGAGATCCATGTTCCAGAACCACACCTACCACCTGCTATGAAACAAGCAGGTATAACCTCTCTGCAGGGCTTATGTATTTATTACCAGAGGGGAATAAACACAGATTTAAAAAGCACACATTTTCAAAAGCCTGATGCTGGTAGAAGTCACAGTGGAAGCAGAAGCCAGAAGCTATGAACAGACCCCGCCAGGTAAGACAGGCACAGAGAACAAGTTAATAATGGCCTAAATATAAAGACATAGCTTCAAATCCAACCTACTATTAATTAATTTATGTATTGCCACTAGGGAGGAGGCAGTTAGTATTAAGTTAGATTAAATTATGGAGAAGCTTCAGCATTGCTGTGACTATTTCAACAGTAATTATTAAGTTGCTATGCCTTCCTTCCCTAATAAAAAACCCTTTATTCTCATTCTCAGAATGCTTCGCCGTTCACCTGTCGCTAGCTTCTTTTGACAGGCATGACAGGCTTTTAAGATTAGACTAAAGACACTTTTCAAAGAGAAAAAGGAAATCTGATTTCTAAATCCTAGTAGGCTTCTCATCCTAATTCGCTCTGTGAAGAATATTTGCCGCCCATCTTCTTCTCCAAAGGGTTTTAGATTTCCTTGTTATGCTGAGTGTTACACTTGCAAAGACTGACAGTCCCGGAAGGAAATTGTAGACGTCGAGTGCTGGAGCACTAAATTAGGAGTCCAAAGACCTGGGCTCGGGCCCCAGACTTACCACTTGTGAGTATGAATTTGCCCTCAGTTTCCATATTTATAAAATAGAGGCACCTCCCAGAGTGGCGGGAGGCTCAAATGAGATAACATACATGACAGTTGTTTGGAAACTGTACCATCACATGAACGTGAACGACATGGTGAACTGGCTAATTAATTAGGTCAAGGTAGACCTGAAGTGGAGGGGCTGAGTCACTGCCCCACTGCCCAGCACTGAAGATCAGGGGCCTGGTACTGGTTGTTTTGCTTCACCATCAGAGACAAATTTCCCGGCTGCCTATAGTGACCTTGGTTTAGATTTTGTCACAAAACACTGATTTTGTGTCCTCCTGTCAGTACCTGAAGACCTCAAGGGCCATCAACCCACTGCATCTATGAAGCTGCCAAGCTTTTCATGGAAACACCAAAGGAAACTCTTTGCAAGGGCACATTCCTTCTTCTGTGCATCAGCCAGAGGCCCAGGGAACAGTTAGTGCCATGAAGTGAACTGTGTTCCCCAGAGCTGATCCATTGAGGTCCTAACCCCTGGTACGTCAGAATGTATTTTATTTGGAAAAAGGGTCATTGCAGATATAATTAGTTAAGATGAGTCATTAGGGTGGACCTCTAATCCAGTGTAATCGGTGTCCCTACAAAAAGGAGACATGTGGACACACAGACAGACATGCACACAAGGAGAACTTCCTATGAAGACTGGAGTTATGCTGACAAGAAACTACCAAAAGCTAGGAAGAGGACCTGGAATCGACCCTTCCCTAGCACCTTTAGAGGGAGCACAACCCTGCCAATACCTTGATGCCAACAATTTTAGTCCCTAGAAGTGGGAGGCAATAAATTCCTACTGTATCAGCCACTCGGTTTATTGTACAGTTATTGTAGCCCCAGGAAATCATATATTTAGGATTTACTTTTCCTGTTTCCCTACACTCAATAATTCATTCATTTAATCATATTTACTGAGGATCCACTAAACGACAAGCATGAAGAAGACATCTATATCCTGCCTTTAAATAACTTAGAGTGGGGTAGGAGGCAACAGCCCTCTGGACAAACGTGATAAAGTGGTGTCGAGGTATGTTTAGAGTATACGTATTTGCGGAACAGGGAAGAAGGCATGGTTCTTTCTGGAAAGGGAAGGAGGATGGGGAGGGAGACTAGAAAAGGTTGCAGAAAGAAGTGCTTACTCTGACAAAATAAGTCCTTCAAGGTATCCAGCTCCTATAAAAGTTGAAAGTCACAAATCTTTTTTTTTTTGAAATGGAGTTTCGCTCTGTCACCCAGGCTGGAGTGCAGTGGCGTGATCTTGGCTCACCGCAACCTCCACCTCCCCCTCCCCGGTTCCAGCAATTCTCCTGCCTCAGCCTCCCGAGTAGCTGGGATTACAGGTGCCTGCTACCACACCCAGCTAATTTTTGTATTTTTAGTAGAGACGGGGTTTCACCATGTTGGCCAGGCTGGTCTCAAGTCTCAATCTCAGGTGATCCACCCACCACCGCGCCCAGGCAAAAGTCACAAATCTTAGTAGCCCAGAAAACAGGCAGAGAATAAAATAACCAAGGTGTCAAAATATGAGGAAGGCTAACAGAGACAGAAATACTCACTACAGTATTTTTACTGCAGTCTAGGAAACATAACACCTGCCACCCCTCACCCCAAACCCCACTGAGATTCTGACTCAGTAGATCTGGGGTGGGGAGAGAACATGTATGCCCTTAAAACGTTCTAGAGGAGATTTTACTGTCCAGGCCCCCATGGATTCTGTTGGTGCTTCCCAACATTTTCACATCACAGTACATAGAGTCAATAATAATATGTGTACAACACATTGAATTAAAGTAGAGATAACCTCGCAACATTTATGCAGATAAGAATCTGTTTTTATTCTTTATATCACATTGTTATGGCAAGAGAAATAAAATACTAGGGAAGATCTTAGCAAGAATTTTTATAAATATTCCAAACACTAAATTCAAGAAGTTTACATAAGTTACATAAGGAGCCACATAAGTGATGCTCAAATATAATTTGAACTGTTATAATGTTTTGAATTGTTGTAGGAAATGTTAAATGTTTTAACAGAAAGAACTTTACAGCTGTGAATATCTGGTGGCAATGTGAAACTCACTCACAGCATATAGTTTAGGAAGCTCTTGGTTATGTTACGCTATCCCAGCTTTTAATTTGGAGTAGAACAAAATTTCATAGACTCAAAAGATGCAGCCACAGCCCTGTATCCTGTTACAGTGAAATCCCAAGCCAAATGTGAAATAGAAAATCGAGGCAGACACAACTCAGAGACCTGTGACTTCTAGAAGGTTGAAGTTAACAAACAAAATGAACAAGCACCTCCTACATGGAAAGCCTGACAACCAGAAGAGAAGGTTTAAGGAAAGGATTTTTCAAAGACTCGGCTTTTTAAGCTATAGAGGTGGATTCTCAGAACTTGCCCTGAGTTCTTTAGGTACACAGTCACGGAATGCCAGAAAATTCCTGTAAGGTGTTGGTAAGAGGCCAATGCTACTCAAACCAGGCCAGTTTTCTCGGTAAAAAAGGTGTAGTTAGAGTATGTTGAGTTAATTCCCATAAGACTGTCAATTCAACTTTTATAGGATTGTATTATAGCCCTAAGATCAATTTAGATGTTTTCAATAAAACGTGCCTTAAGAACAGGAAGCCTTCATTATCATCAGGCATAGACTAAACTAAAAAAGAAAAAGAAATCCTGGTTTTTAGTACAAATGTTCACATACAGTAAGTTCACCAGTTACTGTGACCTCCCCCTGAGAAAGAAAATGCAAGGTTCTGATGTTAGGTGCTTGACGGATACTTTACGTATAGTTCTCTTAACCTATGACTTTCAGAGTTTTGACCAAGGCTGACAGTAAGAAATAATTTCTAATATCTTCATCAGTATACCTACATGTTTAAAATGAAAAAGTTTCACAAAACACTCTTTTCTAATTTGTTTTATTATAAAAATAATACTTTTTACTGGTCAATATTGATATACAACTTCTTATTGGGTTTACAGTTAGAAAAAAGACTACAGTCAGAAAAATACCAGTGAGCTAAATTATACTACATCTGCAGAGCAAAATATGTGGCAGTCGTTAGAAACAATGAGGCAGTTCTACTCATATGGAATGATTTTCAAGATACATGATTAAATGTAAGAAAATTAATTTTAAAATATTAGGATTACCTTCTTAATGATGTTCAAGCATTTTTTTCCCTCTTCTTTGTCAACAGGACATGAAAACAGAATTTCGTAAATGCTACTGCCCATAAACATCATCATCATCTGGGGAACTCAGTGAAATTCCTGGAACTCATCCTCAGAGACTCTGATGTGATGTTCAGAATTCGGTATTTTTGGTATGTACCACCCCCTACCCACACACACATATACACATGCAACAATTCCAACAAAGGTACTCTGAGGACCACACCTCGAGAACCATTTCTAAAGCCTCACTGACACTCAGGTGAGCAGTAATATATTCCCTGAGACTCGCTGAGAAGCCTCTACTTTAAAATAAAGCCTCCACTTTAAAATAAACACTTGGGAAACACTGACCGCCAGGAGTCAGAAATAAGTTCTAAGGGCAATGGAGGAGGTGACTCCGTAAGTACTTCCTAAATACTCAAGGCCCTTCTACTGTGGGCACCTTTCCTTTGTCCTGCCATGTTTAGCTCCCAGCACAAAGGACACTTCAGTAAGACGTCAAGTATAGGAGGCCTTGCTGTTGAACTTACGTTGCTCACTATATCTGTCCCTTGGAGCCAGAGCATGTCTCAGCAGGCCACCCAGGGCCCTGCTAGCCCATGCAGCCCTTTTGTCAAAAGAGGTACCACTACTTCTGGGTAGGACAACAACCTAGCACGAGATGCAGGGCATGGCCAGCAGAGAGCAGGCTGGATTTCAGCACCCTTGCCCCTACCCAGGCGTTCACGCACAGTGAACAGCCTGCACAACCACACTAGATGCAATCCAATTCACTGTCAACCCTGCCTAGAGCTTTTTCTGTGTTCTGGGGATAGAAAGTACGGGCATTGTGTTGGAGCAGAAAGAGCATTGTACTGGGAGTCAGGAGAGCTTTCAGTCTCTACCCTGCCTCCAACCAGCTACTGAGATCGTCACTGGGCCACACTGTTCTGCAGCCTCTGAGAGACAGAATGAAGAGTTTTGTTTAAGCCTAGGTCCAACCCTCTGGGTCTAGTCTCACCTTCCACAACTCTCATCTCTTTCTCTATACTGCAGATTGACTCAAATACTTCTACTTCCAAGAGTCATCAGACTTTCTCTGTGATGCCTCCAGCCTTGTGGTGCTGTTCCCTGCTTGGGAAGCCCTTCCTGATACTTGTGTGTCTTGAGAACTCATCCATGTCCTTCAAGTTTAAGTTCCAGCAAATTTAACTTTGATTTTAAAAGGCTGAAATAGAAATAGTTATTTCTATGGCCCTTTATCTCTGGGGAAGCCTTCTCTGACTCCCTCAGGTACTGCTTCCAACCACTACACCTTGAACATAAACGCCCTCCTTAGACAAAGCATCACACTGTATTATAGCTCCTGGCTGGTGTGCCAGTCTTCCCTTTGCATGCAGGTACACAACCTTTGGAGATGATATTCCACTGACTATACAGTCCCAGGTTTAGAATGCTCAGCATTCATGGAAGGAATTAATAAATGGGAAAACTGTTTCTTCTACCCTCTAGCAGTTACTAAAGTGTCCCTCTGATCAAAGAGAGGGATGGACCTATGTCGTCTTTGGAGCTATAGACAGATCCTTTAAGTAGAAGAGAAAATGATACTATTCATAAAAGGAATTTATGGTATATTCTTTTCATCAATGCAGCCAGACTGCAGGTCTTAAAGAGGTTCCTTTTATGGATAATATCATTTTCTCCTTACATATAAGTTCCTCCTTATATACCGTAAGCCAGGTCATGTTTATTATTTTATTATCTGTCTTTCCTCCTAAAATGTAAGCTCTAGCAGATCAAAGTCAATTTCATTTAGTGCTGAATCCTCACCACCTAAAACAGCACCTGGAGCCTACAAGGTGCTCTGTAAAACGTTGTTGAATGAAGGAATAAATGAAAAAATAAGCCTATGAAAATTAAAGTTGCTGGGTGGGGGTGTTAAGAGGAGGGAAAGAACTAGGAACAGGTGCTGCATTTGTAACACGTTTACAAATTGCTTTATAATCACTAATTAGCCACATTCTCTCCAATGTAGGTAGTGCCTATCCTCCCAATTTTAAGATAAGGGAATTCAAACCCAAGGTCACACAGCAAATCAGCTTCAAGTTCAATGCTTAGCCCCTAGCCAGTAATAAGAATAAGATTAAAGATACTGCTGAGCTCCAAAAGGTTGAAATATTAGAGAAAGTAAGAGTTGAAGGCATGGGACCCAGAAAGCTTTGCACATATTCTCAGCACACTGCATCGAAAGAGAAACAGACAGTTCTGTCTGGAATTGTAAGTTCTCAGTGTGTATACACTGCATTATTCAGTCATCAATTTCCAAGGCCCTGAGAGGCAGACATTTGCAGGAAACAATGGGAGCAGCAGTCTCGCTCCAGAGTCTCAGGCCCTGCCTGCCAATCAGCAGTGACACCACTCTGTCACCAGGAGGCTGGGGCTCGCTCACTGCCAGGGGTTTGTACAGGCTCTTTACAGAGCAGCTGGAGAGGAAAGAGAAAAGGAAATAAAACCTAACTTGAAAATAATTAAATCAAACAAACAATAGGCTGACATCAAAAATAAATATATTTAATCACAGTTTAATCACAGTATAATCATCTAGCAGCAAATATGCTCATTTATATTATACATGAGATTCCAAATTAAATTTTTAAAAACGGAAAATGGACAGATGGATAAAGATTCCTAATTTTTCTATTTCAGCCTTTTTAAATCAAAGGTAAATCTGCTGGAAAATGGCACTTGGCTTCCAGTATTATTACTCATATTCCAAGAAAGGAAAGTAAAATGTAAATTTTGATGAAACTTAAAATTTAATTTTGGTTGGACTTTTTCAATTTACTTTTTACTTATAGTTAGGAGATGAGATCACTCTCCTCTTCTGCTTTAAAAATCATTTTCCACAAAACTATCCAAACACGTTCAATACTGCTAGATCTAATGACAGAGGTCATAGTGAGTTTGCATCACTGAACGAGGAATAAAGAAATCAAGAGATCAAAGCATGATTTAGGCTGAGAGAAAAATAAAAAAAAGAAACCAAGAGAGTTCCCATCCTTGATCCCTTCTAAACCGGATCCACATTTCCAGCAAGTAGAAGGACAAAGGAAAAGGTAACTAAAATGTCCAGGGCAGTAAAAGGCCTGTGAGTCAAGGTTCACATGTACAATCTTTGCTTTTCCAGGTACTGAGGGTATGATGCTAAGAGGTCATGCCTCCCAAAATACTGGAGGTAAATATGAAAACACGCCTAAGCACATACTGAAATGGAGACCAGGAAAATCCAAAGATAAGGATAAATTATATGCTGACCCTGCAGCTTAATCATCAACCACTTAATCTTACCCCTAAGTAATGTCACATGAAGCATTTTTAAATATTTAGCACCACAGATTCTTGTAGGAATCCAACAGATAATAAAAGAGGGAGAAGGGTTTGGTAACAATTCATCCTCAAAAGAGCACGGAAAGTGACTGGAAGCTTTCTCATATCACTTAACAGCTACTGAGAAACAATTTATATAAAATAAGGGTGCTGACGAGTTGATGGGTGCAGCACACCAACATGGCACAAGTATACATATGTAACAAACCTGCACGTTATGCACATGTACCCTAGAACTTAAAGTATAATAATAATAATAAAAATTTATATAAAATAAGAGTCATCCATTTTTATGTGTGTAGTTTGATGGGTTCTGGCAAATGCTTACAGTTGGGTAACCACCACCACAATAATAAAAAAAAAAAAACAGAACATTTACAGCACCCCCAAAACGTTCCCTTGTGCTTCTTTGTACAATCTCCTTCCCCCATTCCAGGATGCTGGCAACCACTTATCTGTTTTCTGTCTCTGTAGTCTTGCCTTTTCTAGAATTTCATAAAGTAAAATCAAACTGTATGTAGCCAAACTGTATGAACGCTTCTTTCACTCAGTATGATGGGTTTGAGAGTCACGCATGTTGCTATGTGAATGAGGAGTTTGTTCCTTTTTATTGCTGAGTAGTATTCCACCTCTCCATGTCAATTTTATACTCTTCCTAGAAGCCTTAAGATAAATCCCATGCTATTATTCTAAATACTATTTATTGACTTCCCTTGATTTTGTCTTTGGCAGAAATGTCAACACGGCTGTGGCCACTTGGCCAGGTACAAAAATAGCACCTGTCAGGAGGGCCAAGCTAGGTAAGCCAACAATAATTTAAACAAAGAGTTGGAAATGCCTAGACATACTAAGGAGCAGAAGCCAGCAGATGACAGGCCACCATCTTGAAGAAATCTCTTGACTGTAAAAGATTAGAACAACATTAAATTAAGGAAAATCATTTCCCCATTGATCGATTGATCAGTAAGTATTTCCATTTAGGGAACAGTGATACACCAGATGATCTGTAACTTGTCCCACTGTGAGGGTGACATGAGCTATCCTATGGCACTTGAAGATTCAGGATGTTCTGGTGTAACACATGAGTGAATCTTCAGATAACTGAAATTTATCTTATTAAGTACTGTACTAATTAAGTATTAAAAGGTGCTAATTCTATGCCTTATTAAACAGAGTCTACTGAATATAATCAAGTGTTTACTTGATGACGCAGACTGATCATTATAAACAGTCTGACTGCATGATAAGCTCTTAAATAGAGTTGTCCTCAGGGATGGTAGACAATTGTCTCCTTATTCCAAATGGTCCCAGAGTATTGTCATTTAAAAATAGAAGTTCCAATTTTCTTCCTATAATGTTAACTATCACTAGTCATACTGTTGCTGTGTTCTTGCTTTTAACCTACTACAGGCTGAGTTTCCTTTGTCTAAATGCTTGAATTCGGTATTTTGTTGTTGTTTTTGTTTTTGAGACGGAGTCTCTTTCTGTCACCCAGGCTGGACGATCTCGGCTCACTGCAACCTCCGCCTCCCGGATTCAAACAATTCTTCTGCCTCAGTCTCCTGAGTAGCTGGGATTACAGATGCCCACCACTATGCCTGGCTAATTTTTTGTATTTTTAGTAGAGGCGGGGTTTCACCATGTTTGTCAGGTTGGTTCAAACTCCTGACCTCGTGATCCTCACACCTCAGCCTCCCAAAGTGCTGGGATTACAGGTATGAGCCCGTGCATCTGGCCCAGAATTCTGATTTTTTGGTGTTTGGGATATTTGCATTATACTTACTGGTTGAGCATCCCTAATCTGAAAACCCAAAATCCAAAATGTCCCATTAAGCATTTCCTTTGAGCATCCGGTCAGCACCCCAAAAATATCCAATTTTAGAGTATTTTGGATTTCATATTTTCCAATCTGGGATGCTTAGCCTATACTATTTTCTCTTTTTATATAAAAAAATATAAAATATTTCCTTCATACAGAAAAGCCCAAAGAATAAGTATCCAAGTACCCACCTTCTGATTCAGCAACTGTACACACTTAACATACTTCTTTCAGATCACCTTTCCCCTACTAGTAAAAACAATTTTTTTTTTTTACATTATGAAAGTGTAGCTACCTTCCAAGACATCTGGAAAATGGAGAAAATAAATCAGTCTTGGCTGGGTACAGTGGGCCATGCCTGTAATCCCAGCACTTTGGGAGGCCAAGGCAGGTGGAGAGCTTAAGCCCAGGAGCTCAAGACCAGCCTGGGCAACATGGCAAAACCCCATCTCTACCAAAAAAAATGTGTGTGTGTGTGTATATATATATACACACACACATACACACACACACACACAAACAAAAATTAGCCAGGTGTGTTGGCACATACCTATAGTTTCAGCTACCTGGGAGTGGGCTGGGGGGATGGGGGACAGGGAAGCTGAGGTGGAAGGATCACCTGAACGTGGGGAGGCTGAGGCTGCAGTGGGCCGTGATTGCACCACCACACTCCAGCCTGAGTGACAAAGTGAGACCCTGTCTCAAAAAAAAGGAAAAGGTAAGAAAAAGAAATCACTCTTAACATACCACAACCACTCTTTACATTTTGGTGAATTTCTTTCTTTCCTTTATCCTCATGCAACTGGGTTTCCCAGGTATGTCACTTTATCACACGTTTCTTACTTTATTTTGTTTTTTTGAGACAGAGTCTCACCCTGTGCCCAGGCTGGAGTGCAGTGGTGTGATCTCAGTGCACTGCAACCTCCGCCTCCCGAGTTCAAGCAATTCTCGCGCCTCAGCTTCCCGAGTAGCTGGGATTACAGGCACGCACCACTACACCCAGTTAATTTTTGTATTTTTAGTAGAGATGGGGTTTCACCATGTTGGCCAGGCTGGTCTCCAACTCCTGACCTCAGGTGATCCATCCACCTTGGCCTCCCAAAGTGCTGGGATTACAGGCGTAAGCCACCGCGCCTGGCCCACATGTTTCTTTAGATTGCTATACACCATAATTTTTTAGAGGCTGCATAGCAGAGCAAGTGAATATACTCATTATTGAACCAATCCTCTCTCATCATTACTCACTTAGGATATTTCCAATTATTTGCTATTGTAAATAGACTCCAGAGAATATCTTTAAGTATACGGTTTAATCTTTGGACTTTTAATCTACTGAGAAGGCATATCTGAGTATTTCTTGACTTAACTTGTTATCATCAGAGTGAGGCCTAAGAAACTCTGTTTCTTAAAAATAAAGAAACTGTTTCATTCACTCATTCATTCATTCATTTATCCATCCATCTATTCATTTACTCGAAACATATTTACCAAGTTCCTTCTTAATGTTAGAGATCTTTTTTAGTGAAATAAATTAAAATGCATGGTTGCTGCGCTCAATAAGCTCATGAACTAGCTGTGAAGACAAACTCACTACACTTGAAACAATCAGACAGCAACAAAGGAACGAGGAAGGATTCACTGATTCACTGCTGAGTGAATGACACATGCAACTCAGGGTCTGCAGGAAGAAAACCTCCTTGTGGTTTACGCAGTCAGAAATGGGCAGCTGAGGAGTCCTTAAGGATAGGCGAGGTTTCCATTTCCACTGGCTTTACTTATCTATTTTACTGCTCTCATATTAACGAAGAGATGGTACTCAAATCTTTCCCCCAATCCAAAGTCAAGTAGAGCAAAAATAACTCTTTGTCTCCTGGCATTACATGCTGTCCCCATCATTTTTGGTGAGGGAATCAGGGTGATGGACCACCTTTCCTGTGCTACCAGGGAGCATTCACACACAGGCTGGGCTGCAGAGCCTGTAAACAGCCTCCTCTCCTCAAGCAGCCCAATCTCTCATATCTTAGCAATTGAACCAGACAACTATATCCCCTTTCTTGCTCTGTCAACAAATGCATGAAAAGACTCTTTTTTTCTTAATGCCTATCAGACTGGAAAAAGTGCCAAAGAAGTATGTCGCCAGTGTCAAGAAAGATGTCCATGGAGAAAGAAAGGGCAACAGTTCACCTATTTTTTTCCCTCTGAAGATCAAAATGTAAACAGGCAGGCAAAGGCAGGCAAGCAGAAAGGCCTGGGTCAAACTCAAAGGTCCCCACCCCACCCCCAGTCTCTCTGCTCTATGAGGCCCTGTCTTTTCGGGCTATTGCAAGTCCTCCTTGGCATGCCTCCCTCATCGGTGAGGACACTGAGAAGTGTCAGAAATAGGGAGGAGCATCCAGTTGGTAAGAGCACAGAAATAAAGAGGTAATGGGAAAGCCTGAACCCACGGGTTCAACTGGATTCCCACACAAGCACACATTGATCGTCAATTTGAATCAGTGGGGGGAAAGGTCACTTATCTTTAAACGTGAGAGTTGTCTGAAACGAACGTATCTGCTGAAACATGGGATATAGCAATGGGCTAAATAATTACTAATTAATTCACTTAGCAGTCATCTCATTTTCTTCCCACTGTCCATATTCTTACTCCATTGTCTTCCCCACATTTTCTTCCCCTGAGGAAATAAACACATTGATGAAATAAAACAAAGTCTCACAATGCTGATTGGAAAGTCCCTTCTGGCAGGAGCCTCAGCAGTGACCATTAGAGCAAACAGAGCACCCACGTGATCTGCAAGAAGGTTTTACCTTCCTCTATTCCCTTGCCAGGAGCACCCTGACAAACATTCCCTGGCTCCTTTGAAGACAGGTTTCCTGAAGAGGACTCCACCTCCTTCAGGAACTTTCTAGGGGAGGCAGTCAGAGGACTGAGTAACTGAAATGAGTGTTACTGTAAGGACAGGATCATCCTGACTGGTGGGAAGGCAGGTCCAGAAAGCTCAGGGGGGCAGGGTACTGCTTAAGGGAATTTTGATAGAATCTGTCATCTTGTCAAAGGCGGGCATTCAAGGAAGTAGGAACAGGGTGGGCAAACATGTGTTGGGAGCACGCAGGGAACTGCCAATCATTTGGCACAGCTGGCCTGCAAAAGAGTTGCTTGCAGACTTTTGGATTTCACAAAGCAGGCCATGAAAGAAAAGTAATGCCCACAGAAGAGTCCAGAAAACAAAGATAATGACTATCATTATCTTCATTTTGTAAAAGAAACAAGTTTAGTGCACACATTCATCAAAAGGTATCACCTCCGAATAAAGGCCACAAATGCCCCCACATCTAACTTGAGGGAACAGTCACAACAGTGTGTGTATGTTTTTTTCTTATTGCATGAGGACCAGTGGGAACACTGTCATGGGGCCGGCCCTGGTCTGCACATTTGGGCATGATGACTACAGGGCACAGGAAGGGGCTTTCCTCTCCTAAGAGGCCACGCAACTTGCCCAAGCCTCACACAAGGGAGACATTAGGAAGCACTCAGGTGGGGTCTGAAAGAAAGCCTGTGTGTCCACCTGCTTCTCATGCTACAGGCCACCTCACCTCGAGGCCCATGCTGATGGCCTGACAACTGAAGGAGACTGGTTGTTGAGGTCCAAAACTCCACCAGTCATTTAAGTGTCTGCAGGTAGCATGTGAAGTATAGTCGTCAAGTATTTTAGATTAAAATGTGTTCATTCTATAGGATAGAACTATTAAAAATTTCATGTATGAAGAATTTGTACTAGAAGTAAGAAAGTTTTAGGTTATAAGGCAAATGGAAAAGCACAATACAAATTATACATAATAATTAATAATGTAAATAAAGACTGAAAGGAAATGCATCCAAATGTTAACAGCAGTAGCTCTTGGGAGGGGGATTTTTTTTTTTTCTTTTTTTTTGAGACAGAGTCTCACTATGTTGCCCAGGCTGGAGTGCAGTGGTGTGATCTCAGCTCACTGCAACTTCCACCTCCCGGGTTCAAGTGATACTCCTGCCCCAGCCTCCCAAGTAGCTGGGATTACAGGCACATGCCACCACACCTGGCTAATTTTTTGTATTTTTAGTAGAGACAGGGTTTCACCATGTTGCCCAGGCTGGTCTTAAACTCCTGACCTCAAGTGATCTGCCCACCCTGGCCTCCCAAATTGCTGGGATTACAGGCATAAGCCACCATACCTGGCTTGGAGGGGGAATTTAAAAAATGCTTTTCTACGTCTTATAAATGTACTATCATTTATTTTCACGTTTTCCTTTATTTTCTATATTTTCTACAATACTTTCAAAAACAAAGGATAAGACCAGGTGCATTGGCTCATGCCTGTAATCCCAGCACTTTGGGAGGCCAAGGCAGATGGATCACTTGAGGTCAGGAGTTCGAGACCAGCCTGACTAACAAGGTGAAATCTTGTCTCTACTAAAAAAATGCAAACTTAGCCGGGCATGGTGGCGCATGCCTGTAATCTCAGCTACTTGGCAGGCTAAGGCAGGAGAATCGCTTGAACCCGGAGGTGGAGGTTGCAGTGAGCTCACGCCATTGCACTCCAGCCTGGACCAAAAGAGTGAAATTCCATCTCAAAAAAAAAAAAAAAAAAAAAAAAAACCACTGAGGATAAAATCTTTTAATTTTTAAAAGTTTGAGTCAAAACTATTTTTTTTAAAAGACCTGCATTTTGAAATTGTCATAAATTGCCACAATTCACTCTACTAGTAAAAAAAACAAGAAAGAATTGTGGCTCATGTTGACATATACTTAATAATTATTTTTCTTTCTACTTTACTATCACTATCTCATTAGTATTTCATTTATAGATTTCCCAAATCAAACCAGCAGCTTCATGTCTTTACGTAGTTTCATCCTCACATGACAATGTGAGAGTTTCGAATTGACTTAATTATATCATTATGCAGAGGAAATTTAGCTAGGTCTGTTGATGAATCAGATGCTATTTTATATAAAACAACAACAACTACTACAACTACAGGTCAGCTAATGATATAGATGGTTTTTAAAGGAAATGAATTGGGTTTCATGGTTTCATGACAGGGTTGCTAAAACTTTGCTCTATAGGATTTTCCCATATTTGGCTACATCTCTTCAACAACTTCACAAATATTAATCTGAATATCTAAAAGTCCTATATTTGGAATAAATAAAAAGGCTTGACTGATTACTCAGGAAACCGTGAATCTAATCCCTGGTATAAGTAAGCTGGCCCTCTGACCCACTCCATCTCCCAGTTACCCCACTATGCTACCGAGCACATCTTTTCCTCTCCCAAACCCCACTGCATTTCTTCCAATGCGTACTCAGTGCTTCCTCTATATCAGGCATTGAATTAGTTTTTTCTATCTCCCATTGACTCAGAAAAGGGAAAAGAAAAATCAAAGGCCATATAAGTAATAACAAATGAATTCTGACTTACTGCTCCTTTGTAAAAGAGAAAGATAAAAATTAAAAATTTGACTCAGGAAATAAAAGAATAGTTAAGTAAATATGGCGAGTTAATGAAGAATGACAGACAAGAAAGTAGTGATTGAAGAATGGGTTATGCGGAGGTGAAATTCAGCTAGGTCTGTTGATACAGGACAGGAAAAGGAAGAAGGTAGGAGGTCTGAAAAGGGGACACTGCAAAAAATGACAGTGAAAAAGCATAAGAAAGATACAGAGATAACCCAATACAGATACATAGAAATACATTTGAATTTTACAACTTTTTCATAACTATTATGATTAAATGTTTTTAAAAACAGTGTAAATTGGTGTTGCATTTTCACAAAGCTGTATTATATAGTTTCTTATGTTTCTAGGAAGAATTTTTAAAATTTATACATCATGTAAAATGTTTGTTGAGCAGTCTAGGTAATTTCCAACTTCCAGAGACCAACGTCCAGTTCATCACAATTTCTCCCTCGATTCAGCACCCCCACTGTGGGCCTATGAGCAGTGTGGGGCCACTAGTACTCTCCAAGGTTACACCTTGGTTTGCTCATCTTGGAGCACATGGTTCTTAACACTGTCAGCGAGGAAATGGGCTCTCAGAAAATGTTTGCTGAAATAAAACTAATGAAATGTAAGCATCTGGCTCTTTGCAAATGATAAAAAGCATCATATCTCTACTAAAAAAAATTAGCAACAATGTTTTCTATAAATTTATTTTCCTAAAGTCTGTATTTACAATATGATTATTCAAAAAAAGTGACTAACTTCTATTGGGGAAATTTTCATTAATAACCAGATTGCAGCTTTTTTCCAATTATAATAAAAAGGCAAAGACCAAAAAAAAAAGAAAAAGATTGTTCAGTTAGATGAAGATACCAGGAAATTCTACCTGAGGCAAACCTATCCCACAGCCACCTCCATTCTAACTGTCTCACTCTCTGCAGCCATACTGAAGAAATCTATTCCCTCTTTCTTGACAGCCCTCCTCATATCTGGAACTATGTTCTCTTCACCAAGCTAAGCATTACCAGTCCCTCTTCGCTTACTCATTCATGGCTTCCACAGCCTTCATTTCTTGATAGCCTTTCTACAGAGACTACTTCATTGAATGTGACAATCAGAATTGATGTGGTCTGGCAATCAGCATGGTGGGGTTAACACTCACCATACCCAGAAATCCATACCTCTATTAGGGGTGCTTTGGGATGTCTGCAGCTCAGAATTGTTTGTAAGATATGTATCCTCTCCTGCCCTCCACCTACCTGCCCTTCTACCCCCTCCCGCTGGAACAATTATCATGAGACTCTAAAAGAAGTCCCTATCAAAATGTCACTATGAAAAATCCAGGGAGAACACTGGGAAATGCCAAGAATTCTCAGTCCTTGGGTACTTTCATAAAGGGAGGAAGAGGTACACATGAAGACGGCCCCTATCAAAGCCTTCCCAAAGTTTTGGGGACTGCTGTCCTCCTTGACTGCCCCCCTCCCATCTCAACCCATGAGGGTAACTGGCTTGTATAACCACTTAAGAAAGAATCTGCTTTTGCTACAATCCCACAAGCTGATCCCACAATCTGAGCTGTCCAACCACAGAATAGACCTGCAATAAGCTGATGTGCCCTTAGTGATTACAATGTTCAAGCATGGCGGAGGGCCACTGTCAGGGTCCCTACAGAAGTCTCCAATGGGGAGAACAGATGGGTTTGAGACCACTAATGACTCTTCCAGTACTTAAGATACGATCATTATATAGCCTCTTCAAGATCCTCTGGTCAAACTTAACCTCATATCCAATACTCTGACGCCCTGGAGTGAGCGCAGGACTCAAACATTTATTCAACAATCAAACAACTAACCAAACCACATTTACTGAATGTCTCTTGAATGCCCACCATTGTGCCATACAAGTGAAAAAGGAATTCCACTCACATTCTCTGGCCAACTGGATCTTATTAATCTATCACTGAGCAAACTTAGGCTGCTGCTAACAATATTAAATAATTATTTATGATTCCCTATTCCTACTTAACATTTATTAATTATGGTACTTAACTTCTCAGTTTCAAAATTTCTGTAACATCAATGACTATAAATATATTATATTTCCTACAAAGATGATGCCTACAATATTGAAAAAAAAGGGGGTCTCAATGATAGACCGAAAAAATGGCCTTTTCTCCTAAAAACAATTATATTCATAATAGACAAAACATACTAGGGAGAGCAAAGGCAAAACATTTAAGAAAAAGAAAAGAAAAAGCTTAGAAGTAGATACAGTAAGCTATCTGCAATTGCTATCTGCCCTTGCTCACTAAAACTAAAAATAAAATTGGCCTGTGGTTTACTAAATTTGGTTGCAAGTACTCTTCCCCACCAAACCACTCTGCAATCACATCAATCACTAATGAAAATGATTGGGAGGGGGGATGGAAAGGAGGCTGTAGTAAAAATATACTGTATATTTTCTGGAACGTATGATGAAACAGAAGGTTTCACTTCTTGTTTCAACCATTTTAGCACCTTCTCCTTTTACTCAATTTCAGGGCATGAAAGAGACTGGGCAGTTGGGCAGAATATGAGGAGAACTCATTTTGAGAGAAGATTAAAACCTGGCCCACTAATAAACTGTCTTCAGTTACTATACACATCAGTCAAACCAAATAATTCACTCTCAGTTTAACTCATTCTGCAGGGCTCTGGAATAATACATCATTCTTCTGATAGAGGCACAAGTCCATTAATTACCAAACTGTGCTGCCACAGAGTTATACGGTCTTCATTATTCCCCTATAAAGTGTGTTTTAGTTTTCGAGGCAAGAGGAGAAATTCAGATGGGAAATGAGTAATTTAGGAATCTTTTACAGCTCTCTAGCCTGCACTAAGTAATCCTTTCTTCCCTTTCAGAGTTAATCATCAAAGGTACTGAACACGGTATGGAGGGCCTGGCCACCCATGCCCATTCAGCAACTACAACCTCCACCTAAATTCAGAATTATCACACAAGAAACGACCCATGCAGAAGACACCAAGAGAAACAACCACACCTACGTTGTGACAGCACAGAATATGTGTGTGTGTGTGTGTGTGTGTGTGAGAGAGAGAGAGAGAGCGCGAGCGAGCAAGCAAGCGAGCATGGGATGTATAGGAACCAACTACCTGGGTCCAAATTCTAACCCTGCCTCTCCCTAGGAAGATGACCTTGTGCAAATTAACCTCACAATGCCTCAGTTTTTTGATCTGGAAAATGATCATAAGGGTATAAGGGTACCTACCTGATAAAGTGTCTATGAGGTTACATAAGCTAATGTAGATAATGTCCAAATCACAGTACCTGGTGTGTGTGTGTGTGTGTGTGTGTGTGTACATATATATTTATTTATATATATTTACATATTTATATATATTTATATATGTAGATCAAGGATATCTATCTATCTATGTATCTCTATATACATCCTTGATAGACACCATATTCATTCAATCCAAACTGCCACTCACTCTAGCACGCTGGTATCTCCGGCTGCCAAAAGTTATGCAAAAATATACTTAAACATCAAATCATCTAAATCATTTGGGTGGAATCATCGATCCTTAACCAGGCTTGTGAAAGGTTATCTTGGCTCTGTTTACTTTGGACAGGCATCAAGCATCTGCTTTCCTCAGAATCTGAAAGTCACTGGGTCAAGGCTGTCGAGGCCCCTTTTCACACAGAGGAATCAGTCAAGGACTGAGACTGCTCTGTGTGGTGGTGGTGGTGGTCACCTGGCCAATTGCATGGGGAGTCACTTCATGGCTTTGGCAGAGTCTGCCACTGTCTGCTAGAACAAATGTGGAGCCAAAATATGATTTGTCTGTTTTGACGTGTGTACATTTTCTGAGTACAAGAGACTATTGATAAGAAGTTTAGGTAAGTGGAGAGAATGTTTGTTGATTCCCCAGAAAGCACAAAATGTTCATTCAGTGAAGAGAGAAGGCCATTCGCTCATTATGGTTATGAATTAACGCTACATCTTCTATAGCAGAGGTTCCCAAGAGTGTATTGAAATTGCCTGGGAAT
Organism: Papio anubis; assembly: GCF_008728515.1. Classification (NCBI taxonomy): domain Eukaryota; kingdom Metazoa; phylum Chordata; class Mammalia; order Primates; family Cercopithecidae; genus Papio; species Papio anubis. The sequence continues at coordinate 98,236,280 of NC_044979.1, forward strand.
TTGTTGAAACACAAATTGCTGGGTCTCAGCCCCATAGTTTCTGATTTCGTAGGTCTAGGGCAAGTGGACACAATGTTGAGAATCTGCACATCTAATACGATAATTCAGAAAATACTGATGCTGCTTGTCCAGAGACCGCTCTTGGAGACCACTGCTCTATAAGCAAGAGTACGTCACTAACTGTAAGAAACGTAAATTCAGATCCGAGAACTAGCACACTACCAAGCAAGGGGGGAAATCATTCTCATGAGACAGTCATTGAATGAATACATGAACCAAAGAGCACATAAATACCTTCTCCTCTATCATGCTACATTTCCCATATTTCTTTATACTGGACTTCATACTACATATAAATAAAGATGGCCTTCGATATCCTTCAACCAACCACAGTGGGTTCTGAAAGCATACATACATGTGCATGCACACCTCCCCTGTGGTGGTCTGCTCAATGTAACCCAACCTCCACTCTCTCCTTCCTTTTAATAGCAGAACCTCCAGAGTGCCTGCTGGGCAAATGGCTGCCCAGCTGCAGACTGATCTCCTCACCCCACCCCGTAGCTAGGTGTGCCCACTAAGTCCCTCTTCCCACAGGCTGAAAAGCAGATAAAGCGAGAGAAGGCTGGCCTCAAGCACCAAGTCAGGACCGCAGCCTAGAGTAAAAGGTGGCAAAGTTCTCTTGTAAAGAGCCAGACAGTGAATATTTTTGGCTTCGTGGGCCCGATCAGCTCTATCACAACTACTCAACTCTGCCATTGTAGCACAAAAGCAGTCACAGACGGTATGAAAATAATGAGTATGACTGTGTTCCAATAAAACTTTATTTATGGACGTGAAATCTGAGTTGCAAATAATTCTCACATTTTTTCCAACCATTTAAAAATGTAAAAGCTATTCTTAGTAGGTGGGCTGTACAAAAACAGGAGACAGGGCAAATCTGTCCCAAGGCCGGTAATTTGCCAACCCCTACCCAGTGGGAAGATGACACAAGACAGAAGGAACCCGTCCTTAGACAGCTTCGTGGAGGAGACCTACTACCCACCCTGAACCACAATCTACTTCCATTAGTGACAGAGACAGCTTTTATCTTCTTTTAAACAATTGATTTCAGGGTCCCTGTTAATGAAGCTTAGCATGTAATGCTAACTCATGCACCTACATACACACAATCACATTTTGGTGTGACATGGTTTGAGTTTAGGACTGTTCAAAATGAACAAAAAATTAAGGAATGGAAGAGTCCTCTTTATTTTTTAATCCCCGATGTAAGCTTAAATTCCACATGGTCACCTCCTAACTTTCTCAGGTAGCAGAACTGATAGGAATAAACACTCATGTTGGTTCCTGCAGCAGGGACTGCCCAATGCCTATTCTCTCCTTATCTCTGCATAACAGAACCCTGGACAATGTGCCCTGCAGGGGGAATTATACTTCTCCACCTCTCAAAACTTGGTTGAAAGCAGGCACTCTGGGCCTAGGGAGAAAGGAGGCCACATTGTAAAAAAAACACACACACACACAGAGACAGCACTAGAGAGAGAGAGAGAGAGAGAGAGAGAAACAGAGAGAGAGAGAGAGAGAGACTTCCTAACGTTGCCTGGGCCTCACCCAAAACCCATCGTCCATAGGGGACTGACAGGAGATAAAAAGGCAAGGAGGGGTAGCCAACATAATGGAGGCAGTAGTTATTGGTAGGGCCTTCCAGAAAGCCCTTTTGGCCTTCCTGCCCTTTCTTCTGGAAGCCTAGAAATCATGGAGTGCTAACGAAAGGGGAAGAGAATGGCAGAGACTCTAGTTGGCACAAACATCCTGGGAGTGGGGTTGATGGGAACTCCCTGTACTACTTTTGCAACTTTTCTGTAAATCTAAAATTATTCTAAAAATTAAGTTAATTTTTAATTTAACAAATTTTGTAAACTCTAAAGAAGAGTAACCTAAGCAGAAGAAACAAGAGCAAAGATCTTGAGACATGAACAACACTGGCCAGCTCAGGAGAGGACAGTGAGTGGGTGCAGCACAGGAGCAGAGAGGAAGGCGGGAGGGAGGTGGGGCCTTCAAGGGGGCATGGGCAGGAGGTGTTGAGACCATAAGCCTTAGGAAGGTGTCTGGGTTTCCTTTTGTTGGAATGGAGAGCCTTGTCAGCACAGTGGCTTGACATGACTGACATTCTGAAGGATCACTCTTGCCGCTATGGAGGACAAGCTCTAGGGCGGTGGAGGACGTAGAGGCAGGGAGGCCCAGGAGGAAGGTGATGGGGCTTCAGTCACAGTCTTCAGCCTCCTCACCAACTGCAGGAAGAATTAGTTGTACTAGTAAAGTTCATTCTTCCTGGTGTACACACAGCCTATTATACTGTAGACAGCATGAAAACCGGGGAGTCCAGATTCTCATACTTCACTCCTGGTGCCTCAACAGTTTTTAAAAATATTCACCCAAGCCCTGATACCCCTTATAAACAAAGCCATAATTACAAAATAAAGTGCTTTGAATTAAAAAGTTGTTTTAGGTTAGATTGTGATAGTTTAAAAACAGCTACTTCATGAGTTTGGTTCTGCTTACAATAGCAAAAAGCAGAACTTAACAGAATGATGGGGTGATGCTGCCCTCCAGGTGGTGAAAATTGGTTTTGGGTGGAGCAGGGAATCTTACTCTAAGTGTAAAGCACAGATTACGTATAGGACATCAACAGATGCACAATTTATCTGTGGTATTAAAATCTCATGAGGAGGGATGGGAATAGGAAAAAATGTCAAAAAAGGCTCCGGGGTATGGGGGCACATTGTGAAAAAAGGGTTGAGAAATGTGAATTTGCATAAGCACCCCAAATATAGCATAACCCAGGCAGAACTCCCCTGTCACTCTCTCCCCTCACCCTTTCTTCTTTTCTTTCCAGCCCTTACCACTACCTAACACGATATACTTTTGTTTCTGTTGTTGTCTATCTGTGTCCCCTATCTAGAATGTAGGCTCCATGAGGGCAGGGGCTTTGCTTGTGGCTGCACCCCCAGCACTTACAGCAGGGCCTGGCACATGGTAGGCGAGGCTTGTTTTGTGAAGGGAGGCTGTTGGGTGAGACATCCTCAAAGGTTCCTTCTGCTGCAAAACTGTAAGATTCTCAGATACCCTTGCAGCATTGTCAGTCACAAAACATTGCTTTAGATCCATCCCAGGAGGCCATTCCTTGCATACCAAAACCATCTCATCAGAAGGTGGCCCCACTTATGATCTCCACCCCCAGGACCAGCTGTGTTTTAGGAAGGCCACGATATATTTATCAAAGCAGCTCCATGGTCAGAAACTTCAGCATGACAGTACCTCATGCTGCATCAGGTGATCAAGAAAAGATTACAGGCTTTCTAAAATTATCAGCAAGATATGGACCTTTATGACTTGCATTCAGCTTCTAATTTTCAGGAAGGAAGTAGTAAATCATTTGGAAGTTCGTTTTTGGTTTGCTTGGAGAGAAATGTTCTTGAGCTATCAGGTATAGAACCACAGTATTTTTTGATCTGAAAGAAACCTCAGAAATCATCCGTTCCTGCATTAGGATGTAGCTGTGGATCTCAACATGTAAGTTTGAACTCTGGTTACGTTCTAGTAAGTAACAATGGGCAGATTATTTAAGCACTCTGTAGCTCAGCTTCCTCATTTGTAAATTGAGAATAATACTAGGTACACCCCATAGATGAATTAATTCATGTAAGGTTGTCTGAACGATAACAATGTGTAGCACAATTCAGGCATTCAACAAATATTAGCCATTATCATTATAAAAAGCCTTTTGGTTTTTACTTTTTTTAACTTGAAAAACCCTTTAATCTAAAAAACAAGTCTATTCAAAAAGCCCTGTAGGTAGAGGATGAAAACTACTAGGAAGTCCTACAGAAACCCTAGAACCCCAAGAACTAGAAAACCAGTGATTAAACCCAATGCACATATTTTATTCCCCAAGAAATGGAGGCTGCAGGTTGAAGTGGCTAGTCAAGGTCACAGAGTACTCCAGTTTCAACTACTGGCCCTCTTGCGCTCTGCATTACCAGGTGCCTCCTCGTTATTAAGGAAGTACAGAACATGTGCTAATGGGGGCTTTGCTGCTGTCACGGGAATGAGTGTCAAGAGTGACATTCAGAAACTGCACGTGATCTTCATAGAGAATCATGGAGGTCCCCATGGCAAAGTGAAAAGCAGTAAGTCTCTCTGGGGCTTCCCTAGCAGATGGTTATACAGCTTCTGCTTGAATATTTCCAATGAACCCACTGCTTTTCCTGACAGCCTTTGCTGCTAACTAGCTATAGAAACCAGACTTAGAAGCAGCATATGATTATCCTTTATTCCCCAAGAATCTCACCATTCCCAGGGCAGTATGGTGAAGGCTTTGGAGTCAAGCAGGCCTGACTGTGTGATCTTGAGGGGGTTACTTACTCTCCTTAAGGCTCAGTGTCTTCACCTATAAAATCCAAAAAATATATAGTACCTCCTTTGCAGCCTTTCCGAGAGGGTCAAATGAGAAAATGCATTCAATTGTGTTTTATAGTCCCCAATACTTAGCTGCAGCACAATAAATTGTAACTGCTATTAATTATCATTATAACCATCTACTCTCTCCATTAAACCATTAGGCTATATGTTAGCTCTTCAAAGGAAAGGCAAAGTTCTCAACAGCAGGCTCACTTATTTGGTCCAAGGCAGAAACTTGCTAGCTGCCTACCCAAATTAGGCCTTCCTTTCCTCCACAGTAATAGAATTATAGTTAGGCCACGCTGAGGATACATGCACCTGTGCCTTTGCAGCTCCATGTAGCCATGGAATTAAGTTCTCACTAATGCAATAGAAGTGGAAATAACAAGTTATCACTAACAGCCTAGGCCATACACATTGTATGTGTACTCCTCCATACTCTTTTCCTTTCCCTCCAGAGGAACACAAAGTTTCATCCTCAGGCCCCAGAGAATCCAGCTTCTACCATACAGAAGAGGAATACAGTTTAGGAGTGTAGAGAAATAAGATGAAAGGAACTTGAGGCCCTCAATGACTACATGGAGCCAGGAAGACTGCCTACCTACCCTGGGCCCTTACGTGAAAGAGATAAACTTCTTGAGCCTTTAGTACATGTAAGGTTGGGCCTATTTGTTACAACAGCTGAACTTTCTGTCCTAGAGTGACCGCTCCTTGGGATCAGTGACTTAAGCTGAAACATTTACAACACCTGTCAACAAGCTAAACAGTAAGATCATGGCCACAACCTGAGAGACAAGTAAAAGGACAGGTGTTAGAAGAATATTAGAAGAATATATTCTTTAAATACCCTTTAAGTCTTGTAGATACACCATGAAAATTAGTCTCCATGCTTTTTGCAACTCTTCTGATATAACATAAAGACACCAGGGGCTTCCATGGGTATATAAAATGTCTGATGAAAGGCAAAGCATGAAACTAACTCAAAGCCTTTACATTCCTATGGCTTCAAGAGTCTTTATTTCAGGCAAAATATGAAAGTGAAAAAAGGAGGACTAAATCTGTTTTTAGGCATAATCTAATCTGGTCCTTGGAGCTTAAGACTTCATGGTAGAGGAAACATATCTGAATACGATTCAGTGGCAATCAGTTTAAGTTCCTGTGTCATAAACTTAGTGCCACTGCAGATAAGATGCAGAGCCATGGATCATGTCTTCTGGAGGCCCACAATTTAGTGAAGAGAAACAGGAAGATAATGGAATAACAATAATAGAGTGCTGCCTGTTGTGCCTGCTATAACAGATAATAAGAAAAGCATTATCAGCTCATAGTCATTAAATGTTTAACATGTGCCCCTCTCACATCAGTCTTATATGGCAGGTATCCTATTCCTCATTCCTCAGTGTGCACATGGGAAAATCATATATTAGTAAGTTGCCCAAGGTCACACAGCAGTCCAACCAGAACCTAGGTCAACTGACATCAGTGACAGCTCTCTCTGCCACAAGAAGGTGTGACATACAGTGGGAGAATGGGAAAAGAGGTTCCCAACTGGCTGGGCTGCCCTTTTTCATCCTCCATGACATTGACTTGGAACTGGGGAAGAAAAGGGGCACATGAACAAGTGGCAAAGCAGCCCCAAAATTCTTAAAGCTCTCTATGCTAGGGGAGGGCATCACAGAAAGCATCCCTTAACCTTCTCAGCCTTGCCAAGCAGCTCAGGAATTGAGAATACAAGTGCAGAAGACTGGGCAACCCAAATTAAAGCCTTTAGATTTTTAAGGAAACTTAGAATGAAAAGGGGTCATCCCTAAAAAAAGCAGCAGGTTCCCCTATTCTTTGTGGCCAAGCAGAAATCATTTAATTGCTTTTTTTCTCCTTCAAGCCTCAGTTTCCCTGCCTGAAATGCTTATTAACTCCTCCATGGGGAGTTACAACATATGCATCCCAAGCCCTCTGGGATGCTGTAGGGACAGCAACCTCCTGTTTACAGAGTACCATGGTCAGTTTAGGAGAAGATTTTTATCTCTGTACTAAACATCAAAAATCCTTTGGACTCTTCCTATTTCTGATAAAATGCATCCATGATAGATTGGATTATTGTTCACTCACAGCTCTCCCTCCTCAAAAGAAATATACTTCCTTGACCTATTAATTCTGGGCTTGGCCATATGACTTAATTTGGCAACAGGGATGTTGTGTGCACGATGTGAATAGATGCCTTAAATAAGCTTCTGTGGTTTGGCTTGGCACTTGAGCTCTAGTAGTCCACCATGAGAAAAGTATGTCCCTACTAGCTGCTGCCCCTTCAGCCTGGTTCCCAGAAGGAACACCAGTGGGCAGATGTAAGCCCAACCCATAGCACATTAGCTGACCAGCAGCCTAACACAGAGCCACCCAGCTGAACCCAGACTCAGTCAGCCAAACCACAGTCCCCCTGCAGACCAGATAGCATTCGTGCTTATTGTCTAAAGCTACCGAGTTTTGGGATAGTTTGTGATGCTGCATTATTGTAGCAGTAGCTGATCATCATTTTACTTAAGGAAAGGCTTAATTACAGGTACAAATATATCTATCTTGGCATATTTCACACTCTGATTTTTCTCTTGAACTTCATTGACTGCATGGGCATCCTGTCACCCAAAGCACATTACTTTTCAATTACTTGAACAAAGATGCTGACAGGTGAAAATACAGAAAACAGGTCCAGATGTCTGCGGTAAAACAAATGGCGTATTCTGACAGTAAAGTGTTTCTACTAACATCTCTCCATGACATGCAGATGTGAAAGAAAAAAACTACTGTTCATGGAATTCATAAAATACTATCTTTCAGAATTAAAGAAATGGCACTGTGATGGTGAAATAGTATCTTCAGAGTTGGAATCTATACAATCTCCCACAGTACTTTTTCTCAAATAAAATATATGTCACGTTACTGCTTTCAAGACCATTCTCCTTCCCTGCCCCCATTTCTGGCAGTCTCATAACCACTAAAATATACGCAGATTTCATAAAGCTACTGAAGAAATTTTTTTAAAGAAATCTATAGGCTCTCAGTTTGAAAATCGTACCAAACATTATTTTCAATACATCACAATTGGCCTGGCATGTGGCTCACGTCTGTAATCCCAGCACTTTGGGAGGCTAGGTGGAAGGATCACTTGAGCTCAGGAGTTTGAGATCAGCCTGGGCAACACAGGGAGACCCCATCTCTACAAAAAATATAAAAATCAGTCAGGTGTGGTGCTGCACACCTGTAGTCCCAGATACTCAGGAGGCTGAGGAGGGAGGATTGCTTGAGCCTGAGAGGCGGAGGATGCAGTGAGCTAAGATGGCGCCACTGCACTCCAGCCTGGGTGACAGAGTGACACTCTGTCGCAAAAGAAAAAAGCAAAAACAACAACCTTATTTTCACTCCCACTTCCAAATAGCAAACACTAAATAAATTACATTAGTCAAATGAGTTACATTAGCCAAAAATTTTTATTTCAATACAGAACACAAAAAATAAATAGAGCTTTTAGGATTAAAAAACAAGCAAACTAGATTTAAAGAGAACTAAAGTGCCAGTTAGGGCTTCTCGGGTCCCTAGGGGGCTTTGAAGGTGGTAATGGGGCTTTGAGCTATTTGAATGTTATAAAAAAGCAGAACAGAAACTAACCATAATGAAGCCACACAACATTCCACATCATCCTTTGGGGCTGGAATTAGGTTGCCTCCACGTGGTGACATTGACTGACACAAGGCTAAGCATGCAGGTCCCAGCTCCCCCTCCTATCCCACCCCCACCATTCTCCTCCTCAAACACACCAGATACTCCCATCTCAGGCCCTTGCAGCCTCTGCCTGGAACATTCTTCCCAAGACACCCCAATGGCTCATTCACTCCCCTTCATCGAGCTTCACTGAACTTTGTTCAGACCCCTTCTGAAATGTTTCCCTCTCAAAGAGGCCGTTCCAGACCACCTTATCTCAAACAGGCCTTTCAACCTCTCCTGACTCGCTGTATTTTTCTTCACAAGGTTATGACTGTTTGAAATTAGCTCATGTATTGTGTTTTGTCTGCTTCTTCCATGAACATGAGGCTTTAACTGTGTAGTTCACTACTATATCCCCAGCTCCTAGACAGTACCTGGCACTCAATAGTTACCAAACACATAAATTGGGTGTTTCAGATGGTGCTGCATGAAAAATTTAAAAACGAAGCATTTAATTACTTATTAAATCAGCCTGTTTTGTTAGACAAAATCTTTCAAGAAATAGAACCCACGAGAAGGGAGAAAGAAAATTAACAAAAGAGGCCCTCAGTAATATTAAAAAAAAAAAAAAGTTGGAAACCATTTTCTTACTCAACTACTGCTAAGTCAAATAAGCCTGGACCAGCTGCTTAACTGTATCAGGGCAATATATTCTGTAAGGCTAAAAATGGTTTCAACTGATGTTGACAAAGATTGTTTAGGAATAAAGTATTTTAAATATTCTCTGCAATAAGTAAACAACTCAACTATTGCTATGCAAGCTTCTAAAACAGGGCCCAGCTTGGGGTTTGCCCGAGAAGCTTCCAGCATTTAAGTCTGTAACATTTCAAGGACTATTATTAAAGAGATGCACGGCCCCTTAAAGAGGAAGGCATAGCATTTTGTGAGTCCTATAGTCATGTTCTTGGATTTCTTCATAAAAGCCCTACAAATCCTTTTGAATGATTCACAACAAACCTTTATAAACCAGACATATAAAATAATCTCTTGTTTTTTCCTTTGCTTAGTTGTTGCAACATGAAATAATTATGTTTTCTGCTTATATAGTTTAACAAACCTCTCTAGACTCTTGAAATGCCTTTTCTCTGAAATAGAAAATTATATTTATCAAACATGGAAGTATTTTTCTAATCACATGATCTAATGTCTCAAAAACTTAAATCTGGATAAACAATACTAAATTAAGGCTGGTATATTTTCAAACAGCAAGAATTTGTGTGTGGAATGTTTTAACAGCTCATGAATTCCTACGACCACTCAGTATGACTTATACAAACACAAACCAAAACTCTACCAGGGAAATCAAATTTCACCAAATATCTCCAAGTTAAAAAGTTTAACAAAAGCAGAAATGTATATGGTTATTTTGATTATTTTCCTCCCATCATATTATGGAAACATGAAGAGGACAGGAGAATTTGAGGAGTGTGTGGCATGGGGGGCATCACCATGGATGCAAAAAAAAAGGTAAATCCTATTAGTATTACAACATGTGTGGGGGCTTCCTGATCACCAGGCCCTTCGTAATCATGTTTCTATTTAATTCTCACAACAACACTGGGAGATAAGTACTATTCCCATCCTCATTGCACAGTAGCTGAGGGCTAGAGGAATTAAATAAGTTGGCCAAGGTCACGTAGCCTGTGGGATTCCAGTGGCATGCATAACCGCTTCACAGTAAAACCTCCACCCCTGCCTCCTGCAAGAGACAAGGAAGGGAAATAACCAGACAGCTTCTTTTTCTTCAGAATTCACCAGCTAACACACTGCATATAGGTGGTGTCTCACAAAACACTGTGATATGTTCATACTATCATCCCATTTTAGAGAGGAAGAAAATGAGGCACAGGGAGGTTCTATAACTTGACAGGAACAAAGCCAGGATCCCAAGAGAGGCAGGCAAGCTCCAGAAACCTCACACTGAACCATGGCTTACTGCTGTTCTCTCAACTTTTCTCATCCAAGCACCTGCACTCACTCACAACTTTAAATTTTCAAGGACGGAATTAGCTAGTTGGCCTAGATCATCTGTAAGTTTCCTTTCCGTTTTTAAATGATAGGATGCTCAATTCACTTGCAAAAGGATTTTTGCTACGATAAAAACACTCTGGAGAGAGTTTTTCAGTGGTCCTGCTTTTTTTTTCCCAGGGGAAAGAAATGGTACTGATAATAATCTTAATACACTTTTAGGATTAAGGCTTAGCATTTTAGAATTTGGTATAAAAGAAAAAGTTTTAATTACAATGTTTTCATGTTAAAAATAGTTAACTGCTTCATAAAGAACAATGGAAATTTTGAATAAAAACCACTATAAACTATTATTCTTTTCATTATTCTATAGTTTGGATAGCTTCTTTGCAGGAAGCAATGGTATAAAAGGTTTACTTTGTACCCTGCCATTCATATGTGCTTCATTAAAGCACGTGGCCTGTCATCAATGGCTCTTATTAAATACAACGATTGGATGGAGTGCAGTAGTTGTCTTGCACAATGTTTTTAAACCCATTTGTATTAGTTGCCAGCATTTAAAGATGAGTTTCATGTAAAAATCTTAATTCCTAGCTTCTCTCTCTCAAATAATAATAAATAAATAAAAGCATCTGCCAACAAAGGGCCTGTACCCCAACATGGCAACATTGGGTATCAGCTGCCCTTTTAAGCAAAGCAAAGACTCTTCAGTTTGCCAAAGTCTCCACCACGCCCCATTGCATTGAACTTGGTTACTTCCTCCATACACTATGTCCTCAGGCATGTGAGTTTAAGATCCTTTCACCACCACAGGCTCCCCGGTTTGAGCATTTCTACTCTAACCACATAGCTGAGATAGTATCACAGCATCAAACTTGCTGTATATTAAACGTCTGCCTCCAGTATAACTAAAAACTACACCCACAGAACTGAAACCCAAAATGGACACACCCCTTTAAAAGTCTGATTCCTTTTTGAAACAACACAATCCTCCCAATGCTTGATATTTCATTAGTGTAACCCAATGAGTTCCCAACCTTGGCCGCACATTAGAATCAACTCTGAAGGGCTAAGAACACATAGGCCCTGACCCAGACCATTCCACACCAACTGCATCAGAAGCTCCGGGGATAGAACCCTGGAAACCTTTCCTCCCCCAGCTTCACCCAAGTGATTCTGAATGGCAAGCCATGTGTTAAAGTACTGGGGTAAGCTCTAACATACACGGTGTGACTTATCAATCAATAAGGCTGATTTTCCACAAGCCACAGATGAGAATCATTCTCATTACAAGTTATGTTAAATATATTCCACTGAAGGTGCCATGATAGTTCCAGCAATTGACAAAAGACGATTCCTTTACTCTAACATCTGAAGTGAAGTGCATGTATAACTTAACGTTATATGTTAATCTCTTGATTTTTCTGTGCGATGTTTGCATATTTTAACAGCAAATACTTTGGTGTGGGCCCCTGAAAGTGCTGAAGTGGAGCCAACATATAAAAGGGAGTTTCCAATCTGGGCAGAATATTGAGACACATTAGTTTAAATCACACATCATCAACCACTTGGTTGAATTGATGCCAAACTCCAGATGTCTAGTGTCAGAAAGATCTTATTAAAAGATGTACTTGGCATCTCTCTGAAACCTAAACTATGTCTAAGTTACACAAGGACTGCGAAACACCTGTGCGACACTTGCTATCAGTCCTGAAGATGAGTCATACTCCACAGTCCATCAGCCAGTCAGATTCCCAAGTAAACTGAGATGAGCTCAATGAGGAAAAGAGAGGCCTAGGAAAAGTTAACTGGGAACTGTCGAGGCCACAGCTTTCCATAAGAAGTACTCAGCTTGGGTTTACACAGAAACTTCAAAAACCCCATTTCCTTCATGTGATGTTTGATACCTGAGGAAGCCTGGGCATAATTTCTGCTTCTGTATGCCTATTGCCATGGTGTTCAATTTACTTAACAGAAAACCGTACAAGTATGTCTCTACAGATTCCCCTGCTTTTGCCATTACTTTCATAATTATGCCATATATGGAAAATCAGGCAGCTAAATTAGCATTCGAGAGGCTCTCGCTAAATGAATTAGGTAAGAAATGGGTGCTTCAATTTTAAGCCCAGATGTGCTCCTGCAGAAGCAATTTAAGATCTGGTGCTGGAGTGACAGGACTTGACGTGTGCCCTCTGTGTGGATGGCACCAGGGAGATGTCCAGCAGTGAGGGCTCTACACACAGGCCACGAGCACTGAGGGTTTTCAGTGCTTAATTCACAATGTTTATAGTTGGAGCCCGTATGTATGTACCGTTGGTCAAAAAAAAAAAATCTTTAAAATAAAGTACATGAGCTGAGCACTGGGCCATGTGCCTGCAATCCCAGTTACCAGAAGGCTGAGGCGGAGGATCGCTGGAGTCCAAAAGTTCAAGATCAGCCTGGGCAACATACCAAGACCCTGTCTGAAAAATAATAATAAAGTAAAGTACATGAACATAATTACATGATTTCAATTTTGGAAATCTGAAGCAAAAGAGAAGTTGGTGTTGGGGTGTGTGTGTGTGAGGGTTAGGTATTGCGTTTGTCAGGAGAACCTATCCTTAAATAATCATCAGTGAGGGAGAGAAATCCAGTTAGCATCTTTAGACAATTCAGTAATTACAACCATTTTAGAACTACCAAAGTATTGTTTTCATTGTTGTTACTGTGATGGGATGCTCATGGACCCTCCTGTCCTACCTAAGCGTTTTCTTCAGAAGTCTTGAAACATTCAGAAACATTTCTACCTCAACCAGACAACCAGCATCAACATATTTCATCAATCATCCATATTGCTCCCATCCACACTGCTCTTGGTGGAAATCCAGCCTTTCTGTATTTATTTCTGCAAGACTTTCAGGTGCTGAAGAGCCTTCAATGAAAATGCAAACGTCTTGTAAAAGATCACAACTTAGGATGTAAAGAGCAAGTATGGAGTATATGGGCACACCTGGGAGCAAAGCTGTCCCTGGCTACCCCAGGCATTTTCCTGGCTGTTCTTTGCTCTGTGTCCTGGCTTCCTCCTGTGTTGCATGGGACTAACACTGTATAATGCATATTAAAGCAACTAGCCAGTAGGTACTGTGAAAGGAAAATCAATCTCGGGACCCCCCAAATAATAAATAATACTATTACTATCTCATACAAATAAGACTGTAAGAGCTGCTCAGGTTTGAAAAGCTCAAGTTAGTGAGATCAGGAGGATTCAAAATCCAATTCTGTGTAGCTTCACAGTCCATGCTTCTCACCACCCAGGCCTCTGCCTCCTGTATACCAAATACCCCTGGCAATTTAACAAGGAAAATCAATTTCCTTTTTAAATCAGCTTTAAAAAAAGTCTTTTTCAGATTCCCTTAATATAAACTACACTGGACTAATTGCATAACCGGTATTTGTGTGAATGCCATAAACACATAAATATACAGCCCTCATAGATGCAAACCTACAGAAATTAATTTCAAAGATGTTTTTCACTGTCCAAAGTTACCTTTGTCATTTATTTTTTTCACAGCCCAAAGTACTTCTCAATTTTTATTTTCATACCATTTCTGAAAACACGTCTTGGGGAGGAGGATAGGATGATGACAAGACCCTGAGTTTCTGGGGGAGGAAACAGTGCACAGGAGGTGACCACACAGTTCAACGCACACCCCTGCTGGTGCAGCTGTGGGCAGGGGCAACAGGACAGAAAGGGAAAGACCTATTAAAATAATGATATTTATTGAGGTAAAAGAGGCTTTCTGTCCTGAAGGAAAATATTTCTGTTTTATACCAATATAAACAAACACTCTAGTTCATATTTCACTAGGTGTGGTATTTAATTAATATGGTAGCATATTTAACTCCAAAGGAGAAGGCAGTACGTATAGGATGGGGATAATGTCTACTTCACAGGCTTGCTGTGAGGGCCAATGAAATAATATACAAAAATTATTTAGCACAGTCTGTGGCACATAGTCATGATTCCCGAACTGGGAACTCATGGAATAGACCCAAGTTTTGTGGGCCTGCAGATTCAGACTTTTCTTATGAAAAAAACAAAAATTGAATGTTATAAAATGTTTACCAAAGTGATTATTTATTGAGATTAACAAATCACAACAAATCACAAAATTTTACAAGCTGCAATCCCAAAACATCCTAAAATCAGAATCCAGGAAAAGAACCCAGTATGTGTATTAATTAACTTCCTGACACACTGTTATAAATACTTCTTTTGGGCTGGATACTCTGACGAATCCTCATATCACAAAGACTTATATTCATACCATTTTCTACAGGGCAGAAAGATGACTCAATCTCCCCTCAAGCATGGGTGATCAAAATTTATTCCTAATTATTGATAATTCAGAAAATTTACTTTTAGCCTTATAGTTCTTTATTGGCAATGACATATACATTTTTAGGATTGTTATCAAACCTCTAATCACATCTCTTAATTTTCTTTCACATATGAGTCATAAAAACCCAGGACATTTCAAGTTTTCTCATGTAGTGACTAACTTTAAACATATTTTTAACAATGATACTCATTAACCAGTTTGTTGTATTTTTGGTATCAGGCATATTCATGTCAAATGAACAAGAATCTTAAACACAGAATTCTCATTAAAAATAGTGCATTTCTAATAGTATATTTGTATTACTGAGTATATTCCTAAAAGAAGAGAATTTTCATACTGACTACACTTAGATAAGAACTGAATCCTCCACATAGAATCTTACACATCTAACAAGTGAAAGAATTCTCCACAGACCTGGCTCCATACACCATAAACCATCCCACAGCAGATGTCATGGTACCCATTAACACTGCAATGCTCTGACTCTCCCTTTGTGTAAGGACCCCAGGTGAGCTGGCACAATGGGTGGCGATCCTATGAAGCAATTTCTACACTAGGATGGCTACGGATAACTTGACACAGAGGTAACTGTGAACTGCATAAATACATCCCACTAAGCCCAAACGAAATGTGGCCCCAATTTGACTTCCCTCTAGCTATATCTCAAAAGCACTTTCAAGTCCAATGTCATCGAACCCAAACAGAAATGTGAGAGCAGGGAAGTCAGAATGAGAAAGAAAAACATTAAGTGATTGCTGTTAAAATCTTCTTCCAATTTTACCAGTTATGATCTCACAAAGGCCCAGCTACATACACTGCTAGGGCTCCTCCAGGGGCCTGGAAAGTGCTAGGTGAGCCCTGGCAATATATTCAAAAATGGCAAGGAATGTGTTGTACAGGTGAGGGGCCCTGGGGCTGGAGCTTCATTAACTTCACAATAAATCTGCCTCTGTGGTCCCTATTATTATTCATCATTTATCTCAGTCTGTACATGTCTGGTCTCTCCAAATAAATTTCAAATCCTTAGAGATAGGAAGTACTGTCTTAAACACTAACATATAAGAAATACTAAAAAATATGTGGCTGTCTTCACTATCCATGGCGATCTTAAAAGAGAGGGAAAAATGTATAATACAAATGTATATATATACACACACATAAATATGTATACAAACATGTGGATATACATACACACATATATGTGCTATGTGTATAGACATATACATGTATATTTATATATGTGTTAGATATCCTATATGCCTTTGTGTCTAAAATATATATTTATTTCTATATATCAATTATATCTATAATACCAAAAAAATGGTGAGTTTTTCAGTGTTATTAACCTGGTATCCAGACCATGTCCCTTCAAGGAGGTCTATCTCAGGCGAAAGTCACCACTGAAGTCTGGCAGGCAATAAACAGTGCTTCCTTGGGAGGCCCGTGGGTGAGCCGGGCAAGGGACAATGGCCATCAGGGGCTATCAGTGCTCTCTGGTGCTGGGCAGACGGTCTATTGTTAGTGACCCTAGAAGAGTCCCTCTGACTCCTGCCAAAGTTGAGAGCAATTGGAAAGACTTCACCCTTAAAGAGGATATCCACTAATCTGGTCCCTGCTTGCAGCTAGCTTAAAAAAAAAAAAAAAAAAAAGTAGGTGAAAACTACTGCCATGTTCCAGTGCTTACAGCGAGGGGAAAATACAATTTTCTTTACACCAATTAAATATATTAAATGAAAGGCACTTTTAAAAAATACACACATAATGAATTTCTGACATCTATGGTTTCCCACCTACAGATTCTAAATAAAGAACACTTTTCAATTTAATATGTTAGCCAGGTCAACATGGAAACAAAATGTGTATCTACAATCCAGCAGGTATTTCTTTGTATGCAGGACATGTCTGCACTGTTAAGATCTAAAGGCAGGGGTAAGAATGGGGTGGAGAAATATAAGGAAATGTGGGGTATGTATGATTCTTGCTCTAGAAGCAAAAACTAGAAAAGGAAGATTTTTAAGGAATTCAGAAACAATGCTCTACAATACCAGGCCTCTGGCTTCTCAACAGTCCCAGGGAAGCCCCTCATCAAGTGTCACCAGCCTGTACCAGCCTTAAGGCGTCCTCATTGTCATATACAGGAAGAATTGGGTTTTCTCAAAACAGCTGTCAGTTTGTATTTCCAGAACTGTCAACGTAGGAGATATCTCTGAAATATATGAACTCTAAAGAAAACCATTTTCTGAAGAATATGGATGTTTTTGTCAACCCAGTTACATGCAGAGTTTTGGTGTCTGTACATTTCGGTCACATGTCAGAAAATGTGTATACCAAATGAAAACAATTAGAAGCTTGTGAAACTTATGAGACAGGATGTTCAACAGTGATGTTTTCTGAAGGATGATCTGACTGTTTACAGGTGAGAAGAGGCTTATGCAAAAACCAGTGAAGACAGAGTTTTGGAGACTGCCATGAAGTTTCAGATTTCAGGTTCCCTTATCCTGCCTATGGTGTGTGTGCGTGTGTGTGTGTGTGTATGCACATGCATTTAAAATTTCTCCTAGCACTACACCTGGGGGCTTCTCGGGAACCCTGGGAGTAACAGGGAGATCTTGCCGCCAAGCCACAGGGTGCAGGCAGAGAGCAGGGCAGGCAGCAACAAGCCTTTCATTCATTCATTTATTCATTCAGTCATTCCTTCTCCCCACAGGAAGTGTCCTCAAGGGAATGCACCCACAGGCCCAAGGCACAGTGCCTCTTTCTAGTCCTGGATTTTTTCAAATAAATTCAGGCCGCAAGGAAAGGCCATGTTGGAGGCCGCTGGCTTTAACAGCACTTTCCCAGTCCACTGTGGCAAATACCTCTGCCAGGGTATAAAGTGCCTCTGGCCACACAAAAGAGAACGTGGCCAGAGGCTGCAATACTACCGCTAGATTGTTGAGGGGTCTCCTATTTCCCGTTCTCAGTCCTTCCCAGGAAGAACCCAATGATGTCACACAGTTATAAAATGCCCAAAACAATACCACAAATAGGTGGATACAACCCATGTTAATCTCGAAGGTAGACTTTGACAGTAGGACTACATATTTATTTAGCAGATACACAAATGGCAAGAAACTACATGATGTAGACAACTTATTATTGTAGATAAATACTTCACATATATTATCTCACTTAATCCTCATTAACCACTCCGTGAGATGGGTGCTGCTACTATCCTCATTTTACAGAGGAGGCACAGTACGGTTAATTTGTCCCTGGTCATACGGCTGACAAGTGGCAGACATGTGTGTTCAACCCCAAGCAGTCTGGGTTCACTATGCCACTGCTCAGATGACCTTCATGTGGAGTTCAGTTACTTTCTAAAGGAGGAAACACAGACCAATCGTGTGAGGGGAGGTGAGGAGGGGACTGTCGAGTTCTTCACCTAATTGGCAACTGGCATAGGCTCAGCTTTGCATACCTGTCTGGAATTCAAATCTCCAAATCATACAAACCAGCCACGAAAGCTTAGGCAATTATAAACTGTTCCTTAGTTTGCTCACCTAAAAGTGGGAGTAATAAGGGCCAATGACAGACTGTATGACTTATCTATTTAGTACACTGTGGTGCTCCTTTGAGAAGATAATGCAAATATTTACTAAATCATCTTAGGAGCTAAATTCTATATTTTTGATAGTAAGTGGCCTGATTTTTCTTTCCAGAAACTTTGACCTTTATTAATTAGATGGTTTACAAATCTATACTATGAAATGAAGCACTATAGCTTTATTACCTGGGTTTTGGAGATGAGGAAACTAACAAGTAGAGACTCACAACAAGAAACCTGTTGATATTTGGGGTTAAGAACCAAGTTATAGCTAATGCAGGCCATTCTTGGTCAGTGAGACTCTGCCCCTTAACTGGGCCCTTGCAGGGAAATCTCTTTCAATAGCAAAGCTGAGAGTCCTAACATCTGAGGAGAGTTCTGAATGACCTGCTAGTCTGGTACTATCACACAAATAACTGAATTGGGTCAGATTCCTGTGTTTCTATTCAAGCGGTGCAGTCCTGCCTTGGGGCCTGTGCACTGCTTGCTCCCGGAATGTCCTCACGGCTAACTCTCACACCTCCGTGGAGGTTTTGTCTCCCATATCAGCCTCTCGGCAAGGCCCACCCTGACCAATCTATTTAAAATTCCAATACCTTCTCCTCCCAACCCTCCAGACCCTGCTCTAGTTTTTCTCTTTTCTGTATCATTAACCACCTCCCAACATACTGTATATCACATACTTCAATTGTTTATTGTCCGGCCCCCTACCCTAGAATATAAACTTCCTAGAGTGGTATCTTCATTTTGTAAACCAAAAAATATCAAGTGCTCATAACTTTGCCTGGCATAAAGCAGGGACTCAATATATTATTACATAAATAAATTCAAAATGCAGAGGTACTTCTAAAAATGCACCAAATAAATAAGAATGATTCAACAGTTGTGTTTCTGAGACGAAAAGTCATACGATTTCACAGCACTGGGATGCAGGATTGCAGCAGGCATTTCATGGGCCTGGGGCACGACCCTCAGTGCTAAATTTAGTGCTCCTGGTGTTTCTAAGATTCCCGGTTACCAGTTTAACTTCATCTATCTAGGATGTTCATACCAAGAGTGTTTCTACAAACTCAAATACCTACTCAAAATAAGAAGCAAGCAAATCCGGACCTGCTTTTCCCACCTCCATGTAACAGACCCAGACCTATGAATGAATTGATAACAAAATTGATGGAGAAGCACTTCACAGTTGCAGGGCTATGGGATTTCCAGGCAATTTAAATTTAAGTGGGAATGGGGGACAGTTTTAGCTAGGATATTCAGTGTGTACACTGAGACAGGTACTCCAGTACTAAACCAGCAGTGAAATGCAAGAAAGAAAACAGGAATACCAGTACAGCACCCTTCCAGGAGGGAAAAGAGCTAAAACAGTGGATGGTGAAAATCACACTTCCCTTGGTGCCAAAGCCCCAAATCCTTGTTCATTATGGGGAAAGGAAAATAGTTAAAAACAAAAGTTAAGCATACACGTATAAGATAACAGAGAGTTATTCTCAACTTAATGTGCTTAATTAATCCAAACTAAACATAATACTTTGATAATGAAAAATACAGGCCTTGAAAAATCTGCCAAGCAAGAAACACACCACATTCCCATAAATGTTCATTTTATCGCTGTTTAAGGGATTTTACTAGCGGCTAAAGGTAATAACCCAGATAGGCCCCCAAAATGGAACGCTCGCCTAAGCATATCTCTAATACTCATCGTTGCTAAATAACAAGACTGCTTAACAAATTAAAAGCAAAACAACACATCTCTTATTTTTTTCCTGAATCTTTTTAATGTAACCACTCACCAACAGACATGAAATCAGTAAGTCAATCATTAAAAATAACAGTCTCCAAACTCTTATAGATTGAATTACAAACGATAAATACCACATAACAATACCAGTCTAGAACTTTCACTAAATGCTTTATATTTTCACCCATGTCTCTTCATCAAAAGTGTATTATGACACTATCTACTAATCGGGATATTTTTATTCTTTCTTAAGATCAATTCTTACTTCTTTCTGCATATAGGGCTGCCTTTGATAGTAAAGGGCCTCTCCCCAGCAGAGGTGTATAATAGTTTGAGCCTCTTCACCCTGGGAATTGCAAGTGTTCATTCATTTTAACATTTGCTTTTCATAAAGTTTGCTGGTTCAAACTATTTTCAACTGTGTTAGCCCTGCGACACAGTTCGCCTAGGTCACTGCTATTGCTGTAAACTTAATTTTTTCATATTTTCACTATTAAAAGGACAACACTAGCCTTCTGGGAATGAGATAGCATTACTTCAAAGTTGAGTTTTAGAAAATGTATCAAACTCTTAACCTTCTTAAAAAAATGTGTGCAAAATATTAGGACAATTTCTACACTTAAAAAAACCTCATGACTCACCAAGTTTTAGACCATCTCATACAAACTCCTCAAGAAGGATAACTGTCTTTAACACATTTTAATAAATAGAATTTATACTGTCTTTTAACCAGCTTGTCTAAGTAGGCAGGCAATGGGGTAAAATTATTACTCAGCTTACATAATATAGTTTATTCTGAAATAACTGTTAGCGAGAATGAATGGGATATGCAATGACAGCCTTCCTTAAGTCAAGAGATATTATTTATTTATATTACTTATATCATACATATGAATTTATAGCATTATTTATATTTCTTATTTTTTACTTATTATTGGGAGTAAGGGGAAGAACTTAAACTAGTAACATTTCTACCAGAACTTCACAGTACTGGTGTTTTCGCTTTATTTTAAACTAGCCATCATGAAAAATCTGATTTAATACTTTAAAGCACTTTCAGTAATGACTATTCAATCATGATATGAATCAGCAAATTTGTTGCTCCATTAAACTGCTTTTAAGACTACCAAAACTTGCCCAGCTCTTCTGTCACACCTTTAGCAGAGGAAATGGAAGAAGCTATTACAAGGACACCTGAAAACTTGAAAAGTTTCAAAACGTGGACAATTACTCAACAGAATTTTCTTCTGAAAGACATTTTGTAGACGTTTCCCACGATTATCTCCTATTCCGGATGGCCCATCAAATCACATTCTAAACAGGCATTCAACACTTATTAAGCACCCACTGTGTGCAGAGACAGCACTATACTAAGCAAAGGAGCATAGGGTTCTGCCTCATTTTATTCCTGCATAAATACACAGCAGTCGTGATTTATTCTCTCAACTTTGTAGAAACGTGAGCTGCATCCACATGGCTGAATCCATGGCATTCATTTGGACTTCCTGGGGGCAATTTACAGGTTCTCTGGATTAGACAGCCCCATTGGGACACCGCTCAGACCCTTCACCTTCCAGCCCACGCAGGACAATTCGCTGGCGTCGACCACACCTTCCGCAGGTGGTTGGACTGCCTGCGCCAGATGCACCCGGCCCACCTCCCTTAGCAGGGGTTCCGAATAGAAGTGTGAAAATGTGTGCAAGGACTTCTGCAAATCAGAGGATTTGTTGAAAGGTCCAGGGGTCCAGGCGTGAAGGGAAAGTAGCCACCCCGCGGGGCGCCCTCTCCCCGGCGTCCCCCGGGCCCGGGGCACTGCGCAGGCCGCCGCCGGTCCCAGGGCGCAGCCAGCGCACCTCGGGCCTAGCACCATTAGAAAGGCAAATCGCAGAGCCGGGGTGCATTTAAATCTCCGGCCATGGGCCCGGGGGATGGCTCTCCAGCAGACGCTGCCGCAAGGGCCTCCAGGGCGCGTCGACCCCGGGGCGCTGGGCGCGGCCCGCGGGCGCGCCCAAGACCTCAGCCCGCAGCGCCCGGGCGTCCGCGCCAGGCCGGGGCACGGGAGGGCACCCAGAGCCCCCGGGCCCGCGTCCCCGGCCCCGCCCGGGTCGCTCGGCCGCCTCCCAGAGAGAGGGCAAGCGCCCGGGCCCCCGCCCGCGGCCGCCGGCCCCCTCCCGATGCACCACACCCAAACCAAAAGCCGACAGGACGCAGTGGCGGCGGCGGCGGGAGGAGGAAGCGGAATGGCTGCCGCGGTGGAGCCACCCCCGCCCCCCCCGCTCCACCTCCCCGCGGCTGCAGCCGCCGCCGAGCCCTGGGATGGCCTCGGCTGGGCGGGAGTGCCTGGCGGCGTGCAGCGCTCCGCTCTCTCGCTGCCTCAGCGCCTCGGGCTGCTCCGGCCCCCCGGGCCAACTAACTCCGCGCCCCTGCTCAGCGCCCAGCGCCCAGCGCCCGCCGCCCGCCGCTCTTCCGTCTCCTGCGCCCCAGTGAGCGAGGCTTCGGCCCTGGGCCGCCGCACCCCCAAGCTGCCCTGCTGCGGCGCTCCCCTGCCCCCACACCACTTCAGCCCGCGTGCACGCCCCTGAGTCCCCAGCTGCCAGGTCTGCCCGCCCAGACTCCTCGGGCGCCCGCCCTCCCCACCCCAGACCGCCCCTGCCCCTGGCACTCAAGTGTCCTCGTGACCCGCCACCCCCACCTCAAGCCAGACAAGTACCTCCCTGGCCCGCTGCCTCCTCCTGCGGGCTGCCACCCCTGGCTATCTCCTGGGGGGCTCCTGCCCAGGCAGGAGTTTCCGCGCGCCTGGCACCTCCGCCCACCCCCGGGCCATTTACCGATGTGGTTGTCCTCGATGTGCTCGATGAGGTCGGCCAGGGTGGGGAAGTGGAGTCCGCAGCCCCCGAATCGGCAGGTATTGGAGAAGAAGGAGGCGGCGGCGATGCCTGTCATGGTGCTACATGGAGAGCCCCCCTGGTGTCGGCTCTGCGAGCGCCGGGCGGGCGAGGGAGGGAGGGAGGCCGGGTGGGGTGAGGAGAGGAGGGGCTGGGGGAGGGGGAGAGAGGCGGGGTGAGGGGAGCGGCGAGGACGGGACGGAGGGAGAGGGGGCGAGAGAGATGGAAGGAGAGCAAGGAGCCACCGGGAGGCAGAGGGGAGGCGGCGGCTGCGGCGGCGGCGTCGGGAGCGGCGCGGGGAGGGCGGGAGCGGGGGCGGGGGGGGAGGCCGCCGCAGCTGGGAGGAGGGACCAGGGCGCGCGGCTACAGCTGTGCGGCCCCAACCTCAGCGCCCGGACCCAGGCCTCACCTGCGAGCCCTGCCACCAACTTTATCTCGCTAGGCCTGCCCTTTACAGCTTGCGATCCGTGCCATCTGTTTGGAGCCTCCTTGGTTATGTATATGACGTTCTTAATGCACCCACATGGATTAATTACACCTACCTTCCTGCGAGGAGAACTCAGGGAGTTACCCTGGCCCCTCTCGGGGACATTTTTTTGTACTCAGCCACCTGTCTAGGTGTGACACATTCACAGGGGACCCGGGGAAAGGTAATTGTGTGCACCTTCTTCTTTAAACCTTCTTTAGAAAAAGTCTGCATTCTCCGGAGGTTTGTACTAATTGATTTTAATGAAGCTTCCCTCTAGGCCAGAAGAAAATCTTAGCTTTATTTAAATTTCAAAATAGAGTGCTTGGTTGTCAAGTGCATTTGCCTGTGTTTTACATATGTACCACGTTTTTTATACTCCCTGCTCCTTCTAGGAAAACAAAAGCTAAAATAATTTAATCACCCGAAATTACAGCACCCCACTGCACCCACTCCACCATCTCAGGTGTGGTAATTAACCCATCCTCGTTTCAGCCACGGCAGAAAGGACGGTGCATTGGTTAAGGCTAGAAGGAATGGAAACAACGGCGAGGGAAATGGTGACTCTTACTTAAAAAGGAAGCGATTTCATCCTGTGAGCATTTAAACCATAATGTTGACCAGGTAACCACTTAAGTTGAATTTAGTAGCTTCCCTGAAAACCAGCATTTTGCTGATTATCAATTACTTTCTGGTCCCCACCCCCTCCTCCAGTTGCAGTCATATTTCTGCTGTAAAGTGTCTATTTGCCAGTAGCAGTTTTCAGGTGCCTAAGAAATACTACACATTATCAGCAGTTTATGACCCAACAGTACATTTTTTATTAATATTAATATATGCATACTGAATTTAGTATTTTTCCTTACGGCAAATTTTACTTACCCTCTGGTGCAGATAAATAGAGAAATAGTATTCCTCCCTCCATAAACTCTATGCATCCCTGTCTAGTGTTATTTCTAATAATGGGATTGTTTGCTTTTCATGCAAGTTCTTAGAGTAAAGGTACATGTAATATGTCTGTTGCTACAGGAAGTTTTATGATCTGACCATCACCGGTATCATTTTCTCTTCTCATCTCTTCTGTCTTGCAGCTCACAAGGTGACAAACTTTTGCTAAGATGAGATTTGGCTTGGGTGGGGCTGGGGCAGCTGTGTCTTGAAGTTCATTTTGGTGCCAAGAATGGTTTCGTGGTCCCAATGAGGGAGGGGGCAGGGCCCTGGTGGGCCTGATAATGAGCCAGGGACCCAGTTGGCAGGGGACTGAGGCCAAGGCCAGACAAGGGTCTAAAGAGCAGGAGTTAGAATTCTAGATCTTGAATTAGAATTTTGGCAGCTGTGCAGTACATTCAGCTGCCCAATCTGGGAAGGCCTTCAACTGAGAGCAGGCAGAATATCTGGCAGGCACACATCACACCGAATGACATGGAAATGCAATACAAAAACTTCAGCCAAAAATGGTGCCAAAACAGCCACTCTTAGAGATGAGTGTGAGGCACCCCCACTGTGCAGCATCTGGGAGCCCCAATAGCTTTGAAGAAGTAGCAATTCTGTCCTCCGGAGGAAAAATTGTCTATGTGGAGTTATTAACTCCCAAGAGTGTGGAGAGGTGGTTCAGGCAACAAAGTTCCGAGATGGAAAGTGCCGGAAATGTGCAGGTGAAAGATGAAGGAAGTAAGGGGCCTGGGTTTCACTAATACATGGCTTTCTACTACCTCCTGTCAGTTTCACTATTCCTAAAATAAAACCTTGCTAGACCAAATTGAAAAAATAGATTTTTTTAAAAAAAATGAAGTGAGCTAAAATAACTTCTGAAGTAAATCAAGATTTTGATTTTTAAGACAAAATTATTTTCTCTACCTTGGATAATTATTACTATTTTATAAGGAATCAGTTCATTTTGCCTGAAAATAATCCACCCTACTACTTCTTCATATATGACTGAAGCTTTGTTTATGTGTCATTCTGCTTATACTAGTTTTTAATAATCTGTATACTCTAGGCATTTCTGGTCTTTGTATAAGATACATGATTATGATCTCTTAGATCTGGAAGATGCTCTGGCTGTCAGAACCACTGGTTTTGGAAATGTGGTAAACTGACGCCAGGGGCATCAAGCAAGTTCTCCCAGGTGCACACAGTTTTTTCTCTGTACTCGTGGTGCATTTAGAAGGCATTGATAAACAATAGAAGGACAAATATATAGATGGTAACCACATGCAAAGTTTTTAAAAAATTGCTAATAGCATGCTTACCTTTCTGTACTTACATTTTTAAAGTGTTTGTTTCAAGGATACTCCTTTAGATAAAGTCAACATCTAAGCTACAAAAATATATAAAACAAACAATTCAACTTATTGCATCCGAGAGAGAAGGTGATGACTGACATACCTCTGTACTTGCAAAAAACATTTATCTGTCTGATTTGGGAAGTAAAAATATTTGAAAGGAGAGGGACAGTGAGGGAACTGAGAAGTCAGAATGGTATGACAGTGGCTGTAGACAAGAAGCATTCTCTGGGTTTAAGAGCCTTCCTTGAAAACATGTGTCTCTCCCCAGAGCCTAGTGCCTCCCAATGTGTAGGCACAAAGTATGGATGTGCAGTGGCCCCACAGTGTGGTACTTAGCATTACAAATGGTTTGAGATCCCATAACAGTCTCTCCAAATCCAGCATGTCCAGTGCCCTCGAGATGGGGCAGCTGCCGGAAGGTGTGAATCCACTGGTCTAATGGAGCCAACTGAAGACACTGAGGATCCTGCTTCATACAGCTGTCTGTCCTCCACATGCAGGAATTGGTTTATTTTGGCATACACTGATAATCAAAACCGTGCACTTCCTGTGTCCTGTGTGGACATCTGTTAACGATGCAAGAGGATCTATATGAACATTAGATTCTATCTTGAATCTAACTCTATACTGCCTTCAACTCTAGCTTTCTCTGGCTTTTTAGATTGTTTTCCAGGTCCCTCTTGAGGTGCTTTTCAGGTTTACTAGATATTTCTTCTATTGTCACCACTGTGTCGAATGAGCAGATCATGAATCTCGGTCTTCTTCAGCTCATCCAAGTCTGTGGACACTTACAATGTCTGATGTTCCCCGGCTCTTGAATACTAAGGCTGCCACTTCCACCAACAGCAACCTTGGGCTCAATGGCATGCCTTCTTTAGGCTCCATCTTCTTCTGAGGAGGATGATGTCTATTCCAGGTTTTATTGTTTAATATTTATGCAACCAAGTTCTCTGTATTGATTTTATTCCAGCTCAGAAATGAATCAGCTTTATCTGCTCTCTGCTGATTAATTTTCATTTTGTCCCCCAGTCTCATTTTGCCTAGGATTAAGAGCTAGCCTTAGAATGAGTAATGGGGGTATTCTCATTAGTTGCCACCAGTGACCTCATGAGTGTTAGCCCCTAGCTCTCCACCTGGCTCCTCCTGCCTACTGACTGTATACGTAGTTATGGCATTTATTTCCAGTTCCTTTTAGGACTTTTCCAGAACTAAAATAGTAAAACACCCCACCAATCACTGCAGTTCTAATTGAGCGTCTTGGATGCATTCCCCTACGTTATGTGCTACACTGCTATCCAGATGATAACTCCAAATCCAAATCTGATGGGAGCCACTGCTGCTCAGGCCAGCCCAACCTGAGATTTAGAATAATGTTAACAAAAGCAGCTAAGCAATTACTATTTCATTTTTGCCTTTAACCTATCTTGATTGAACATCTATGCAAGGCTCCTGTTACACAACTCCAGAAAGCTCTATTTATATAGGCAACTGCATGAACAGTGACCCTGGGATCTGTGCAGCCTTGCAGTGCTGTTCCACCGTGCAAGATATGAGGGATACAATTTGAATGAGACAAGCCCAGTCTGTCCTCACATGAGAGAGCACTAGGTGCTTTGCAAGGTCCTCCTCAATCTATTCTAAGGGTCTGCTAGGGGTGGCTTGGTTGGACTCCGTGTACTACCCTCTTGGCTGCTCTAGTATCTATTATTTCCCTTCTTTCCAGCTTTGGCTCACTCAGATGATAACTTCAGTTGCTGTTGACTGTATTGGAGGCACTAAGGCCACTAATGCTTGTAAAAGACTGCACAACCGTTTTTGCCCAAAGATGTGTTTTTAGGCATCACTGATTCTCACACAGCAATGCACAGTCTTGAGGATTTCTATAACTTCAAAGGCTGCTAGCACCTTTTTTGTTGTAGCTTTTTGAGGTTTTACCAGCTCACACTATTGCAGTCCGTTTCCTCTAGGACTCAGAGAAGTATCAATGGAGATTGGACTAGAAGATCAAATTGGGAATACTACTCCATGATCTCATCTCCCCTGCTAGAATGTCTTAGTGGTAACTTTCACTACCAGAATAAGCTTCCTGCTTTTCAATGACCAAAATTGATCTCTGCAGAAAAATTTGATCCCAGCCTTACCTCCTACAGTTTTCCCACGTGTACTGACAGTTCAAGATGTACCAAATCATTTTCGTTTTCTTTCTTCTTTTTTTTTTTTTTTTTTTTTTTTTTGAGATAAGATCTTACTCTGTTGCCCAGGCTGGAGTACAGTGGCACGATCACGGCTCACTGCAGCCTCAACTTCCTGGATTCAAGCAATCCTCCCACTTCGGCCTCCTGAGTAGCTGGGATTACAGGTGCACGCCACCATGCCCAGCAAATTTTTTGTATTTTTTGTAGAGATGGAGTTTCGCCATTTGCCCAGGCCAGTCTCAAATTGTGGGCTCAAGCGATCCACCCGCCTTGGCCTCCCAAAGTACTGGGATTACAGGCGTGAGCCACTGCATGCTGCCATTTTAGTTTTCAAAATGCATTCACTTATTCACACAAAAGCCACCTTGCCTTTCTTTGCAAATGTTGTGTAGCCTGCCTGGAACATTCTTTTTCCCTCTTCCCCATTCCCTCCCCCGAATATACTGCAGCAACTCAGCATATAATCTCCTCCAGGAAGCCTTCCCTATAACTGCCTCCTCTTCCTTCCCTGCTGAGCTGGATGCCTATCATCTGTGTTCTAGCCAAATTCCCTCTGAATCAGATCCTGATTGCTGGCTTACTGGTCTTCCATCTCCTGTGTACCAGTAGTTCTCAAACCTTTTGATCAAGAATCCACTTGATCTCATTAATATTTATATTTATTTATAAATTATATACAGGTGCTACTTTTCACATATCGTATGTATATTATAGGCTAGACACAGTGACTCACTCCTGTAATCCCAACACTTTGGGAGGCTGAGGTGGGAGGACATTTGAAGCCAGGGGTTTGAGACTAGCCTGGTCAATATAGCAAGACCCTATGTCTGCAAAAAATTAAAAAATTAGTTGGGTATGGTGGTATACCCCTGTAATCCTGGCTATTCAGGAGGCTGAGGCAAGGGGGGAATAACTTGAACCCAGAAGTTCAAGGTTACACTGAGCTATGATCACACCTCTGCACTCCAGCCTGGGCTACAGAGCGAGATTCTCTCTCTAAACCAAAAACCAAATGTAGTATGTATATTATGAAATAAACTCTTTTTTAAACGTAGGAATAGAAGGCCTGGTATCTTCATACTATACTGCAGAGTATTGCCTGGCCCACATCCTGGGGTAAATGTATTCCTCCTTGGAGGCCTCTGCACTTGATGGTAGCCTCCTTGAGGAAAGAAACTTTTTTTTTTTTTTCTTTTTTCCGGAGTCTCACTCTGTTGCCCAGACTGGAGTGCAGTGGCACGATCTCAGCTCACCGCAACCTCCGCCTCCTGGGTTCAAGCAATTCTTCTGCCTCAGCCTCCTGAGTAGCTGAGACTACAGGTGCGTGCCATCATACCTCCCTAATTTTTTGTATTTTTAGTAGAGACGGGGTTTCACCGTGTTAGCCAGGATGGTCTCGATCTCCTGACTTCATGATCTGCCCACCTCAGCCTCCCAAAGAGAAACTATCTTTAGGCCTGCACTGCTCAATAAAAGTTGTGTGGAAGTATAGTTCAGCACTGTGATAAGGCAGTGTGCTAAGATTTCAGTTTTCAATGTTAAAGTTATTTCTAACAATTTGTTACTGTTCTTCTCTTATGTAGCATCAAGGAAAGAGTCTTCAGTCTCTTAGCTTGGATAGATTACAAGTCATTCCTTCCTGTGATTGTGGATCCACTTTTGAGGAGACCTCTCTCTAAGGTCTAGTGCAATGACTGTGCTGTGCCAATAACAGGCACTTACAAACTGCTTGTCTCATTTATTTTGATGATGCTGGTTTCCTAGTCTCTGCTGACGCAAAGCCATTCAACTGGACAGAGAGAAGCAGGGAGCCGTTCAGCCATGACATGAGATCTGACACTAGCTCTCCTTTTGTAGACTGACTAGGATATCTTTCCCTTTCACAGATGTTCAAATTCACTATAATGATTATTTTAAATAACTATTACTACATTCATTTTGTGCCTACTGTTGGACTTGATGCCTTAACACAGAGCAGTTCTTAAATCCTGTGAGGTAGACAAATGCTATGCCCAAACTATGGATGAGAAAAAACAAGACCCTGGGAAATGAGGTAACTTGCTGAGGTCCTTAAAGCTAATAAGTGCTGGAACTAGGATTTGAACTCAGCTCTGTCTGACTCCAGAGTCCTGGCACTTAACATTCTATCCATACTTGAATTTGTGGATTATAGATCACTTTTGTTCTCTCCCCTTGAATCTGGGGGCAGGCCCGTGCTCACATAAATCACAGACACTGGGCTAGAGGGGCAAAAGCATCCTCGTTTGCCAAATGCGTTAGGTGAGGATACTGAGAATCAGGATGGGGATTTGATGATGGAGATGTCATGAGGCCTCCAGCAGGAACTGAAGCTCTTGGCTTGTCTTTTGCCCTCTCCTTCTCTATTGGGAGGTCCTCTCATTGCTGTTACCAAGCTTGTTTCTGGTCTTAAATGCCTTATTTTAAAACTAAACTTTATAGAGATGTCAGACTTTTAAAAGATACCCTTGTGTTGCCCTTCACCCTGTTCCTGACAACCTCCACTCTGTGCCTTCCTGCTGGTGATTTCGGGGTGGAATAGGGAACACAGGCATCACCTATCATGAGGAAAGGTGACCCTTTTGTTTTCGTCATGCTCTTTGTCTTTGCTCCTGTTTTGTAAGGACTTAACTCATGTTGTCTTTCAGCCAATTGTTTGGCATAATTATATTTTCTGTTGCAATTTTAGTTCCCAGAGTCACAGAACAAACAGTCCCATTAAACATCATCTCAAAGGGCTCTGCAGCTCAATCCCTTCTTTTGCAGATCTGGACCAATGTGGAGGCTACTTTTGCCTTACAGAAAATGGACCCAGATTCCAGTCATTTCTCTAGGAAATGACTTTCCCCCTGGGTTTTATAACTCAATTTGCCTTTCTGTAATTTTCATCCCATTATATGTTTGCCAAGATAAATGATTCTTTCTTCTCTGTATTGCCTTATATATGTAATGACTTTCCTTATTTATAAGGCCTCAAACTCAGAAACCTTAGAGTCAAACAGGATGCAATGAGAGAAGAGGTGTGTGAATGCACGTTTGTATTGTGTGAATGGTGGGGCAATGGTGACCTGGACAGAACTGTTCTTTTAAAATAGTGGAAAGCAAACACATTCCACCTGCAGCCCACAGTTGGCCCATGAGCCTTCCAGTTTGCAATCTCTGTTTTAATTTCCATGCCACAGTGCCCAAATTAGATTACTCTTATTGCCACAACAGCCCAAGAATATCCAGATTAATTATTTCTCATCACTGTGAGATGTAATCTAATTCTTGTTGTAAACAATTCAAGAAGGGTCCTTTGCACCTTAAACAGATCTTGAAGATAATATCTGAGCTGCCCAGGTAAACGGTCGTATCAGAGGGAATAAATAGTTGATAAGGACTGTCTTCCTGGTTGTAACATTTCTTGGTTTTCAGCATCTTTCTGTATTACCCAGTGCAGATCAAAGTCATAGAAAATTTTCAACAAGCTGACTGTATAAATACTCCAAATTTATCTAAAGTGAGTGACATAAAAGATAATGTTGTGGCCGGGCGCGGTGGCTCAAGCCTGTAATCCCAGCACTTTGGGAGGCCGAGGCGGGCGGATCACGAGGTCAGGAGATCGAGACCATCCTGGCTAACATGGTGAAACCCCGTCTCTACTAAAAATACAAAAAACTAGCCGGGCGTGGTGGCGGGCGCCTGTAGTCCCAGCTACTCGGAGGCTGAGGCAGGAGAATGGCCTGAACCTGGGAGGCGGAGCTTGCAGTGAGCTGAGATCGCGCCACTGCACTCCAGCCTGGGTGACACAGCGCGAGACTCCGTCTCAAAAAAAAAAAAAAAAAAAAAAAAAGATAATGTTGTATAGCACCTGACCAGTCTTCATCTATAAAATAATTAACAAAACCCTTCAGTTGGTAGGTTTGGGCTGCCCAGTCTTTGAGTATTCCCTCTCCTGTGTCTGCAGCTCAAAGTCACATTGCTTGCAAGATAGTCTCTTTAAAAATGTATACAGTAAACAAACATTTTAGATTACAGTCTTCAGGGTTAGAGCCAACTCATGATTCCAATTTCTTTCTCTCTCATTCGCCATTACCATTCTCACTCTCCCCTTCCCAATCCAGCGTCCCTCCCCTGCTACCTTTCCCTGCCTGTCCCCAACCCCCTGAAAATATGGTGACTTTTCAGGATTGATTCTTGCATGGGGCCTGTGCATGGAGAGTGCTTGGTATTGTGTTTGAGAAAGTTGCACCAGAGAAGAGAATTCAAGAAAGAAACAGGAAAAAGGAAATTGGGAAAGAAAACTAAAAAAGGGCAGAAGCAAAGGTTGAGAGATCTTTTCTGTCTTCTCTCTCCTGTGCACCAAAGTCCTGCAGCAGAGGAATCGTCTCTTCAGATAATCCGTATACTCGGTCTCTTATTCTTATGAACCACAATCAAATTTGCCTCTTATCTTCCTTATTATGTACCCTGATCCAAAAGACTGATCAGAGGAAAGGTCTTCACAAAAGTTCAGTGTTGAAAAGACCTAGATCCTAATACCAACTCTTTTTTTTGACTTGCAGATCATTAACCTTGGGGAAGTCGCTCAATCGTTCTGACACTTCCTTACCTACACACTGGATGTAACAGTACAGATCCTATCCAGCTTCTGGGGATGAAATGAAATGCTGCATGTGAAAACACACTGGAAACTATAAAATGCTAATCAAAGATGAGGTATTACCATTATTATCTCTGAATCCAGTGCTACAAATGCTATGGCATGTGGTCATCTAACCAAATTTTCTTAGATTTTTTTGGAGGAGGGGGTGGGTGTTACAGTCTGGTGCAGCAATAAGGTAGAGCTTGAAGTTATAGGAAGGAAACTTTAAGTTGCCAACCATTGCTATTTCAGAGACATCATGAGGATGTGAAATCACTTTGGAGCATACCTGCTTTATTTTGAGATGAGCCATTTGAGTGGATCCTTTTGAGTGATGTAGACATAGTAAGACACTTATTATTCTGGGGGGAGTACAACAGGTATTGTTTTAGTTTTGGTTTTGGTTTGCTTGACTGGGGCTTGAGGTTTCAGCACTACAGGCAGCTGGAATCTTGCTGCCAAAATGTTTGGTTCGGGAGGTGGGCATGTGGCCAGGAAGTCCCATCAGAATTAAGTTCAGTGCTTTTATCCAGTGGTTATCTGCATTTCTATCCAGATAAGCCTCTGCCTGCTCTCTTCTCATCATTTGAGAAGGAGGTACTTAGCCCAGTTGATGCTGGCAGACATCTTAAGACCATGAGGGACTTCTGCCTGAGGACAAAGCCAACTTAGCAGAATGCGGAATTAAGAGACCTCAGAGAAACTGAACTGGAATTCTGATAGAACTGTGCTGGAAGCCCACATTGGTCTTTGCTGTTACACGATCCGGTTATTCATCTTTATTGTACAAGCCAGTTTGTGTTGGGCTTTACAGTACTAGATAGTGACGGTGAAGTCATCATCCTAAATGATACAGAGTTTGAAGGTTTCTGGAGAAGGGGTGGGAAAGTTTACACAGTGTTCGGGGAGCTTACTGAGAGGCAACTGCCTGTCTCCTAATCTTTCTTAATGAGGTTCACCGCAGTGAACCTGCCTCTGATGGGCTAAGGTGGGGCCACGTATGATCAGCTGATGGAGAGAACACTGCAGGAGGGAGGCCTGAGCTATCACAGAGGAAGGAAGGCTGAACTGGGTCCTAGCATTGGGGTAGGGCTGTGGATAAAGCTGTGTCACTAAGTTGATGGCCATGGTATAGTCTGTAAATATGCCTATGTTCAGTTTTCACAGATTCTGCCAAACCATTTTCTAGAGCCAGGTTAGCAATTTACATACTCATCATCACTGGTTCAGAGTTCCCAGAGCATTTTACATTTACATTGTCTACAGGCTAAATACATTTCAATTCTCTTAAGGTTTTTTTTTTTTTTTTTTTTTTTAATGCAAGTATAACAAAAGTGCCTGAATACCTGCTGGTTCTAACCTATTCTCCATGAAATAGGAATATCTTAGCACCCCCATCAAAATTTGTCTTCCTGATATAGCAGTCATGTGGGGAGAGGGAAGGGGAAGGAGTATGCAGGGGGCAAATGATGAAGGGGTGGGTAATGGTAGGGAAGGTTGTTTTCTGCACAAGTAGCAGCCAGTCAAAAACATTTTATTACACTTAGGTTGATTCTGTGTCTTGGCTGTTGCAGATAGTGCTGCAATAAACATGAGAGTGCACATGTCTCTTTGACATGCTGATTTCATTTCCTTTGAATATATATCCAGTAGTGAGATTGCTAGATCATATGGTAGTTGTATTTTGAATTTTTTGAGGAACCTCCACACTGTTTTCCATAATGGCTGTACTAATTTGCATTTCCATCAACAGTGTATAAGAGTTCCCCTTCACCTGCATGCCACCATTTGTTTTTTTTTTTCTTTTTGCTAGTAGCCATTCTAGTTGAGGTAAAGTTATATCTCATTGTGGTCTGATTTGCATTTCCCTGATGATTACTGATGTTGAGCATTTTTCATAAATATCATCAAGGAATGAAGGAATAAAGAATATGGTATTTTCACTGCGATAGCCTGAGGAAAGAAAGAAAGAAATAGAGCAGAGAGAGAGAGAGAGAATGTGTTATTTATAAACAATGGGATACTATTCAGCTATAAAGAAAGAATGAAATCCTGTCATTTCCAGCAACATGGATGAACTCAGAAGACATTATGCTAAGTGAAATAAGCCAGGCACAGAAAGACAAATATTGCATGATCTCACTGAGGTGCAACTTAAAGAAGTTGATTTCACAGCTGCAGAGGCTGGGGAGGAAAAAGGGAGAGTGAGATGGGGAGAGATCAGTCAATGGGTACAAAATTATGGTTCTATAGGAGAAATAAGTTCTGGCATTCTGTTACACAGTGATTCTGGCTAACAATATTGTATATCACAAAATAACCAGAAGAAAGGGTTTTGAATGTTCTCGCCACAAAGAAATGCTAAATCCATGAGGTGATGGATATGCTAAATACCTTGATTTGACTTTTACACAATATTTACATGTATCAAAACATCACACTGTACCCCATTGATATGTACAATTATGTGTCAGTTCAAAAGAAAACAACGTTCCATTATATTAAATTATTCAATATATGTTGATGAAACAAGCAATAAGATTTGGTATTATTGCTTTGATTTGGTACTATTGCTGGTTAATTTTTAAATTAATTTTTACTTAAAGTAATGCCTCAGTTATCTAAAAAATTCATTTCATTGGGCTTAGTTGTCTAGTGGCACGAGCTTGTTAAGCATGAAAGATTTACTTGAAGATGGAGGAGAGAGTTGATATAAATTTAATTGACTTAATATTTTCATTTAAATGTATATCTCCTAAAAAGCAAAACATGCAAACCGACAAAACTATGCATGTTCACTCAAATACTACCTAACATATTCCTATGTTGCCTTTCATGGGTTCCATCCTTGGAGTAGAGGGTGGCAGCCTCATGAATTGGAGTCCGTGTTTCCAGTGGCAATGTCTTTCACTGTCTATTAGGTAGGCTTGTCATATATGCTAGATTAATGGGATTATTATCCATCGGTGTTACCTGCCGGCCTTTGGGAGCTCATGAACAGAGCTCAGGAGTTCCTGAATTTTTCTATGAACTTGTTCCTGCCATGTTACAGTTGGCACTTTCAACAATTCCCATTTTCGTGCATTCACAGACATCTTGTGGCAGAGACTTCTAGGTGCCTATCCAATATCTATTCTCACTTGCTCCTTAGTAACAGGATGAGAATAAAAACCATACTGACTCAACTGCTGGGCATTGTTTTCACTTGGCCCATCTTCCCTTCTGTTTCCAAGAGCACAATGTGACAGCCGGAATGACAGTAGCTATCTTACGAATGTGAGAATGTGGATCACACTAGATTGATGAACTGGAACTGCCCTATCAGCCCTGCACTGCCTACTTCTGGAATTCTCATTCTGTGAGAGAAAAATAAATTCCTATTTATTTAAACCACTGCTTCTCAGGTTTCTATTACTCATAGTCGAATGCAATTCTGGTATTCTAAATATTCATTCAATGTAATCCCCCATTTGATTTGTTCAACATTTTACAATTGACTTGGAACAGAAGTCTATACGACAGAAATGCGTACAACTCACTCAGGCTGCCTGACCTGGGTCATGAAAGACTAAGCTTTAAAGGCTCTGCCAAGCCAAATTATCCACTATAGAACAAGGGGCTGAGTGGCAGGGCAGGTCCTTCTACTCCAAGGTAGCGTCGGAAAGTCCACAGGATGGAATCAAAAGTTGAGGTCTGAGGGTCATCACAGCAGAGCTCCCTGCCTGTTGTCATAGCAGGAAGGAGAGATCCATGACAATGTGTTGCGACAAATGTGAAACTTCCCCCTGCTTTTACACTAGAGACTTGCAGGCCCACCTGTTGAGTTAATCAAGCCCCCTGAATCTAAATGTCGAGAGCTTTTGGAAGCTGTAAAGGATTCTGTCGTCAGCCCATAGGCACTCTCTCACTGCATCTGCCTTTTTCCACCTGGCCTCAGACTAGGGATGATTCTCTACCCTCTTTCCCCCGCCCCAACACCACCACCATTGGAAAGATCACTGCAGCTGTGAAAGGAGCAGCGAAAATGCTCACTGTGGCAGCTCTCACTCCCATTCCCTTTCTATCTCCCACTCCATTTCCCCGTTTTTAAAATTTTATTCTCTCAAATCATTTTTTTATTTTATGTTACGTTATTTTATTTGAGATGGAGTCTGACTCTGGCCCAGGCTGGAGTGCAGTGGTGTGATCTCAGCTCATTGCAGCCTCCACCTCCTGGGTTCAAGTGATACTCGTGCTTCAGCCTCCTGAGTAGCTGGAATTACACGAGTGTGCCACCACACTTGGCTAATTTTTGTATTTTTAGTAGAGATGGGATTTCACCATGTTAGCCAGCCTGGTCTTGAACTGCTGACCTCAGGTGATCCACCTGTCTCGGCCTTCCAAAGTGCTGGGATTACAGGCATGAGCCACCGCGCCTGGCCTCATCATTTTATTAATAAAAAAAGTGTTTACAATAGAGAATGTTTGTAGGAACTAAAACAGGTAAACTGCATACTGAAACATTTTGTGAGTACAATTTCCCAAAAGCAATTTATAGATACAGAAAACTAAAGCAAACTGAAGATTAAAGCAGGGAAAAAAAACCAAAAAGGAAGGAAGAAATGAATTTAAACTTCAGCAGATCTGATCTACCTGCTTGGTAAATGAATGAGACCATTTCCAAAATCAAGAACTTTTTTTTGCTCTGCCAGTTATTAAATTAATTATCTGAGCTATATCCCTTAATACCAGAGTCATTTTAGTAATGGTGTAGCTTATAAACTTTTCACTCTCCTGTGGTTTCTTAAACTGAGCTGGAGCCAGCTTTTCAAACTACATTTAACTCAAAGCGCTGTTTTAGTGTGTTATAGACTTCAATAGAAACTAGAGCAGGTGTTTCCCTGGACCACCATGCTAGGTGTATGCTCAAAGTGGTAATGAGGAATAAAGCTCACATTCTGTGTCCCGACTCCCACAATCTCCTCCTTCATTTTCTGTTTTCTTTTATTTTTATTTCTTTGAGACAGGGTCTTGCTCTGTCACCCTGTCTGGAGTGGAGAGGGGCGATCATGGGTCACTGCAACCTCGACCTCCTCGAATTAAGCGATCCTCCCACCTCAGCCACCTGAGTAGCTGGGACTACAGGCGCAAGCCACCATACCTAGCTAATTTTTTGTAAATATAGGGTCTCACTATGTTGCTTAGGCTAAATCTCCTCTGTCTGGTCCAAATAAGACAGTGAATTGCTGGGGGCCCTATAATGGCTTCCATTCCTACAAGTGTCAATGTCTGTCCCTGGCAGCCCCACCTGGAGAATCCAGGGGTTCTTGCAGGGTCCTGCATGTGTTATCATAATGTTGCTCCGCTCAGAGCCCTGTTCCAGAGTCACGCCAAGCCCACTGAGGCCTTCTCTACCTTGGTAACCTGAGTGAGGAGTCCCAGCAGCACAGGGCACATCAGGCTGCCCCTAGATCTGTCATCTCCAAATGTGCTCAGGGGGCCCCTTTTTTCTGGCTCCCACCAGCCACACAGGGACTGTCACTGGAGTAGGCCTAGTGACATTTGTCTGGATTCCTCTGATGGGTACCTGAGCCCCACAAGTTAGGTCACAAAAGCATAGTTACTTAACACTTGAATCACTTAATCCTTCTAAACCTCATTTTATTTATCTGCTTGATGGGGATAAATCATGGTACCTTCACGTTGCAGTCGTTATCACCACAGCCACAACTACCATTTTTTTCCCCATTTACTACAAGGCATGTATGGCTTACTGGTTAGACATACAATCTGTAATGCCAAATTGCAGGGGTCAAGCCACGCTTCTGCTACTGAATTCCTAGATAACCACGGCAAGCTGTTTGAAGGCTCTGTGCCTCAGTTTCTCCATTTGTAAAATGGGGAAAAGAAGGAGCCTACGTTTACAGGGCTGTCATGGAGGGAAAGGAAGCTAATGGTATTAAAACACTTGGAGAAGCCCACAGCAAGAGAGAGAGTGAACGCCAAGCCCATGCAAGCCCTAAGTAAGACAGCGGGTGCCAGAGTGCTTGCCAAGCATAGGAAGCTTGTTTACCCTCCCACAGAGGTAGGTACCATTTATTCTTATCTCACAGATAAACAAACTGAGGTTTAGAAGGGTTAAGTGATTCAAATGTTAAGCAACTGTGCTTTTGAGGACCTGGGGTTTTTCTCCTTTTCTCCTTTGCTTTGAGAAGCCCTAGATCTCATGGGTGGGGGGTCATCACCCATACTTCCCAAATTGATATTGGGTTTCACAGGTTGTTTCCCTATACCTCAAACCTAAACTGAAAATACATTCCTTCACCTTGTCCCAGTGCTAACTCCTACCATTCACCCACAATTAGGCCCCTCCTCCCTCCTGGGCCCACATTCGCCAGGGTTCCTGGTGAAATCTTGGTTGGGGGAGTGCCTCACTGCAGAGAGAGGGGTGTAGCTCCTGCTGAGAGTGGGGCCTGCCGCCCCGCAGGGACAGTTGGCTGCCTTGGGTGATAACTGTACCAGTTTGCAGGAGTGGCTGCAGACTGTTTCGTTTCTTCTCCAGTTCACACTTCATCATTAGCCATAGCCTCACCACCTTCTTCAATTTCCTGTTCTAGGTTTCTAGCACGCAAAACAAAAATCTCCTTCTAACATTTCTTCCTCACATACTTCTGGGAAAGAAGCACGATCTCCTTTTCTGAATGGTTTGATCCTGAACATGGAGTTAGTGCTTACTTTTTCCACAATGACCTTGGATTTTTTTTTTTTTAATTCTGTCTCAGCTTCCATCTGAACTTCAAGTCTGGCTGCGCTGGGCCAGAAATGAGCAGTTCTCACACTCAGCAGCTAATCGCTCATGTCAGGGAATGTTATTTATCTACTCTCCCCTGAAGTTTAGAGCAACACACCTGCAAAATGCCAATAGGGCTTAATATGGTTTCTTCATCTTCTTCCCCAAAGAATTTGGTGTGGAAACGGATTTTCTATCTAGTGACAGTTCTCAAAATGTAATACAGTTCTCAGAAGTACATCATGAAAAGTAAGTCCTGCCTCCAACAAGGACCACACCCTCCCCAGTGTGCCCCTTCCCAGAGGCAATCACTATTACTCACTTTTTGTTTTGCCTTCCAGATATGTACAGGCCCATGTGTATGTCCCCTGTAACCAAGGGGTAGCATGATATTCACATTGTCTGAGACTTTTATGTGTTTCATTTAATAATATGTCATGGGGATCTTCCTGTGTGAAAATGTGTAGGTGCTCTTCATTCTGTTAAATGGCTGCATGGTATTCCATTATATGTAGAAGTACTTGTATTAGTTTCCTATTGTTTCTATAACAAACCATCACAAATATTGTGGCTTAAAACAATACATATTTATTATCTTGTGGTTCTGGAAGTGAGAAGTCCAAAATTGGTCTCACTGGGTGGAAATTGAGGTGTCCTCAGGAATGCATTCTTTCTGGCAGCTCTAGGGCAAAATCCATTTTCTTGCCTTTTCCAGCCTAGAAGCTGCCCCCATTCCTTGGCTCATGGCCCCCATTCACCAGTGCTATCACTGTGACTTTTGTGTCTGTGATCACATCTCATTCTCTCTGGCTGTTACACTCCTGCCTTGTGATTACGTTGGGCCCTCCTGGATCATCCAGGATAATAGTCTCCCCAACTCCAGATGCTTAATCAAGATCCAGCTGAAATGTCTCTTTTGCCATGGAAGGTATTCACAGATTCCCGGGATTAGGATGTGGATATCTTTGCAGGGGGCATTATTCTGCCTACCATAGTGTCCTGGTTTATTTTATCTGCTTCCTACATATGGGCTTTTAGATCATCTTTTATGACAAGCAGTGCTTCAGTGACTATCCTTCATTGTGCTTGAGGAACTCTGCACAATATCACTAAACCATTTAGAAGATAATATAATTTACTCTCTTATCTGTGATTGCTACGATTGGATCCTTGACTTTAACAAAGACTCTGAGTCTCAGGAAGTGGTTTTATATTCATGGAACTGAAACAATTTATTTGGTTAAAAACCCAATACTCTAAAGCTGTAGCTACTTTAATTTAAGTAATTCAGAATTAAATAAAATTAAGTATTTAGTTTCTCCGTCACACTAGCCACATTTCAAGTGCCCAATAGCTACATGTGACTGGTGACTGCCACATTAGACAATGCAGATATAAAACAGTTCCTTCATTGCAAAAAGTTCCATTGTACAGTGTTGGTACAGCATGATCTTTTAATCCACTATCAAATTAGGACCAATCTGTTGCCTGGACTGCATTTAACTCTTTCCTATAGACTGAATATTTATGTCCCCTAAAATTCATGTGTTGAAACTTGATCCCCAAGGTAGTAGTATTAGAAGGTAAGGCCTTTGGGAGGTGATTAGGTTACGAGGACAGACTCTCATGAATGGGATTACTGACCTTATAAAAGAGACCCCGGAGAGCACGCTCACCCCTTCCTGTCTCCATGTGAGGGCACAATGAGAAGGAGCCATCTACAAACAAAGAAGTGAGTCTTCACATTCTGCTGATGTCTTGATCTTGGACTTCCCAGCCTCTAGAACTGTGAGAAATAAATATAAACAGTTGTTTATAAGTCACTCAGTCTTTGATATTCTGTTATTGCAGCCTGACTAGACTAAAAACACCACTAAT
The DNA here is from genome assembly GCF_008728515.1 of Papio anubis. Classification (NCBI taxonomy): domain Eukaryota; kingdom Metazoa; phylum Chordata; class Mammalia; order Primates; family Cercopithecidae; genus Papio; species Papio anubis. The sequence goes on from NC_044979.1 coordinate 98,277,300, forward strand.
TCAATTAACATTTATTAAATGCCTACATTGTATGAAGCATTGTATCTCCTAGATACTCCAGGAGATACAAGGACTTTTTTTTAAAGGTTCCTGTCTCAGGTACATCACACATCAGTAGAAGAACACAGAAATGTTTTCTGGACTTGCCCCAGGAACACCAACCAACTATAACCAAGAAAATAACAAGTACAGTAAGTTCCAAAACAACTTAGAAGCACAAAAGAAGTACATATATTATGTGAGTAATCCTGGAGGCAAGGATATATAAATTCTTTTCTCATCTTTAAAAATAGCTTGGTCATTGTCTTTGTCCATTTTTCTGATGCTATTGAAATATTGAAATGTTCATTGACATTTTATATGTAAATAATACAATGAATAAGATTTTAAAGGCTTTTTTTTTTTTTTGAGACATTCTTTCACTGTCGCCCAGGCTGGAGTGCAGTGGTGTGATCTCCTCTCACTGCAACCTCCGCCTCCCGAGTTCAAGCGATTCTCCTGCCTCCCAGCTAATTTTTTGTATTTTTAGTAGAGACAGGGTTTCACTACATTGGCCAGGCTGGTCTTGAACTCCTGATCTTGTGATCTGCCCGCCTCAGCCTCCCAACGTGCTGAGATTACAGGCTTGAGCCACCATGCCCGGCCTTAAATAAGGCCCTTAATAAGGCATTATAGAGAAGCAATTACAGCACAGATTCTGGAAAGGGACTGCACAAGGTTCAAATCCAGATTTTGCTGTTTACTAGCTATGTGACCGTGGGCACGTTACTCAACTCTTCCGGGCCTCACTTTTCTCATCTGTCAACTTAGCTCTTGTCTTACAAGGTTGTTATGAAGATTAAATGAGTTAATGTCTGTAAGTACTTAGGATGGGGCCTGGCACTTAGTGCTAGCCCTTATTATTTTCTAAACATCCTTAACTACAGTGCTGGAATTTCAGCTGCTCAGAGTGAGTCTAAATGTTTCAACTGGTTCTGAACTGACCATGGAGGAGTTGGTAGTTTGTGGAAGTACTCTAGGCTCTGAGCAGTCAGTGAGATAGGTGTGATGTATGTGTGGCTGTCTTGGCTCAGGGCCAAGTTGCCCTCCCTAGACTTCTTGAAGGATGATGACGCTAAGGAAATTTGCAAGCAGAAGGCCTGAGTTTCCTCTCTGACATTCACTGAGAGGGAATTCTGCACTCTCATGGTAGTTCGTTATGGCCCGGTCATTTGTAAATTTGGCCAAATACTACCTCCTCATGTTCTACGTGCTTTTTTTTTTTTTTTTTTTTTTTTTTGAGACAGAGTCTCTTTCTGTCACCAGGCGCGAGTCCAGTGGTGTGATCTCACCTCACTGCAACCTCTGACTCCCTGGTTCAAGTTATTCTCCTGCCTCAGCCTCCCAAGTAGCTGGGATTACAGGCACGCACCACCATGCCCAGCTAATTTTTGCATTTTCAGTAGAGACGGGGTTTCACTATGTTGGCCAGGATGGTCTCCTTCTCCTGACCTCGTGATCCACCCGCCTTGGCCTCCCAAAGTGCTGAGATTACAGATGTGAGCCACTGCGCCCGGCCCCATGTGCTTATTTCTAAGTGAGATAACTAATATGTCCTGTCATTGATTCTGACATCTCAATCTCTGAAAGATACCCCCTCGCCACAGTCTAGAAATTCAGGTTTCTATGCTGATCACAACTGCATTCATTTCAGTTATATTTGCCTTTGGATTTCTCCAATATTCTCACTGCTTGGAGTCTGTCTTCCTATGGTATTTGTATCTTTCTGCCCTTTAGATCATTTTTTGTAGCCTCTGCCTTTTTCTCTCACCTTTCAAGTGATGCTGGTACCCACCAGGATTGGTCTCACTAGATCATCAACAGAAACAATTAAAGGTTAGAAAACATTTAACAGATACAAAGCACTATATAACTGTGAAATAATGCTTTGTACTATAAAATGCATATATCATTGCTTTCATTGTAATATGGGTTACCTGACTCATTTGTATCTACAAAGCCTACTTCTTAGGTACTAAATTCATCATGCAACATTTGGAAATATACATTATAAAAGCTATTTGTTGTACTGACTAACCACTTAGCATCTGCTTTTAAGTGTCTAGGGCTGTTGTTTATCTCCCTGCAACTGTCAACTTCGATCTTAAAGCCAAACTACAGAACTTTAGATTGTTTTCACCAGAGAAGAAGTTGAAAAAAAAGAGTAAGGAAACAAAACACACCATGCTGCTTATATTTTCCTTAATGCAAATTAGCTAGAGTTCTTCAGAAAAGCAGGAAAAAAGAAGTAATTTACAGGCGGTCCCACTACAGTCTGTACTTCTGCTCTGAGACAGTTTTCAGGCACCTTGCTTGCATGAGTCCTACCAAGACCCTGTGTCTAATGCTGTATTCTTTTTCTTAAAGAGTTTCCCCATCAGACATATTAGCATCAAGCACCACATAACCTCATATCCTCTGTTGGTGCCATAGTAATTATCACATTTGGCCACTGGCGCCTGATCCAGCTGCAATGTCAGGGTTGTGGGGGCGGGGGGCGTGTGTTCTGTGGCAAGTGTTGATCTCTGCTGTGCAGAAGATTGTGCACTACTTGGTCGAATTGTTCATGGAGTTGCTAACCCAGGGCCTAGGACACCATCTCTACTTTCATCAGGCTGCCCCTGTGGGCTGAGAACTCATTCCCTAAACTTCACTCCATATTTCTTCTTCAGAATCCTGCAGCTTTGAGAAGAGTGGCTCAAGTCAGTGAGAGAAGAGGCCATTTTCAGAAGCTATTCCTTTAATCCAGGGTTTCTCAACTGCCGTGCTACTGATATTTTGGGCAAGATAATTATTTTTCTGGGGGGTTTCCTATGTGTTACAGGATATTCAGCAGCATCTGTGGCTATTGTCCTGCTCCTGCCCCCCAAGTTGTGACAACGAAAATTGTCTTCAGGTAATGCCAAATGTCTCCTGGAGCAAAATCTCTGTTCAAGAACTGGTGCTTAATCCGACATTCCAGTAAATACTCTAAGATGAAAACCCTCCTTTTCTCCTAGAAGGCAAGACTTCTGCCACTCCAGTGCAGACAGGACTTCTGACTGGTGAATTCAACGTCCAAAAGCCAATTAGTTCTTAACAGATGACATGATCTTATATGTAGAAAACCCCAAGGAACACACACATACACACACACACACTCGCACAATTATTAGAACTAATACATGAGTTCAACAAGATTACAGGATACAAGATCAATATACAAAAATCAACTGTATTTCTACAATTGATTTGAATAATTTAGCATGAAATTAAGAAAACAATTCCAATGAATAATTAAACATAAAATTAAGAAAACAATGTCATTTACAATAGCATCACAGGGAACATAATGCTTAGAATAAATTTAACAAAAGAAGTAGAAAACTTGAACATGGAAAGCTGTAAAATAAAACGTTGTTGAAAGAAATTAAAGAAAACCTAACTAAATGGAAAGACATTTCATTAGAAGATTTAATATCGTAAAATGGCAAAACTCCCCAAACTGATCTACGGCAATACTCCCCAAATTTAACAGCTTAATCCTTAGAGAAATTCCAGCTGCTATTTTTTATTGGCAAGAATTGATAAACTGATCCTAAAATCCGTATAGAAATCCAAAGAACCGAGAATAGTTGAAAAATTCTTGAAACAGAGGAACAAACTTGGATAACTTAAACTTTTCAATTTTAAAATTTACTATAAGCTGACAATAATCCAGCCAGTATGGTATGGGTACAAAGAGGGACAGACAGTAGTCAATGGAATAGAATTGAGAGTCCTTGGCTGGGCGCAGTGGCTCATGCCTAAAATTCCAGCACTTTGTGAGGCCGAGGTAGGCGGATCACCTGAGGTCAGGAGTTCGAGACCAGCCTGACCAACCTGGAGAACTCCTGTCTTTACTAAAAATACAAAATTAGCTGGGCGTGGTGGCACATGCCTGTAATCCCAGCTACTTGGGAGGCTGAGGAGGGAGGATCACTTGAACCTGGGGGGCAGAGGTTGTGGTGAGCTCAGATCACACCATTGCACTCCAGCCTAGGTAACAAGAGCGAAACTTCATCTCAAAAAAAAAAAAAGAAGAAGAAGAAGAATTGAGAGTCCTCTTATATTTATGGTCAAATGACTTTTCAACAAGGGTGCCAAGAGAGTCAACGATGGAAATCAACAAATGGTGCTGGGACAGCGGGATACCTACATGCAAAAGAATTAAGCTGGACTCCTACTTCACACTATATACAAATTTAACTTAAAATGTATTAAAGACCTAAATGTAAGAACCAAAAGTATAAAATTCGTAAAAGATAACATAGAGGTACATATTCATGATGTTGGATTAGGCAATGGTTTATTAGATTTGACCCCAAAAGCACAAGCAACAAAACAAACAAAAGCAAACACATTGGACATCATTTAAATTAAAAATTTTGTACTTCAAAGGACAATCCACAAAATGATGTAAAATGTTTGCAAATCATATATCTGACAAAGGACTTGTATCCAGAATACACAGAGATCACTTACAGCTTAACAATTGAAAGACAATCCAGTTTTAAACGAGACAAAGGATTTAAATGGATATTTCTCCAAAGAAGTTATACAAATGACCAAAAAGCACATGAAAAGATGTTCAACATCATTAGCTATCAGGAAAATGCAAATCAAAACCACAATAAGATACCACTTCACACCCACTAGGATGGCCGTAATCAAAAAAACAAAAACAAAAAAACCTGGCAATAACAAATGTTGGCAAGGATGTGGAGAAATTGGGGTCCTCATACATTGCTGGTGGTGATGTAAAATGATGCAGTCGCTTTGGAAAACAGTTTAGCAGTTCCCCAAAATGTTAAACATAAAGTTATAGTGATTCCACAGTCCTATTTCTAGGTATTGAATTAAAATATGATAATGAAATATGAGAAATATGAATGAGAGTTTGAAACACATTTCTACAAACAAGTGTTTGTAGTAGCATTCTTCATAATAGACACAAGTGGAAACAACCCAAATGCCCATCAACTGATAAATGGATAAACACAATGTGCTATACTGGTATACCCATACAGTGGAATTTTATTCAACAATAAAAAGGAATGCAGGGCTGGTACATGCCACATCATGGATGAACCTTGGAAACATGCTAAATGAAATAAGTCACATACAAACAACCACATATTGTACGATTTCACTGAATGAAATGTCCAGAATTGGCAAATCTACAGAGACAGAAAGTAGATTAATGGTTGTCAGGGACTGGGGGGATGGGGTAATGAAGAATGGCTGCTAGTGGATATGGGGTTTCTTCTCGGAATGATAAAAATGTTATGGAAATAGTTAGTGGTGATGGTTGCACAATATTGTGAATATACTAGAAGCCACTAAATTGTACACTTAAAGAATAAACTAGAAAAATGACAGAGCAATTGGAATGCAAAAAATAAAAACGCCAACCCTTGGCAGAAAAACAGGATTTCTATAAAAACTTCATCAGAGAGGGTCTTATGGAGAACATAAGATGATAACTTAGCACCTCTTAGTAAAGGTTGGAGAAAATGCTTTTCACCTTATCATACCAGCTGCACCAAGTGTATCACAGGAAATGGCGCTGCTGAAGGTCCCACCCTCTCCAACACCTCCCATGTTGTCTGGTCTATAAGTTAGTCTGATGAAACTTTAAGATCTCACAGGAGGGAGCCACTGATAAAACCCACAGGGAAAGGCCCAGTAAAAGACTTGCTTGCAAAGTATGATACACCAAGGGCCAAAAGCAATGGTGTAAGGATTACATGCCTCCCTTATTCCCATAATAAAGATGAGGTTTCCATTCAGGAACTGAACACAGAAATTATTCCTAGTTTTTACCCATTGTAGAAATCTGCTTCCTTTGAGGTTTGCCCCTTGCCAGTTACATCAGAATCAGGACTGCTCTCTTTGCAGTTTATTTTAAATAGAGAAAAAAAGAAGGTAAAAGAACAGTGCCAGGCACTGTCCAAGGCGCTGGATAATACAACAGTAAACGAAACAGAGCCAAATTACTGACCTTGTGGAACTTATATTCTAATCACTTGATGCCAACCTTTTTTCCAGGAGTGTGACCTGTTTTTTATTTAAATCCATACTACACTGTTATGATATAGCTGCTATTATAATATCCATTACCCATGAGGAAAACTAGTGGAAATAATAGTCTTATCAACAAATGGTGCTGGGACAACAGGAGACCTCATTATACCTCTAAGCTCACACTGTAAGGGGTGGGCCAAGATAACCCAAGCAACTCACTCTAGTTGCTGAGCACTGAACTGCTTTGTCCATGGTTCCCAAACCGGGGTGCCCTAGAGGGCCACAGGGAGGAATGGCCTGCAGAATCTTTTACCTTTTGAGAGAAACACAGATCCATCTTTCAGGAACCACATTGACTACTACTATTCAGTTGTTTGGAATTAAACTAATAAATAAAATCATTAGGTATTTCTTTTGACCTCGGGACACTGTGAAATATTATGGAGATGCTAGAGGCACCATGAGCTGAGAACACTTGGGAACTTCTTCACTATGCTATTGGCTATTTACATGTCTGGTACCTCCTCTAGAATGAGAACTCCTGAGAGCAGTCTGGCACACAGTAGGCACAACAACAGTGTTCGTTGAATGAACGAAGAATAGAATAGAAGTAAGCAGAGATTTATAAGGGAATTGGAGCCAAGATATGAGCAGCGGGGACAACAGAGAGAAGAAATGGGAGAAGAGGGTGCAACATTTGAGGAATAAAAATCATGTAGGGAGCATAATACAGCAAAAGGCAGTATAGTGAAATTGTTTAGTTGTTGCTCTCTGAAGCCAGACTACCTGACTTTGAATCCCAGCTCTACTACATACTAGCTCTGTAATCTTGGGCAAGTTATTTAATTTCCCTAGGCCTCAGTTTTCTCATCGATGATGTGGAGTTAGAGTTATTATGACTGGTTAAATGAGTCTACATGAGTAGACTACTTGCAACACTGTCTAGCACATGGTAATTGTTACATATGTATTGTTTGATATCATTATTAGTATTACTTGGGTTCTAGTCAACCAGGTTTGTTTCTTCATAAATTTGGAGTCATTTGGACTCTAAGAGGATGGGACACCAGCCAAGCTGGTGGCAGCCAGGAGGGCCCACTGTCCCCTTAGCCTGGGACTGAGAGGTTTCCCTGGAGATGAGATTTTCATTGCTAAAACTGGGGAAAGTTTTGGGGAAACTGGGATGAGTTGGTCACCCTAGTGGCTGTCCTCTCTAATTCCTGAGAGCTTAATTTAATTGTAGGCTTATTCCTGGCTCAGGAGAGGGCAATTCCTTGGAGACCCAGAAGAGGCAACAGTGAAGCATTCGGGTTGTGATGTGTCTGAGCCCCATGAGGCAAGGAGTGTGCAATTTAAGGCAGGAATGCATACATGATTCGATTTGTGGCAATATTCTACCAACAGATGAAAGGATCCATCACTACCCACCTTCATAAGTGCACCAAGTTGCTTAAACACTGTATGTTTTTGAGAGTTTTCAGAGAAGGGGAAAAAGGGGAAACAACTGCTTCAATTAAATTTTATAGATAATTCAGATGACCCAAATATTATTGGACCATGTGAATACATACACCAAAAGAGCCTTCCTCCGCTCCTGTCATCTAGCCAGCCAGCTCCCCACACATGGAAACATCCTTCCAAGAGTTCTTTAGCCACATGCAAGAAAATACCAATATATATTCTTATTTTACCTTGTTTCTGGCATCAGAGACCTTAAAGGTGGCTGCAAGCATTCTGATCACTACAGAGGCTATGCTTTAATAAGCATGCAGCCCAGAGTCAAGCTCTAAAAGACTATTCACCTTCTGAGTCCACTGACAAATTGAGGATTGGGACCTGCAGAATTAAAGACAAGCCTCTGAGAGGCAGTGACTATATCAAGGCCCGGCTACCTGGCCAGCTACCTTCATAGAGGTCTCCTTTATCTCTTTACTCTCTTGCCTCTATAGAAGAACTGCAGTTTTTTACATATTCACTGTCAAGATTCACAACCGCTTTTACATAGAATTGTTGGTGGTCATTTCATTTTTATTTCCTTTGTCATATTGCCCATTCAGGATGCTTGACACCTCTCTCCCGCTACGCCTACAAGTTAACCTCATGGTCCCCTTATCTCAGTTTCTAACTGGTGGTTTTTGTTTGGTCGACTAATTCTACCTTTAGGTACTCAAAACTCCTACTCCAAAAGTTATGTGGGATGGGGGAAAGATGCTGTAGGTGTGGGCTGGTTCACTCCAACATTTTGTCCAACCTCTGCCTTTGCCCTCGTGTGCCATTACCCTACCTCTCTCTGCTTGCCATTCTTATGTCCTCTGCCTTTTTCTGTGTTTACTTCCTTCTCACATCTCAAACCTTCCATGTGAGTTACTTACATACTGACTGCTGTACCTTTAGAATTTCTTTGAATAAGGGTCATCTGGTAATAAATTATATTTTTCCTTTACAAATGTCTTTATTGCCTTCATTACCGAAAGTTATTGTCACTGAGAAATATATACAATTCTACACTGGTAGCCATTATCTTTCAGCATAATGAAAATATCATTTCTGTTAAATGTATGTTAGACCTTATCACTTTACAATCCAGGCGTCTTAAGCTGTCTTCCATTTTTTCCCATGTTTTTTTCCTCCTCTTAGTGTGTTCTGGATACATTTTTTTTTTTCAGACAGGGTCTTTCTCTGTTGCCCACTCTAGAGTGCATTGGCCTGATCACGGCTCACTGCAACCTCAATCTCCCTGGCTTCGGTAATCCTCCCATGTCAGCCTCCTGAATAGCTGAACTATAGGAATGTGCCACCACACTCAGCTAATTTTTTTTTTTAGTAGAGACTAGGTCTTGCTATGCTGCCTAGGCTGGTCTTGAACCCCTGAGCTCAAGTGATTTTCCCGCCTTGGCTTCCCAAAGTGCTGTGATAACACTGAACCCGTGGATACTTTTTCTGTATGTAATGCTACTGTTAAGCCCATCTATTGAGTTTTTAATTTGAATTATTGGTTTCATTCCTAGACATTCTGGACATTTCTAAACACTGAGTTCTTTTTCAACTATACTAGATCACCTTTTATATTTTCTATATCTGCAGAAATTTTTTCAAACTTGTGTCTAATAAGTCCAATACTTCAATTATTTGGGTTTGTTTCTACTTTCTATTGTTTCTGTTCTTGCTCATGATGCCTCATTTCCTCTGGTGGTATGTTATTTTTGACTGTGTGCTTCTCATCAGCTTAGAAAAGTTGTATGTGGGGGTTCTTTGAGGTCAAGGATAAAGGTGCCACCTCTGTAGAGAATTTGTTTTTGTTGTTGCTGTATAAAAACTGTACTATTTAGCCTGGGATCACTTGAAACTAAATTCATGACTTCAGGTTCTTTTGGACCACCCAGATGATGTAAATTTTAGGTAAAACTTTTTGTTAGAGCTACTTTGCAGTTAAAAAACTCAGGATGGGGATTTCCCCCTTGTTCAGCTCAGCATAAAGGCAACTTACTTTGCATTCCCCTGGAGATGGTGTTGGTGTTGGTTATATTTCCAGTCTTGGGGTACCTTGAGGGTTTTGATTTATTTCCCTTCACCCCAACAAGTAGAATTTTGAAGTTGCCAGGACTGACAAATGATCTCAGGATATAGATGGTTGCTGTGATCACTTACCTCTCTGGGTTCTCACTTTTGTTCGGATATCTTTTGTTATTTGTTGGATCTCCTTTGTCTTAAGGGCTACTTTAAAAATATTTTAGCCAGCATTTTAAATTGCTTTCAGTGGGAGGGTTGGTATGAATAACCTAGTTTGCCATTACCAAAAATAGCAGTATGATTTTTTAACAGCTGCATACTTTTCTATTGTATGCATATACCAGTGTCATTTAACCACTCTCCTATGATGGATATTTATGTTGTTTTTATGTTTCATATTATAAATAATAGTGCAGTGAAAATTATTCATCCACCATGTATACATCACATATATATTATACACACACACACATAGATACACACACACAAACACACCCCCACACACACGTATTTCTGTATGGTAAGTGCTGAGAAGTAGATTTCAGGATCAGATTTTATTATACATTTTTCTTTTGTTTTTTACTTTTGAGAGCTATCACCAAACTACACTCCAACATACTAGCAACGTAAGAGAGCTTCACCACAGCCTTGAATTTCGGGGAAGGCAGATAGTTCTTAAAGCTATATTCTCAAATGCATGCCACCTTGGCTTGTCTAGAAATTGTGACCATGCGATTGTGATCAAGGTGGGGACCTTCCTGGGTAGGACCACAGCTGCTTTCAAAACCTACCATAAGATGAGTATTAATTGAAGGCTCAATCATATACTCAAGTCCCATAGTATCTGGACTTAAAAAAAATGGTAAGCCCAAGAAGGATATTGACCAAGTTGGAATTTAACACCAAGATTAAGATGGTCTCTCGAAGATATGGTGCAGAGAGACCTGAATGGCCTCTGAATTAGTGGGCTAGGAAACTACTTCTCCAATAGTGAAGTTGTCCACATAGCTCTGAAAGTTTTCCAGAAACTTTAATCATGGAATAAGGTTTGTCTATTTTTAAAATGTGTGGATATTATTATTGATAAAGGCTCTAATCCAGGAAAAAAGAACAATTCTTAATCAATACCTACTGTTAGGGACTGAATTATATCACCCCAGATTATCCTTCTTTCTTTCTTTCTTTCTTTCTTTCTTTCTTTCTTTCTTCCTTCCTTCCTTCCTTCCTTTTTTCTTTCTTTCTTTCTCTTTCTCTCTCTTTCTTTCTTTCTTTCTTTCTTTCTTTCTTTCTTTCTTTCTTTCTTTCTTTCTTTCTTTCTTTCTTTCTTTCTCTCTCTCTCTCTCTCTCTCTCTCTTTCTCCCTTCCTTCCTTCCTTCCTTCCTTCCTTCCTTCCTTCCTTCTTTGTTGACAGAATTTCGCTTTTGTCCTCCAGGCTAGAATGCAGTGACGAGATCTCGGCTTACTGCAACTTCCACCTCCCAGGTTCAAGCAATTCTCCTGTCTCAGCCTCCTGAGTAGCTGGAATTATAGGCACCCACTACCACACCTGGCTAATTTTTGTATTTTTAGTAGAGATGGAGTTCTGCCATCTTGGCCAGGTTGGTCTCAATCTCCTGACCTCAGGTGATCCACCTGTCTCGGCCTACCAAAGTGTTGGGATTATAGGCGTGAGCCTAATCCCCAATATCTCAGAAAGTGACTGTGTTCAGAGATAGTCTTTAAAGAGGTAATTAAGGTTAAATGAGGTTTTTGGAATGGAGCCTAATCCAGTGTGACTGCTGTCCTTGTAAGAGAAGATTAGGACATAGATATACACAGAGGGAAGACCACGTGAAGACACAGGGAGAAGACAGCCATCTGCAAACCAAGGGGAGAGGCTCCAAAATAAATCGACCCGACTGCTACCATGATCTTGGACTTCAGATAAATTTCTGTTGTTTAACTCCCCCAATCTGGGGTATTTGTTATGGCACCCCTGGCAAACAAAAACAGTTAAGGATGGCTGAGGAATTGTTCATCCTATCTGATGTTAAACTGCCTGAAACTCTGAGTTAAAGAAAATATGATGAGTGGAAACTTATTTCATAACTTACTTGCCTGCCTCTGCTCTACTTATTTTAATACAGTTCTTAAGGAGTCCACAGAGTGATTTATAGGTTGGTGCAAAAACAATTACAATTTTTGCCATTGAAAGCAAAAATAAAAACCGCAATTACTTTTACACCAACCGAATAATTTTGAGATGAATGAAAAAAAATTTTTGAAATTTTCAGAACTGTGATATTTTGTTATCCTTGCATTTTATGAAAGTAGTATGATATTAAATGACATGATGGATACATGACAACTAGAACTTTTTGAGTATGATTGTAAGATAGACAGGGCAGGACTTAATACTTCTCTGGGCACTGTGCTGCCTCATCATGGAAAGCAGAGTCCAGGTTGACCCTTGGTCCCTAGCATAGGTACACATTCAATACAAACCTCACACTGTACGACTGGCCATTTGAGTGGGATGGATTACACATGCTTCTGTTGAGGGAGGTGATCTGGGACCTGAATCCTTTCTCTGAAGGATTACTCAGAGACCAGCTCCTACACCTGATAAGTTAAGATTTTGAACTTCTCACTGTGTCTCTTTCAGTAGATGAGGGTGGAATTTGGCCCAGAAGGCAGTGTCAGGAGGTGCATGCTGGGATTGTCCACAGAATACTTGTTTACTAGCGAGTTGAAGGGCAGCCTCTTTGGGCACAATTTGCAAACTGTTGACATATGTTTATGAATACAGAAAAATAAAATATCTGCTTAATAAAATTCTCTATTTTTTTTTTATTTTACAGACTGCTTTTAAGAAAATATTTTGCCTTTTTTTGAAGACAATTTTTAAAAATCTTCATTTCATATTCTTCTGGCCAAAGGAATTTACTTATTTTAAGCATGAGGAAAAAGCTCAATGCTTGGGGATCTTTCTTGTTTTATATTTTGAATTTAATGGCTTTCTGAGTCATATTCTGTTGGCAGGTACTATAGATATCCATTCAAATTACTGAAGACCCGGGTGAAAATAATGTCTTGTTACATATGCCTAATTATCATATCCATATTTCCCTAGAGCATATCACTGTTCTGAAACCATTAAGTGATTGTGCAAACTTAAATATAAAAGACAAACTTGAATAATAACAATCTTAAAAAAATTAAGATATCTATATTAGTCAGTTTTCATGCTGCTATTAAAGATATACCCAAGACTGGGTAATTTGTAAAGAAAAGAGGTTTAACTGACTCACAGTTCTGCAGTGCTGGGGAGGCTTCAGGAAACTTACAACCATGGCGGAAGGGGAAGCAAAGACATCCTTCTTCACATGGCGGTAGCAAAGAGCAGTGCAAAGTGAAGGTGGGGGAAAATCCCTTATAAAACCATCACATCTCATGAGAACTCAATATCATGAGAATAGCATGGGGGAAATGCCCTCATGATTCAGTTACCTCCCACCAGGTCCTGCCCCATTATGGGAACCACAATTCAAGATGAGATTTGTGTGGGGACACAGCCAAACCATATTATTATCAAACCTCAATAACTTTACTAAAAACAAAGAAAACACACCATAACTAATTCCAAATAATTTGAGATTATTCTCAAACTTCCCATAATTTTTCAGATTATAACGTAAATCTGAATTGCAAGTCTGTAAAATTATTACAAATTGCAAAAACAGTATGTGTTATTTTGAAATAGTTTCAAAATAACAGAAAAGTTGCAGGAACAGTTCAAAGAACTCCTATATGTCCATCTCTCAGAGATCCCATTCACTTCACTAATTGTCTCAATAATGTCCTTAGGGAAATGATCTAATACAGTGTCATGTGTGGCCTTTGGTTGTCATGCCTCTTCAGTCTCTTTCAATCCAGAATAATTCCATAGTCTTTCCTTGGATTTCATGACTGTAACATTTTTTCAGATCATGGGCAAGTTATTTTGCAGAATATTCCTCAATTTAGGGGACTTTATTGTTTCCTCATTATTAAAGTCAGGTTACGCATGCAGCTTTGAGGGAACATTACAAAAGCAATGCTAAGTTCTTACATCCTGTCAGTTGGCACATGATTTCAATCTGGTGATGTTACATTTGATGCTATCCTTGAATAAGGTGGTTTCTGCCAGGTTACTTTATTAGAAAGTTATTCTTTTTCCTTTATAATGAATATGTCTTTGTGGAAACATACTTAGAGACTATGTAAATATTTCATTTGTCTTCTGACTCTTGCCCACAAATGTTAGCATTCATTGATGTTTCTTGCCTGAATAAGTTATTACTATGATCATTGCCAAATGGTGATTTTCTATTATTTCTTCTACATTTAATAGCTAGCATCTGCTATGGAGAGAAACTTTCTCTTTTTTCCATTTATTTATTAGTTTGTTTAAATATGCTTGGACTCAATGATACTTTATTCAACGGGTTAGTGGTTAGCTCTTCAAACCGCCTGCTATGTCCTTTTGACATGCCCCCGTCATTTTTGAGTACTTCATTACTTCCTGATATTAAGTTAGTTTTTAGACTGGGCGCAGTGGCTCATGCCTGTAATCCTAGCACTTTGGGAGGCCCAGGTGGGCAGATTGTTTGAGCTCGGGAGTTTGAGAACAGCCTGAGCAACATGGCAAAACCCCATCTCCACAAAAAAATACAAAAATTAACTGGGTGTGGTGGTGCACGCCTGTAGTCCCAGCTACTTAGGAGGCTGAGGTGGGAGGACAGCTTGAGCCTGGAAGGCAGAGGTTGCAGTGAGCTGAGATTGCGCCACTGCACTCCAGCCTGGGCAACAGAGAGCCAGACCCGAAAATAATAATGATAATAATAATAACAAGTTATTTTTCAGACTCAAAAAAAGCAGAAGCAAATTGTGCTTTTGCTGCACCAGCCCTGAAATCAGTCTTTCCTTTTTTCTAAGGTCTCTTCTGTTAGTGGAAAATGATTTCTAGAAATCTGTGTGCTATGTAGGCTTACTGCTATTGGCCTATTGCTGCTTCCAGGATCCCTCAGTGGACAGAACAAGGACAGAACATTCAAACATCTTACTCATTTTTATATCTATCTAATTATATATATATATATAAGTTTATAGCAGTTCCTCCACTTCAGTTCAAACACAATCCTTTCGCCTTTTCATATTTAAAATTGTCTTATCAGGCAGCAAAGGAACCTGGCTGCATAATCCTTAATATACAGTTATCCCTTCATATCCATGGGTAGATTAGTTTTAGGACATTCCAAGGATACCGCAATCAGCATAAGCTAAAGTCCCTGATATAAAATGGCATAGTATTTGCATATAACCTAATCATATCCTCCTGAATACTTAAAAAATTATTTTGGAGACAAGGTCTCTCTCTGTTGCTCACTCTGGATTGCAGTGGTGCAAGCATGCCTCACTGCTGTCTCAACCTCTGGAACTCAAGCAGTCCTCCCACTTCAGCCTCCTGAGTAGCTTGGACTACAGGCATGTGCCACCACACCCACTTAATTGTTTAAATTTTTTATAGAGATGGCATCTCATTATGTTGCCCAGGCTGGTCTCAAACTCCTGGCCTCAAACAATCCTCCCCCTTCGGCCTCCCAAAGTGCTAGGATTACAGATATGAGCCATCATGACCAACCTGTCTGAATACTTTAAATCATCTCTAGATTACTCATAATACTAAATACAATGTAAATGCTATGTAAATAGTTGTTATACTGTATTATTTGGGGAATAATGGAAGGAAAAAAGTCTGCACATGTTCAGTACAGATGTGATTTAAAAACATATTTTTGATGCATGGTTGGTTGAATTCACAGATGTGGAATCTATAGATATGGAGGGCCGACTGTATTTATTTGCTCAGTCCCCCCATATGCAAAAAATCCTCCAGCCTGCTGGGCCACCATCCACTCAATTACTTTCTAACTTTCCTCCTTCTTGGGCATCTCCAGTGATTTTTAAAATGAGTGATTAAGTGGAAAGGAAAGAAAAAAGAAGGGAGAAAAGGAGGAGGAAAAGAAGAGAGAAAAAAAGTAAATAAGGAAGGATGGATATTAATTGTTAATATTGATCATGAAAAAGTGTGTGAGTAGAAAATTCAGAATCAGGAAAGAAAATACAAAATTAAGGATCTGCCTGGTTGAGAAGGTAGTTACTAGGTGAGACTAGGTTGTGTTGCAGTAATAAAGACCCTAAAATCTTAGTGGTTTAAAACAATGCATGTCATGAGCGGTTCTGCAAGGTGAGTGCTCTTTGTGGGGTGCTCAGCACTCCAGAGTGCTTTGACTTCATCATCAGTCTGTCTTAAGATGTTACCATTGCGATCCAAACCTTCAGGGATCACTGAAGTGGGAGAAGAGAAAATGTGACCAGCTCTTACATACTTCCTCGTGGAAGAGACACACATCAATTCTGCTCACTATTTATTGGTTAAAGAGTTAGGTGATCACTCATAATTTTAAAGGGGCAAGGAAGAATAGTCTTCCCACTGCCCATAGAAGCAGAACAGAAAATGCTGGTAAGCACAGGGATAGTTACCACAAAAGCTGTTTTCTACCAACTGTTAGGAAAAGCTAGCAATATTGAGACTATTCAGATTCATCTTTTTTTTTTTTGTCAAAAAATTTTATCATGTCGCTTTTGCCATAAATATTCTTGAAATCCAAGATAATTAAGATAAAGGTCACATTACAATTACCAAGAAAATCATCTAAAAATTATTTACTTTGAATTTACATGGAACTGAAATCTGAATTTAGAGATGGTTCACATCGTTTCTACTCTGAAACACTTTTTAGTAAAGACTGAAGTCACTGATTCTTGAATAGGGCTGCACATTAGAATCACTTGCAGAGATTTATAAAAATTGCTGCCTGAGTGAACCTTGTTCTTGGAGATTCAGATGGAATTGGCTTGGGTGGGGTCTAGACAGCAGTAGTTTTTAAAACTCTCCAGGTGAGTCTAATGCAAAAGTCAGGATTGCAATCCCTGCTTCTAGCCCTGACACCATTGTACTCCCACTGGTCCTTCAGCCTGTGTATCACTTCCCCGAGGAAACCTCCCTAACCCCTAAGTCTAGCGATGTGCTCCTATGTCTCTCTGTGCTTTCTGTCTTACTCTTTTTGGAGACGGAGTCTCGCTCTGTAGCCCAGGTTGGAGTGCAGTGGCATGATCTCGGCTCACTGCAACCTTCGCCTCCTAGGTTCAAGCAATTCTCCTGCCTCAGCCTCCCAAGTAGCTGGGACTACAGGCGCGTGACACCACGCCCTGCTAATTTTTTGTATTTTAGTAGAGACAGGGTTTCACCATGTTGCCCAGGCTGGTCTCAAACTCTTGAGCTCAGGCAACTGCCCGGCTTGACCTCCCAAAGTGCTAGGATTACAGGTGTGAGCCACCGCACCCGGCCTTCTGTTTTATTCTTTATCACACTGTGCTCTGTTTGCCTGGATGCTGTGCTATATTTAGCTGTAAGCTCTATAATGGTAGGAACATGCGGTCTTCATTTTTTGAATGCATAGTCTCTGACATAGATGCCTACCTAACACATAGTAATTGCTCAATTAATGTGTGTTGAATAAAATTAATACATAATATTAGACTTAGAACTTTCTTTATATTGCATCCTGTTCCAGCGTAAAGCTTGCAAGGACAGACATAGGTTTAGGAAATTAGTTTATTTGTATCCTTAATGAATAACTGATAGATATGAACCTCTTTTAAAAGGATCCTGGCCTACCTACACAATGAACATGTGTAAGATGGAGTAAAAACAGAAAGAAAGTAGGCTGGGCACAGTGGCTCATGCCTATAATCCCAGCATTTTGGGAGGCTGAGGAGGGGCAGATGGCTTGAACTTAGGAGTTCCAGACCAGCCTGAGAAACATGGCAAAACTCTGTCTCTACAAAAAATATTTACAAAAATTAGCCAGCGTGGTGGCACATTTACGGTCCCAGCTACTCGGGGGGCTGAGATGAGAAGATCGCTTGAACCCAGGAGGTTGAGGCTGCAGTGAACTGAGATTGTGCCATTGCACTCCAGCCTGGGTAACAGAGTGAGAACCTGTCTCAACAACAACAAAACCAAAAACAAACAAAACCCACAAAAAATGCAAAACAAACAACAACAACAAAAAGCAAGTAAACATTAGATGCTTTTCAAAAATGATTATTTGAACTCGTTTACAGGTTAAATACACTGGGAAATTTTCTTAAGAGAATCAGAAATGGCTAATCTATTTGCCTAAACTTGTTGTAGCTGTAAACCTTTAGATGACAGTTATAGTGCCTGCAAGGTAACGAATAAACTTCTCTGTTATTCAAAGACCTTTGCAATCTCTTTCCAGCCTGCCCTTCTAACTTCTCCCAGCTGAGCGAAGGTGGAAAGAGTACATTTTGAATTCAGAAGCCTCAGAATCAAATTGCTGTTCCACAGTATTCTATCTGAGAAACTCAGACCAGTTTCTTAATTTCTCTGGGCCCCAATTTCTCCATCTGTAAAATAGAGAAAAAGGAGCTACCTCTCACAATTGTTTTGAAGATTAAGATATTGCATCTGAGGGTGCTTTGTAAAGTGCAAAGCCCACTGCAAACAATTCTTAATATTAATTGCCAAACAGAGTTACTGATAGGTGTCACAATTTAGATGAGTACCTGAAGTTTCTCAACCTGGTGCCTTCCCTGGCTGAGAGTACTTTTTCTTGTCATTCTATCTATCCAGTTATTATGCTCAGTAATTATTAGTCTCCTTCCCTCTCTTCTTGAATTGTTATTTCTCAATACGTCTGGGCAATGGAATTCAAGCCGTGATGCAGCGATGGGAGGAAGATGCAGCAATAGATTGCCTTTTCTGCGGCACTAAAAGTGGAGAAGAACAGGGTAGGAAAGAAACAGTAATGCCTGCAAGCATCTGCTCACTAATCTCAAATGTGCCATTTACTTTTAATTATTTATTATAATACTTCAAAGCATATTTTGTAAAATTAATAAAGCCTGAGTAATTTGAAACCTCTCCATTTAGCTTGCCAATACATCTTTGCTGAGAAATGCAGTGAGTGGAATTCTGAGAGAATGATTTGATCTATGGGCCAGGGACAGAAGGATTACTGAGGATTTTTATATGTTCTTAGAATGCCTTTCTATTTCGGGAGAAAAATAAAACAAACATAAAACAAACTCCACTTCATAGCAGCAAGCCAAGTTATACCAGAAAATCTCTTATTACTTAGCGAAGAAGAGAATTTCTACTCTAAATCACACTCCTTATATTTACATATATTAAATATAGAATGAAAAGAATTTAGAAAGCAAAAACAATGTTTATAATCGAACTTTTAAAATCAGATGCAGACATGTAAATGAAAATGTTACCGTTGTATGAGGACCTATGTTAATTTTTGCATAACATTTGTTTCCATGGGTTCCTGTTGAGATTAAAGTAAATGCATTTACCAGCATACATGTCATGGAAGACTGACTCTGCACCATGCTCTGTGACAAAAGGCTTCAAGATTAAACCAGTTTGGTAAATCCTCTTCTTGGAGACACACAATGCATGTCTGCCTATTAAATCTCTGAGTGCTCCAGCAGTAGAGATCTTGTTGAAATTTAACTTTGTCATTCTTAAATTTCCTTGACTGTGGAGCCTTTTAAAATAATTATTTCACCTATTAACAGCTGAAAACGTGCTGTTCTTTGGAGTACCTCTTGGGAAACTCTCAATGACATCAATTAAATACATTCACTTGCCCTGCTCATCTACAGTGTCCTTTCTGGAATGGAGTTGCAATAAGAGTTAGGTAAAATTTTACATAAAGCATAATGTGATTTAAAACTAGTCATAAACAGGTTTTTCTTGGTAAGAGCTTTATTGGGATATAATTCACATAACATACAATTCACCCATTCAAAGTGTACAATTGCATGGTTTTTCGTATTTTCATAGAGTTGTGCAAGCATCCCCATGGTAAATCTTAGAACATTCTCATCACCTCAAAAAAGAAAATTCATTCCTTTTAGCTATGATCCCCTATTCCTCTATCCCTCCACTCCACCCCTAAGGAGCAACTAATCCATCTTCTGTCTTTACAGATTTGCCTAATCTAGATATTTTATGTAAATGGAATCATAGAGTATGTGGCCTTTTGTGCCTGGTTTCTTTCACTCAGTGTAGTGTTTTCAAGGCTTTCATGTTATAGCATGTACTAGTACTTTATTCCTTTAAAGTTTTAAAGATGGACAGAAGCCCAGGAAGGCAAGAAAGTATTAAGAAGGGCAGGGTGGTAAGTTGGTGCCCTGGGGATCCTTGAGCTTGACTAGGATAGGAAATGCCCTGCCTGGGAGAGAAATGCCATATTCTTTCCTTTCTTCCATAATTTCTTATGGTTTGGGCTCCAAATCTTTTTACATACACAGAGTTGATCTCCTCTGCAAAATCTGCTTCCTGAAAATTGTTGGTGGATCAACACTGATACTTTTCTTGGATATGAGGGACACAAGGCTTGCACCTGTTTCTCAAAATGAGTATCTGAAGTTCGAGACACTTGTATTTGTTTCCTGCTTATTTTACAGACTTGAAGAGGGAATTTCCAAGGGGATTGCATGGCACTTCAGTTAAACCTTTGAAAATATAAAAACAGTCAAGAAAAAGAATGCTGCTTCTCTCCTGAGGCAGCTACTAGAATCACTGTAGGGATACTGTATTTTGTAAAAAAGCTCATAATGGTTTCCAGTAATTAGGTCATAAGAGCTCTGGGGGTGAGAAGAGTTCTTTTTCCTCACAGAGCAGGTGAGTCAGGGTCTAGGAACAGAATTTATCATCCAGTCAATACTCTTCCCAAGAGGAGAAAAAAATGAAAAAAAAAAAAAAGTATGTGAGTGTTCCCAAGTGCTGGAGATTAAGGTTGATTTAATCTTGTTGCTTCTATTTTGCCACATTGTGACTTTCACGTGCATCCCATTGCCTGATGCTTATAAATGGTGGTTGTGTATAATGTCCCATCTTTTGGGTGCAGAGTTCAAGGACCCTGAACCAGCTGTAGGGGGTGTTTTGGACACTGATCTAGCAATGGCCTCAGAAGATCCTGATAGAGGTTTGATTGGTCACTATTATTGGTCACTAAGTAACACTGGTCTGTACTTAGTCTGTGTTACATGCAGAAAAATACTGATTCTGAGGCATTGGGGTCACAGAACTTAAGATGCTTTTATCCACAATTCGGCCAACATTCCTTGAGTACTGCTGTTTCTACACAATAAGTATATAACAGTAAACAAGACGGTCCCTGCCCTCATGTAGTTTATAATCTGGCAGAGATTCCTGTAAATCAGAATTGTCTAATGTTTCCTGTGGATTCTATGAAACGATCAAGATGTCTCAAATTAACTCGTTTCTGACCTGAGCTCCCTAGAGAGACCCTGTATGAGCAGGAAGAAGCATTCTGTGCTATGTGTCAGCCACTCCTTTGGATGTGTCACACGCCTTTCTCCTTTCATCTTCCCAACAAGCCTACATGTAGGGTCTTATTACAACTCTTTGGTGGAAGAAGTTGAGGCTTAGCAAGGTTTATTAGGAGACAGAACCAAGATGAACTCTAAGATTGTCTACCCATTCTCTTTCAATGAATCAATGCTACACCAACAAACTGAAACACTTTGATATTGACCCCAAGTTCAAGGGATGCCCAAAGGAGCACTAACAGGTGACAATAAAAAGTGTGCTCAATTCAACAGTAATAACAGAAGGCATTTTTGTGCCTTTAATCCTGTACTGTGGTGGAAAGAGCATAGGCTTCGATAAATCAGTGAGGATCACGTTAGTCTCCAATCAATTAAAATTCCAGAAATAGAGGCTTAAGAATTAAAAGTATTTTCCTGTAAAAGGTGGCATGAAATTCCTTGGTCTTCAGGGTCAAAGGCTCTTCCAGCTTTCTGTTTCCTTATCCTCATTGTCCAATATGGCTGCTAGAGCTCCAGATATCACATCGTAGTTCCAGGCAGCAGGAGAGGGGAAAGGCTGAAAAGGGGCATTGCCCCTTCCCTTTGGAAGACTTCTCAAATGTTTTACATAACACTTTAACTTCCATCTCTTTGTTTAGAACTTAGTCACATGACCAACCTAGCTACAAGGAAGAATGGAAAGTGTGATCTTTTAGCTGGAGGGCAGTGTACCCAAATGTAAATTGAGGTTCTGTTACTAAGAAGAGGAGTCTTGTTACTAGAAGGTAACTAACAGTCTTTGTTGTAATATATTCTATGCTTTTTAATTATATGATAAAATCTTAGCTAGAGCCTATTAACTGAATTGATTGCATTTTTTGCATTCACTCAACAAACACTAGTTGATGCCTACTGTAGGTATTGTGTTAAGTGCTAGGGATGCAAAGACCAATAAGACACAATATGAACTTGACATTATCAAGATAAATATTAAGGGTGATGACGAAGGGATGCAGGGTTTCTTTCAGAATTCTAAAATTGATGGTGGTGATGTATATACAACTCTATAAATATACTAAAAATCATTGAATTGTACACTTACATGGTGAATTGGATGATATGTGTATTCTATCTCAGTAAAACTGTTTTTAAAAGACAATGTGTGCCAGAGTAAAAGGAGTCTGTATGCCAATGCTTGGGAGATTCGTGTCAGTGCAGAGAATGGATTAGAGCAGTGGTTCTCAAAGTGTGTTCCTGGACCAGCAGCATCTGCCTCACCTGGGAACTTGTTAGAAATGTAGCTCCTCAGGCCTTACTCCTCATCTGCTCAGTCAGGAACACTGGGGGTGCGAGCAGCAATCTGTGATTGAACAAGCCTACCAGGGGATTCTAATGCACGCTCAAATTTGAGAGTCTCTAGATTCGAGAATATGAAAGGACTGAAGGAAAGCATTTAGGATGTTACTTCAATGAACACTGGCGAAATGACAATGAACACTGGTGACCCTGAACACTGGTGGCTTCAAGTAAGGATAAAGAGACAGACGTGGAATTACTAGCTATAGGTGGAAACACTTCTAAAAGGGTCTTAATATACTTATCTATGAAAGTGATGAATCAGGAGGTAATGGCTAAAGATGATGAAAAAGAACTCGAAGTCTATTTAAGCATATAATGAAAGTAGCCTATAAAGGAACTAGAGTGATAGTCATCAACATTTTGGAGGAGGGGAGAAAAAGAATAATGAAAGTGAACTACGTTTTTGCCTTTCTGGCAATCTCTTGAATGTTCTTGAATCTTTTGAACAATAATCTCTTAAATTGACAAATAGATTTTTGAAAAAATATATAAACTTATTACGTAAGGAAGAACTAAACCCAGAAATGGTTAGGTTTCCTTTGATGAGGTGGTCAGTGTGGAGCTTTTAATTATATGCCCGTCTGCACTTTTAAAAGGCAAAAATACAATGTTTATTTAAAAAAAAAACACTTAACTCTCTAGTGAAGTAGATTATGCTATTAGTCTCACTAATTTGATACCCCTTAAGACATCAGCTATAGTTTATGAGTGAATCTGAAAAACCAAGACTTTAAGAGGTAATGCCAGAGAATTAAATTTAATCTGAGAAAAAAGTCATCTAACAGTAACACAAGTAATCTTGGGTGTTTCTAAAGCTCTGTAGCTGATATCTTTTCGTTGTGTGTTAGTACCTGAAGAGTCATGATGTTCTAGTTATTTTTCTTTCTAATTCGATTTGCTCTTGTCCTGTCTCTTAGGTGTGTAACATCTCTCTCAATAGATTTGTTTTGCTGGGTCCACCCAAGTCAATAGCATCCACTGGTTCCTTCATGTGCTAAATTATTTGTGTGTTATACTTCATGGAGATGAGCATCCCAGGAAGCCTGGGCCACATTTCACTCAGGCCTTCAGCCTCATCATTTCTCCAAAATCTATCCCTTCAAGGCCCAAATAATCTTCGTGCTTTCAGTCTCAAAGCTCATTTCTTGGTGTACATCTTATTCAACCTACCAACCCCAGCTGACCATTTATTCATTGACTATCTTCACTTGGCTTCTAGCACCCCACTACCTTGGTTTTCAGGTTTTCCTGATGGCTTCTTTTTTAATCTTCTGTGTTGGTTGTGTCTCTGAACCTTGCTGAGCCTCAGGGATCAGTCTGAAGATCTCCTTTCCTCCCTAGCTTCACCCACCTACTCATTCCCCAAATGATCTTATGTAAGTCTCATGACTTTAAATGCTGTCTATATGCCAGTAACAACCAACATTTTATCTCCAGCTCTCACCTCTGAACTTATACCTCCAGCTGTCTATGTAATGTCTCCACTTGGGTGATTAAGTAGCCATTAAGAATGTGGCATGTTCCAAAACATTCCCTCTGCAAACTCTTACTCTTTTGCAAGCTTTGCCAGCTCAATATGTTGAAATGTCCTTTTTCTAGCTGCCTAGGTCAACACGGACTCATTCTTTGTCCTTCTCTCCCTCTCATTCCTCAGGTGGGATCCATTAGTCATACTGCAGCTCTCCCATCAGGCATATTCAGAAGATGACCGCTTCTCAACATCTCCACTACCACAACCCTGAGTCAAGCAGCCATTATTTCAGCCTAAAGTATTACAATAAATGGTCTCCCCACATCCACCTTAATACCTTCTCAATTAATTCTCCACATAGCAGCCAGAGTGAGTGTCTTAAAATATGCACCAGATCTTGCCACTTCTCTGCTTAAATCACCCACGACTCCCATCTTACTCAGAGAAAAAGCTAAAGTCCTTACATATTCCCCCGAGATGTGGCCTTATCTAGCAAACGATACCATGGTTTTCTTTCCCTAATCAGTGTTGGTTTCACTCTGTTCTTGTTAAATCCTTTTCCTGCTGCTAGCTATCTTGAACACATAGGCCACTGAACACAGAGAAAATTCAGTGAAAGCAAGTGGCTGAATCAGTGTATTTTAATCAAAAGGTTAAAAAAAAGAGTAGAATTTATGATACCCTATTAATGATGAATGTGTATACATAGAGCAAGTAATAATCTCAGTCTGTAAGCTTAGATATTCCAAAGATGTAACTTTATTTTTCTACAGTTCAATTTATATCTACAGCAGCGTGCGTCCTGTAGAATCTTCTGAGATGATGGAAGCATTTGCTGTCTGCAGTGTCAAATAGAGAAGCCATCTATTTTCTTGGACAGGACAGATCCAGAGCCCCCATTCCTCCCAGTGGTGGAAAACATAATCAGTGCAGGGCAAACTCAGTCAAAACAAGGATTTCTGTCATTTCAGGGGATCTCCCTCCTCTCTTTATCTCTAGGTTGCATCTAAGTCTTACAAGGCTCCTTGAGAGTTTCTGGTTCTCAATCCTCCAATTGTCATCTGCTGAGCAGTCTGAGTTCTTATTGGTTTCTGGTCATTGGTCTCTCAGGTGACTGTATCTTCTGGTTTGCTGGCCATCCTGTAAGTTTTTTTGGGATGAGAATGTACACTACAGGTGTTTTTGTTTGTGACCTTGTGGGGTATGTGAGTGTGTGTGTGAGTGCTAGATAAATGTGCATTTGTTCTAAATTTGAGAATATTCAATTCTGCTATAGAAAATAGAAATGGGATGGTGATACTCCTAAGATGTGTTAAATATAGATAAGGAAGTTAGTAACTTGTGAGATGTGTTAAACGTAGATAAAATAAGTAGAGCTTATGCATACTGAACATAGATAGGGAGAGATGGAAGAACTAAGAGACACCTAATTTTCACGAAGCACTAAATACACACGGGGTACCAGAGGCATCTAATTTTCATGATACACTAAATATAATAGAGGTATATGAATCCCTTTATATTTATGACATCTGAAATTGATAACCCATTGATGACACCCATTCTGACTCCAAATGTCCACTGCCAGATAAAATCCACAGCTGTTCAACAGGCTAACTGGTGAGGAATAGCTGTAGCCAGATATAATAAATACATGTGTTTCTCCTAGAAAACAATTGTTTGTGCTGGTCCCAGGCATCTTCTGTGTCTTGGGCCTCTTTGCTCATCTTTGAGGAAATATAGCCACACCATCAGGAGGGAAAACTGTCTATGGGTCTTTTGTCTATGGGTCTTTTGTAACCCAGGTTTTATGTAGTGTGGTCCTTCTACCTTTCCTGCACCCTTTCCTAAGCACATTACCCCACCCCATTTCTTTTCTCCTTT
The DNA here is from genome assembly GCF_008728515.1 of Papio anubis. Taxonomy (NCBI): domain Eukaryota; kingdom Metazoa; phylum Chordata; class Mammalia; order Primates; family Cercopithecidae; genus Papio; species Papio anubis. The sequence continues at coordinate 98,303,068 of NC_044979.1, forward strand.
TTATTGCTGCGTGGATACATTGATTTAATAAATTGTATGCTTTCAGTATTTTAGTTTGGTCTCTGATCCTTTTTAGTCCTGCATCTCTAAGGTAGCTTGTGCAACAGTGTACTGGTAGCATAGAGGCCATCATGGCATCAAGGTAATTTCCCTCATGACACTGGGGGTAGATGGGATTGAGACTGCCTCAGGGTGACTCTGCCCAGGCAGGCTGTGCTATCATCACTGTCTACTGCTGCTGCTCTACCACACTGCTGTGGGAGATGGCTGGAAGATTTGGCTCTTCTGTGAACCCCAACTAAGGAGTGAGACATAGCCCTTGATCGTGCTCAGATTCCCAAACTTACTGGGGGCTCTATCTAGCCAGACTTGGCCAGGTGCAGGTGTGACTCCTTCTTTGGGACACCCACCAGTGTCTCAATAGCTTTCTTCCTCCTCCTCCCTCAGTACAGAGGGTCTGGTCTGTATGTGCTTTGGGAAGCACTGTTTCCAAATCTGTGGCTAACAGTATAAATTTCATGCCTCTAGTCCTTAAGAACCTTGGTTTTGATTCTGATAATCCAGGCTTTTGAAATTCAAAAACGTTTTTTGAGTTAAACTTTTTGAGTTTATTGTCTTTAGTTTAAAAAGTCGATTTCGAAACTCTACTATGGCCTGAATGTCTCTCAAAATTCCTGTTCATCTCCACTGTGAAACCTGGTCCCCACTGTGCTAGTATGAATAGGTGTGTGGTCCTTTGGGGAGTGATTAAGGATTAGTGCATTATAAAAGGGCAGGAAGAAATTAGCTTAGGTCGCTTTCTGCTCTTCTGCCCTTCTGCCATGTGAGGACACAGCAAGAAGGACCTCACCAGACACTGAATGATGGCATCTTGATCTTGGAATTTCCAGACTCCAGAACACTGAGAAATAAACTTCAATTAAATTACTCAGTCTGTGGTATTTCGTTATAGCCGCACAAATGGACTAAGACAAAGTCATTTCTCTTTTCTATCTCTGCATTTCTGCCATAGCAACCCTACTGTGAGGGCAGGCACACACCTACATGCTCACACACACACACACATGCACATATACATGACATCTCTGCTGCCTGAATTGGGGGAAGGTTGAGGGCAGGCCTGGAATACTGGGGAAGGAATAAGCCTAAGTCGTTATTTCAAATTCCCATTCTTCCCCATTTGCAAAGGACTGCATGTAGCTATGAGTGAGTTGTCTGGATACAGGGTTTGGAGGACTTTGCAGGCTGCTCCCTCTTTGTGTCTTAGCCTACTCTCCTGCTTGTCTTTATTCAGCAGCAGGATGGACACTGGCAGTTCCACGACAACATTATCCGTAGAGTTCAGTCAAGTTCAGAGGATGCTTTGATGTCCCTCTGGATCTGAAAATATCTTTCTTACCTTCTAAGTTTGCTTTGGTCCTTCAACGGAATGGAGAGAGCATTTATTGATTACCTTCTACATGCTGGGCATCACTTTCCAAGAGGCCCCTTTTAAAATGTAAATTCCCTCTGGCAGGGAAAAACCCTTAAGCCCTCATTATCTAACCCCTAGAATTAACTTATTAGAACCATTTCCATCTGTCATAGCCAGCTGCGATCAAGGCCGTGTGAGACTGGCGTCAGGATAGCTGTCCTGGGGAGCACCCTGGGAAGGGGAGGGGGCAATGAGAGGGGCAGGAGTGGAAGACCTTCCAAATCAAAGTTTATCTGCTCCACAACATTTGCCCCGTGGTAGCCCTGAAATAATTGATGTGCTAATTAAAATCTCTGTAGATTCATTAAAGCAATCCCGAGAAAATCCCTGCTTTGCACTTAGGTTGCCCAGCCAGTTGTTTGGGTATAAATATGAAAGTAATGAAACTCATTGCTTTAACAAAAATGATCCCATTTTGACTTTTTCTATCAGTCCAAATGATGAGGTTTTAACTTCATTTTAATGCTTAGAAGTGCAAAATAGTGATAGATGAGAGAGGGTATGGGTCACATAGGCAGGCTGGCTTGTGATTTACAATTTATATTATACAGACTGGCCACAAATGATCAATTAGCATGCATGAATTAAAATGGCCTATTCACACAATGAGATACTCCTCAGCAATAAAAGGGAATTACTGATTTATACAATCACGTGGATGCATCTCAAAAACTTGTTGAGCAAAAGACCAGACACAAAGGAATATACACTGTATGACTCCATTCACATGTTCTTAAACGGGCAAAACTCATCTACAATAAAACAATCTGAATAGTGGTTGCCTCGGTAGGGGTAAGAGGAGAAGATTAAAGCATGAGGGGACCTTTTAGGTAGGTAGAAATGCTATCTTGATTTGGGTGTTGATGTCAGAACCTACACGTTTGTCAAAACTACTAGAATTGTGCACTTCAGAGATGTGCGTTTAGCCACATGTAAATTATAACACAGTGAAAACAATTTAAAAAACATTTCCTGGCCTTTTTTTGAGCTAGCTTTCCTCAGAACTGGCTGACTGCATGTTGGTTTGGTGTCTGAGGTAACTAACAGCATAGGTATATCTAGCATAGAGCCGTAACCGCACATTGTGTAACATGCAAATTGCTTTAAGTTGAAGAGCTAAACGTTTAGGGTTGCCCACGTGTAATGTTATTAATCACTTTATTATGTAATACTTGCTCTGAAATACAGACAACACAAGCCAATCCCATCAATATTCTTTTGAATTTTTTATTTATCCAGAGTGTGTGTGCATGTGTGCGTGTGTGTGTGTGTGTGTGTTTGGGAGGGAGTCTCGCTCTGTCACCCAGGCTGGAGTGCAGTGGCGCTATGTGGGCTCACTGCAAGCTCTGCCTGCTGCGTTCACGCCATTCTCCTGCCTCAGCCTCCTGAGTAGCTGGGTCTACAGGCGCCTGCCACCATGACCGGCTAATTTTTTTTTTTTTTTTTTTGTATTTTTAGTATAGACAGGTTTTCACCATGTTAGCCAGGATGACCTCGATCTCCTGACCTCTTGATCCGCTTGCCTCGGACTCTCAAAGTGCTGGGATTACAGGTTTGAGCCAGTGCGCCTGGCCCAGAGTGTTTTTTAATAGGAAAAGTGTGGACCATATTTAATCCGTGCTTCATTTAAATCCATTCTTCAAAAGACTTCTCTTTCTTTCTTTCTTTCTTTCTTTCTTTCTTTCTTTCTTTCTCTTTCTTTCTTTCTTTTCTTTCTTTCTTTCTTCTTTCTTTCTTTCTTTCTTCTCTTTCTTTCTTTCTTTCTTTCTTTCTTTCTTTCTTTCTTTCTTTCTTTCTTTCTTCTTTCTTTCTTTCTTTCTTTCTTTCTTTCTTTCTCTCTCTCTCTCTCCCTTCCTTCCTTCCTTCCTTCCTTCCTTCCTTCCTTCCTTCCTTCCTTCCTTCCTTCCTTCCTTCCTTCCTTCTTTCTTTCTTTATTTTTTGAGACGGAGTTTTGCTTTTGTGGCCCGGGCTGGAGTGCAATGGCATGGCTCAGCTCACCGCAACCTCCACCTTCCGGGTTCAAGCGATTCTCTTGCCTCAGCCTTCCGAGTAGCTGGGGTTACAGGTGTGTGCCACCTCGCCCAGCTAATTTTGCATTTTTACTAGAGACGAGGCTTCTCCATGTTGGTCAGGCTGGTCTCAAACTCCCGACTTCAGGTGATCCGCCCGCCTCGGCCTCCCAGAGTGCTGGGACTACAGATGTGAGCCACCGTGCCTGGCTGACTTACCCTTTTCTAAGCTACTCCCTATGCACCCCTTTTGTTACAAAAAAAGTAAATAAACACAATAAAATAGTTTCACTCTGGCCCTGTAGTATGCTACACATAATAGCTCACATACACCTATAAATCTCTAAGATGCTACTGGAGAGTATTTCTGCACAATTGGCGTGTACCTGATTGGAATGTTATGGAGCTTTGATTAGGCTTCCCCTTGCCCCTTTTATTTATACAACGTCTACAGTATAGGAGTAGCTGCATCTTAGGGTAGGTAAGGTCTCCTAGAAAACTGAACTGAAGTAATTGTTTTGAAGGCTGAAGAAATACTGAAAGACCTGTAGTGTACATTCTCATCCTAATATTCCTTCTATTCTGATTGAGAATAAGAATCATGATTATTTTCGTTACTCATCTGCTCCTCTTGTTTATTCCTTTCCTGAAGTCTTAATCCTCTCCTTGAGACATCCCAGTTGGTTGCTATGGAAATGATTATTTTGCCACAAACAGAGAATTATGACCTACAGTAAAGAATAAGCAGCAGAAGCCAATGAACTCGTGGAAAATAACTTAGTCTTGCTGACACCAAAATAAGACTAACACTATTAAAACCGGAAGCAAAGTTGTCCAAAGTTTTTCATGAGACAATAAGTTATCATGAATTTTTCTGAAATAATTATTAGATGAGTTGTTGATGGGCACTATATACCTTTACAAGTTAAAGTCTTTCCAAAATTTTGAACCTAAAGGTTCAAAGCAACTAATGATGTGATATTAGTAATAATCATTTAATTGTTTCTGACCTGTCATACTCAAAAAGTACACTTAAAACTCTACTTCAGGCTGGGTGCCGTGGCTCATTCCTGTAATCCTAGCACTTTGGGAGGCTGAGGCGGATGGATCACCTGAAGTCAGGAGTTCAAGACAAGCCTGGCCAATATGGTGAAACCATGTCTCTACTAAAAATACGAAGAATTAGCCGGGCATGGTGGAGGGCGCCTGTAATCCCTGCTACTTGGTAAGCTGAGGCAGGAGAATTGCTTGAACCTGGGAAGCGGAGGTTGCAATGAGCCGAGATCGCACCATTGCACTCCAACCTGGGAAAGAGCAAAACTCTGTCTCAAAAACAAAAACAAAACAAAACAAAAACTCTACTTCAAACTCAGCCATTTAAATTCTTGTGTACACCTTTCTGGTTTTATATACAGATATAGCCATAATTTACTAAAATATATTTATATTAAATAATTTTTAATATGATTATATCTACTTTTGACATAATAAAATACATCTGTACTTAATAAAATAGAAATATATTTATGTTTCTATCTATATTCTTTTCCATGTTTCTATACCATCTTAATTTTCAAATTAAGAAACTACTTATCCTGGTTCCATATAGTGGAATATTTATGTCGTATCAAATTCTTTTGCCGTTATAAATGAAATGTCTGTAAATATCTCGATAGCAGGTCTTGAAAGAAATTCTCTAGAATTAACTCAGAGAAACTGTGTTCTGGGCATCAGGAATATGAGAATTTTAATGTAACACACTTCCCTATATATAGTAGGCCATCAATAAATGTTTGTTACACGAATGGACCTCATCAAATATATTAAATTGAAAAGCAATGGCAAAAACCGCAATTACTTTTGCATCAACCTAATACTTACTTTATGGCAGGTAATATTGATGGCTCTTAGAAGTCAGAGAAGCTAGGACAAGAGAAAGTTCCAAGGAATCTTAGGGAAGAAAGCAAATCTTTCATAGACTAAGGTCCAAGAGTGTCAGTAGCTTGACTCAGGCCCTGCTTGTGAGAAGGGTGTGTTTAGAAGTTTCATCTTCCTGCTTTCCATTGAATTTTCTTTGCACTGCACAAGCTGTGCTTCTCAGGGAGCTCCACAGAACTTGCAAAGGCCCTGAGGGAATGCAGTGTGTTCCCGACTCTGCTTAGTTTGTTAAATTCTGTGGTTTTTTTCTTCCAAAACGATTTTAGGCAGCTTATATAGGAACATCAGATACAGTGGAATAACACCAAAATGAAAACAAAAAAAAAAAAAAAAAAATCAAGTCAAAGAGGAAGTATAAGCAACAAAATAAAGTTGTCCCAAAAATGTGTACCTAGGGTCATATGGAGTTGGAAAAGATGCGACACAATTGGACTCTGAACTTCCTCAAGGCCAGAGGAAAGGGGGACATAAAAAACAGCACCTGATCCATAGCATCTGCTAGACAAAAACCAGTTACCTAAGGGAAGAACGGCACTCTTTGTCAGTGAGTCCGTGTCTGTCCCTGAATGCCAAGATAGTGCTAAGTCCCTCTTCAACTCCACTGCGGAGCTTTCAAGCTTCGCTGTTGTGACAAGTGCTGCCACTGACATTGGCTGGTTTCATAACGCCTGGCCCCATGAGTGCCTCACACTTAGATGACTGAATTTTGATGACTGCCACGAGGAGGGTAGAAATACAGCCTTGATGAGAGAATTTATGTGTAAATACCTGAGAGTCTGAAACTGTATCCCAGATGAACTCGATTAAAAATTTTTTTCTTATTGTGATTAAGAAAACCACATAACATAAAATTCAATTGATTTTAAATATTTTTTTCTGATTAAAAAGGTAATATATAATAGTTTTCTTGTAGAAAATCGAAATTTTAAAGAAGAAAAAACTGCCACTGCAAATCTGTAATATATAAGGCCAGTATATATTAGATATACCATAGAGTATTTTCTAATTTTCCACCGTTGCACACCTAGGCTGTTTTCAATTTCACGCTATTACAAATAGGGCCATGATGTACATATTTGTACATATATCTTTATACCTCTGATAAATTCCTTGAAGTAGAATTACTGGGTCAGAGGGCATGCCTATTTCTAAGATTTTTGAACAGATTACCTAGCCTAGAATATGTGTATCAACAAAGCCCACACCTTGTGATCTTTTGAAGTCTTTTCTAGCTTTCCTTTCTGTGGCTCATGCCTGTAATCCTAGCACTTTGGGAGGCAGAGGCGGGCAGATCACTTGAGGCCAGAAGTTTGTGACCTGCCTGGCCAACATGGTGAAACCCTGTTTCTACTAAAAATACAAAAATTAGCTGGGTGTGGTGGCAGGCACCTGTAATCCCAGCTACTCGGGAGGCTGAGGCAGGAGAATTATTTGAATCTGGGATGCAGAGGTTGCAGTGAGCCAAGATTGCAATGCTGCACTCCAGCCTGGGTGACAGACAGACTCTGTCTCAAAAAAAAAAAAAAAAAAAATACAATATGTAGAATTTTTCAAGGCTTTGGGTGTATTTCTTTCCATAGTTAGGGTTTTGTGTGTGTGTGTGTGTGTATATATGCGTGAGTATGTGTATGTGTATATGTATATGTGTATATCTATCTATATTTATATACAGCTATATCCATATATGTAGCGAGAAAGAAAAAGAGAGAGAGAATGTCTACAGACAAAGCAAATTGAAAAGAGGTAAGCTGAAAAGATTCTTTGAGGCCCTGCAGTGTAACCGCAGGGGGTTTAATAGGGTCTCTTTGGTCTTATCCATGGGTGGAAAGGGAATTAAGGGCTCCAAGTCGCTTCATGTGGCTATCCCTCGGTTTCTCTAAGACTCATATTCCTCAGTATCATTGTGTAATTTTCCACATAAAAACACCACGTATTTCTTGTGGAGTTTAATACTACTATATGTGTTATTTTTTATATTGTGAACAAAAATGTTTGTTCTACTATATTTTTCCCTGGCGCCATTTCTAATATCTACAGATTTTTATACTTTTTTTTTTTTTTTTTTTTTTTGCCTCTGGATGCTTAACTAAATTCTCTTTTAATAATAAATTTTTTTCTTTATGAAGGTTTCCTTGGAATAAAATGTGTCCTGAATATAATAACATTATTTCCTGCTTGTTGATGGACATGTTTGTAAGACTCAGTTATATATAGCATTTATCTCTAAATAGAAATAATATGCCAAAACACTTTTTCTGCTCATTAGACTCTGTGAATCAGTTTTTTCATCAGTAGCTGTTATTTTCATTATCTTTTAATGGAGGTTTGGTGGGATTAAGGGTAAAAGAAGCCAACAAAAAAAATAAGGAAAACTGTCTTTGTCTTTAATCCTTACTTTTCTGGTCCCATCCTTCTTTCTATTCCCCTCCTATGGATCAGTCTCATATCTGCAATATTAGGAGAATAGGAACAACAGGTGTGAACAACAAATGTGTACTCTCGGGATGGCTAAATCTTTCTAAATTGTATGTTTTCCAAGTTACCAGGATCCCTGTTGTGATATATAAAAATCCATCACAATTATAAATAATATGTATTTTTCCTTTATATTAATATTATATAAGTGGCATGCCCGATGGAAGAAACGGACTTTTTTTTTTTTTTTTTTGAGACGGAGTCTCACTGTGTCACCGAGGCTGGAGTGCAGTGGCGCGATCTCTGCTCACTGCAAGCTCCACCTCCCTGGTTCACGCCCTTCTCCTGCCTCAGCCTCCCGAGTAGCTGGGATTATAGGCGTTGGCCACCATGCCCGGCTAATTTTTTTTTTGTATTTTTAGTAGAAATGGGGTTTCACTGTGTTAGCCAGGATGGTCTCAATCTCCTGACCTCATGATCTGCCAGCCTTGGCCTCCCAAAGTGCTGGGATTACAGGTGTGAGTCACCGTGCCCGGCCCAGAAACAGACAATATTTTGAAAGCACACACACAAAAAATCTAAATTATCCAGAATTGTTATATCCCAAAATAACCTCTGTCTTACCCACAGTGGGAGTGTTTACACCGTGAAAATTGGTGAAAGCCACAGATCAGGGCTATTTTTGTTAGAGAGCTGTCTAAAGGTTTATTGGCATATCACTTGGAAAATCGATCCACTGGCTCCTATCTTCTCTTAGTCAAGAGTCACTCCATAAGGAACTCCCTTGTTCTTCCAAATTTGCAGAGACATCAGAAGGCTGAGAGGGTTTCTGCAGACAACCCACAGGGTTGAGAGGACATCCTCCCAGCCGAGGCAATATGCTGTCAGTTTACACCTGTGTAGCTGCTTTCCACAGCAATGACTGAAGTAAAATGGCTGGCTGAGGGGATGTAAGGCCCCAGAGGTGTCTAATCCAAGCATTATTAATGTTTTGGCAGTTTTCATGTATCCGTGCATGCACACATATAAAAACACACAGTTTTAAACTTACTAAAATGGCATCTTACCCCATACTCTGTCTCCTTCTCAGCTTTTTATGTTTACTTAACAATAAGTTGTGAACATTTTCCATGTAAACAAATACTACTTTACTGGTTGCAAAGTATTAGATATACCATAGAGTATTTTCTAATCTTCCACTGTTGCACACCTAGGCTGTTTTCAATTTCATGCTATTACAAATAGGGCCATGATGTACATATTTGTACGTGTATCTTTATACCTCTGATAAATTCCTTGAAGTAGAATTACTGGGTCAGAGGGCATGCTATTTCTAAGTCTTTTGAACAGATTGCCTAGCCTAGAATTTGTGTATCAACAAAACCCACATCTTATGATCTTTTGAAGTCTTTTCTAGCCTGCCTTCCTTCCTTCCTCCCCTCCCCTCCCCTCCCTTTCCCTCCCTTCCCCTCCCTTCCCCTCCCCTCCCCTCCCCTCCCCTCTCCTTCCTTCCTTCCTTCCTGCCTTCCTTCCTGCCTTCCTGCCTTCCTGCCTTCCTCTTTCTTTCTTTTCCTTTCTCTCTCTCTCTTTCTTCCTTTCTTTCAGAGAAGGTCTCACTCTGTCACTCAGGCTGGAGTGCAGTGGTGCGAGCACAGCTCACTGCAGCCTCCACCTGCCAGGCTCAAGTGATCCTCCCACCTCACCCTTCTGAGTAGTTGGGACTACAGGTGCACGCCACCATGCCTGGCTAATTTTTTGTATTTTTTGTAGAGATAGGGAACTTATAATGTTGCCCAAGGTGGTCTCTAACTTCTGGGCTCAATCAGTCTGCCCACCTCAGCCTCCCAAAGTGCTGGGATTACAGGCATGAGCCACCATGCCCGGCCTTTAACTTTCTTATTCTATAATTCTCTCATTCCAATGCAGAAGTATCAATGATTCCTGTAAGACTAACATGAACCACAATAAATAAATAGATTGCTTATGACTCTGTATCCAATAGCCCTGAATAGTACATACTTTTAAAACAAAACAAAGCTACTTTACTTTAATATCTCTACCCAAAGAAATAATGTTTTTCCATATTTATGATTAATATAAACAAAACAAACTTGCAGCAAACTAAAAATTGAGTTCTTTAGACTTTAAAACTTAAAGCATTTCTATAACTGCTACTAATCACCAGTCTTAAATATATTATCTTCATGTCTTCAGACTCAAGAAGACTTTTGTCTATAAATCCGTTCTACATAGCTATTTTATTTGGAAGAGAGCATAATGCAGATGACAAATGATTCATTGTTTCTGGAGCAAAGCAATATTATTCCAGAACAAAAGGAAGGAGAAAAATAGTAACAAACTTTGTGATATTTTTGAATTTGGATTGATTTGATCCTTCAACACTGTTCTAAACTATCATATTTCTATTTGATTACATTTTTTTCCTAGTCAGATTTTAATGACAAAAACATACTGTTTGAAATCTTGCATATGTGCTCAGGTATTTAACAACTTAAGACATTTGTGCTGCATTCAATTCTATTGCACTGCAAGAAATGAGAAAATACAAAGTCAGTGTAACAAAGCCAACATGAGATTTCTGAAAGGCTTCAATTCAACATTTGTCACCAATGTTGACTGATCACTTTCTCTGTTCTAGTTGTGGTGCTAGGCACCAGAGATAATGCAGTGAACCAGACAGACCCCAGACACCATCCCTAGTCTCATAGAGCTTGCAATTAAAAACCATACTCCAATGGAAATAAGGAAGGAAAGAAGCAAATGCCCAGACTTCTACTTGCTCTTCTGGTCTTCTATTGCTTTCTCAGCATCATTTCCTTTTTGAACAATGAAGGGCCTGCTACTGGCCTAACTTATAAGGAAAAGCTCATAAAATTGATTTGCCAGATTGCCTCACAACCCAAATGCATCTATTTTTATGGCATAAAACAAAGATGTGGTATGAATAACAAACATACTTGCTTTAATGGATGTCAATTGTATTCTTAGTCTCTCTCCAGGCAATTAATATTTCCCCTTGCCATTTTAAACACAAAGATCCTCTGAAAAACTCAGCTAAGGGCATAACACGACTGTTGTCAGTGACCATGGATCCTAAGAGATCCATATAGGCTCCCAGGGCAAGCTGGTCGTGGGTAAAACTACAGGGGTAATGGTCGCTGATCACTGTTGCCTCTCCCTGGAGTGACAAGATACCTCCTTCCCACCCTCTGCATCCAGCGTCTCATACTTGTGCCATCCTTTCCTTATTAAAAGGTTTTCAGGAACTGATCAAGTATTAATGCCCAAAGAATAATAAAACGTGAATTTTAGCAAAAACCAAAATGGTGAATTTAGCAGAAAACAAATCTTTAAATCAAAGGGATAGCCCAACATATGTAATTTAAGATATTAATTAGCATATAGAATATATTTGGGCAGGAGAAAAGTCCAAATATAAATTAACTTGAGAACAAAAATAAGAGAATACTAGTTAAACATAGGTGGGTGGATGACAGGCATCTGGGTGCAGTAGGGAAAGCCCAAAATCTGGATGAAAGAACATACCTGGGTTCAAATTCTTCCTGAGCCTCAGTTTCTTCAACTACAAAATGGGAACAATGACATCTATAAGATTTTTTCTATTTATAGGATTAAATATGGTAATGTATATAAAGAACATGGACCACATGAGCTGTCCCTGTGCCATCATGAAGTCAGACCACAAAGGTGCCTGCAAATTCTGCATATGAGCGCTTCCTGAATGCCTTTTCCTATCTGTAAAATGAGGTACAACAGGATTTTCAGCTGAGTCTGAACCCCAATAATTTGGAATACCGATGGAAAATCATGAAGGGAGAGTGGGAAAAGCAGACTTTGTTGGTTTTGTTTTTGTTTTTGTTTTTGAGACAGGATCTCCCTCTGTCACCCAGGCTAGAGTGCAGTGGTGCCCTTTTGGCTCACTGCAACCTCCGTTTCCCAGGCTCAAGCGATTCTCATGCTTCAGCCTCCCGAGTGTCTGGGACTACAGGAATGCACCACCACCCCGGCTAATTTTTGTATTTTTTGCAGAGACCGGATTTCGCCATGTTAGCCAGGCTGGTCTCAAACTTGGCCTCCCAAAGTGCTGGGATTATAGACGGGAGCCACCGGGCCGGCAAAAGTAGACTTTTTTTTTTAAAAAAACTTCAGTTTGTTTTTCTAGAGCGAAACAGTGGGGTCTTTAGTTTGCATTGGAATCACTCAAGAAACTCCTCCCCACCTTTAAATGTTCATTTATTTATCACAATGAACAGGAAACATGTAAACCACGTAGCTTTTTCCTCAGGAAATGGGTTTTTAAATGCACATTCTGGGGCCCAGTCCTATGAAATTCTGATTCAGAAGATCTTTGGGAATCTGCATTTTAAAAAAATTCCATAGGTCATTCTGAGGCTGGGCAGCTGTGCGCAAACTTGGAGAAACAGGACTGGAGAGAGTGTACCTTGATTTCCACTTCGAGAACACACTGTTTGAGAGTCTCTTTAATGTGCTATTTGGTAATGTAAATGGAAAGCAAAACTCCTTTCCAAAGTGGAAAGATTTAAGACAATGAATAACTAAATTGATTGGCAAAGTAAAATAAAGTCCGTTTTCATTGTGAAGTGAAATCTTGGCAATGTGTTTCTTTAAGGAAGTGCTTCTTGTTCGTAATATAGATTTGGGCTACTATAAATCTGGACATTCTTTTGGTTCCCAAAGAACCAAATCATTACGCCAGGAAAGCTGGAGTAGAGGTGGGCATGAGCAAAGGATGAAGGAGTCTAGTTTCTCTTTGCTGATGTGAAGGGAACACAGAGGTGGCCCTGGTAGTTTCAGAGCCCAACACCTTCAGTTCTGTGCGCAGTTCCCTCTTGGTGTTTTTTTATACCGGATGTTCCAAAATGTGAAAAAGATGCTACTGTCAGCTTGAATTCGGATGCCTTGTCCTTTTGCCAATAGGAGGTGGGGTCTTCCTGAATGTCAGGGCTTCCTGGATGGTTGGCCATCCTGGAAGGCAGACGTTTGTGAACTGCAAAGTTTTCCTTTAAACATTGGTCAGGGCCTGGGCTCTGGGAGAAGACAACTGGTCTAGGGGCTCTTGCTGGGGAAGGCACTGGCCACTGCAAAGTGGTGGGCGCAGGCTAGGGATGAAGGAGAGAGTGCTGGTAGGCCACTTTCCTCTGGAAGGGCTCCTCTTACGACTCTGCTGGCAGTCACATCCAGTGTGAAGGTCTTTGCTATTCTTTGATCTTTTATTCTTTTTTGTTAATTCCAATCCTTCAGTAAAGTTGGACACTTGAACAGATTTTTCAGTTCCACAAATTGAAGAGCACCTCTCATATTCTAGGATACTGAAGTGAGCATGGCAGACAAGTGTCCTATCTTTATGGACTTTCTAACTTTAGATCCTGAGGTCTGAGGGGAATTAAGGAATGAGCTGGCATCCAAAATTGGACTGGGTTGTATGAGGTGAGCTACACAAAGGGTTCACACTCCTTCTGTGCACCTGGCGGGATTTGCCTGGAGCTACACAGATCTGACTACTCCATCCACCGTGAAGTTACCACTGATGGTCTGTTATCCTTCCCTCCTATGGAAAAACCTTTTAAATTTGGATTAAAGATTTATAGAGCTTTACTAATGTCCTCAAAGAACGGGCATATGCAGTTTGAACTCTATTATAGAAGCAATTCAGCTCTTTGCAACTAAAAACATTGGCTTCTACTTGAAGTCTAAGTAAAAACTGCCTGATTGACTTGATAATGAGAATTGTCTGTAATTAGCAATCACTTGTTTGGCATCCAAATAGCAGCCCTTTTGCTCTCTTGAAGCATGCTCAAATCACTCACCATGTTACTTTAAGGAAAATTTCTTTCAATTATAGATGTAATATATGCTCCTATTGAAAATTTAGAAAATAAAAATGAAGAAAAGGAAAAAAGATTATCAATAGTTTCACTTACATATCCATTGTGATTTATTTTCTTCTTCTGACATACAAACAGTTGCCAGTTTATGAAGGTTTGACCTGCGTTTTTTTAACCTTACATTGGTACAAAAGTGATATGCATTTAGTAGAAAGCATACTCCAAGCATCCACACAGCAATTCTCAGTACAGTATTTAATACATTACATGAGATATTCAACACTTTATTATAAAACAGGCTTTGTGTTAGATGATTTTGCCCAACTGTAGGCTAACGTAAGTGTTCTGGACACGTTTAAGAGAGACAAGTTTAAACTATGATGTTCTGGAGGTTAGGTGTATTAAATGCATCTTCACCTTATGATATTTCAACTTAAGGATGAGTTTATTTAGCCCCATTGTAAATTGAGAAGCATCTGTATTAATTTTTACACGGTTGCGGTTTCATGGTATATGTGCAATTGCATAGGCTGGTTTCTTAAAAATCTGTTTTTAAAATATCTGCTAACTATATAAAGCAGGAAAAATATCACTTAGAAGTCTGCCTCCCAGAGAAACTATCCCTTCCTTTAATATCTGGGTGCATTCTCTTATAATTCCTTTTTTAAAAAAATGTAATTGTGTTTATGCTGGATTAAAGTTTTGTTAATGTGCACAGATCTTGTCAGAAAGAGTTTCAAGACGCTCAGTTGCAGATCATATCTGTTACTGGTGGTTTAGCAGTCTTTCCCAATTAAACCTCAATGACTCAGGACTCTCAGTATGACTTTTAAAGGTGCAGAAAACCATCATTCTTGTTCCATGGCAGAAAAAAAGGACGATTATGTTGCACTACGTCATTCTACTTTTGTGCAGGGAAAACACCTTTTGAAAGTGATTCCCCTGGTTCAGTTTCTTAACAGAGTGACCCACATAGCCATTGTTAGCAAGCACTGGAAGAGAACACTATTAATTACGGCTTTAAGTGGCCACTAAACATGCAGAAGATTTCCTCTGAACTGAGAGTTGAAGAATATGGTGCAACAAGCCCATTTCCTGGCACTGGAAAGTGGAGAGAGAGCTGCAGAAGAGGCCGTGATGAAGGAAGCACTGCAGGGCCATGCTTGGCCCCCGACGTGGGCCTTCAGCTGGGCCTCGTGATTCTAGGTCCCAGCCTGAGTACACGAGGATTCCTCTGGCCTGTTAGCTACAACTTCCTCTTCTAGAGGTCTTACTTGTCATCTATGTCTTGGTCATCTGCATATATTTTCTAGAAATTTCCTCAAGATACTGTGATGATTCACTTTCTGAGATGTCACAAACTTGAGAATGACTTACTATTGTCTTCATATATGTGTGTGTACATAAACACACACACACACATTTATGTGCATGCATTCTGGTGTCATGACCCTTTCTTTAAAGTCTTCATTGTCTTCTGAAATTTACTATTATAGACATCAAGACTGAGCAAAGCCTGATTTGTATCATTTTGTAGAACCTTTTGTTCTTCGTATTTTAATTTTTAGTTTAATAATTTTTCTAGAATATATATAATGTGGATAATTCTTTTGTAAACTCCTCACTTTCTGTGTAATCCAATTTTTTTCCCCTTTCTCCTGCAGCCCTTCTACCATGAAGGTGAGCCGTGAAGTCTATTGCCCAGGGATTGGGGACGTTTGTATTAAAGAAGGTTTTGGAGTACAGAAGCAGGAAGATGTGTTGTGGAGATGCTGTTGGCAGAAACAACTGACCTTGACTAAACAAAACAAGAGTTCCTGCAGGAGCAGAGGCCGCCGGGTGGAGGCTGACGCCCTTGCACAGGCTTGGGCAGCTCTTCTCCACGTGTCCACGTGGCTCACTTCCTCACCTACTTCAGGGCTCTGCTCACATGTCACCTCCTCTAGGAGGTCTTCCCCGACTACACTGTCCTCACTCCCAACGCTTACCCCTGCATAATCTGTCCCTCTCACTCTGCTGTGGTTTATCCTACCTGACACAGAACAGATTTATCTCCCTGTTGTCTAGCAGGCTTTTATCTAGTTCTGCTTTGCTGGACTGTATCAAGTAAGTCCCAGTTCCTGGACTTCATCACTCAGAAAGGGTGGAACACACGAAAATGGGATTTTCCTGTTCCCACTACAGCACTTTCTTGTGGATACCATATCTTCCCACATGCAATATTCCATTCCCATCTCACTCTTACCTCTTGCCGAGCTATTTTCTCAGCGCGTGAGTCTCTGAATGGAAAATCTACTGCTTTGTGCCCTGCTTGAGGATAAGCTTCACCAGAGCAGTCTATATTGTTGTTGCTGTTGTTGTTGTTTATTGCTGTATTCCTAGCTTCTAGAACAGTGCCTGGCATGGCATGAATAAATTTATGAGTATATATAATGGACAAGTTTGAGAGAAGAAAATTAGTTTGGAAACAGGAGAGTTTAGTGGGAGAGACAAGGCCCTGACTACTTCAAAAAGCAGCAGTACTGTAAGAGGACAGGGTTTCTACTTTTCTGCCTGGCCTAGGACTTGTACTGGACTTTCAACTTGAATTCATGTAGCAAGATGGTGGTGGTAAAAAGATAAAGGCATTTCTACCTCGGTAGACAGTTTCTTTTTCTGGAGACAAGACTTGAGAAGGCCTACCAGATTCTGGCAGTGAGTAGACTGTACTTGTTTTCAGCATTGTGAATTTTTGCCTTCATATGAATTTTAGTAGGGAGTTGAGCAATGCTTCCATCCAGATTTCCATTTCAAATTGGTTATCTATTTGCACCTTTAATTCATGTAACAAATACTTCACAGAGAATACAAAGTTGAACTATGGGCAGTTCAATTCATCCCCCAAAGGCAGAGAAGAGATGGCAGGTCCAAGTTATGCCTATACTACACAGTAGAGATTGCATTTTAAGTGTTTTGTCATTGCTTCCAAGTTCATACAAATGCTTCTTACTAATTTATTTTGGCCACATTCACTATTCTTATTTGGTACTCATTAGTGAGTTTTTACTCTTTTAAAGAAAAGAAACCTCCAGATTAACTAAAACATTTAAATATGAATTGTATGTAGGCTTTATTCATTTATAAAATGCAAAGAAATTAAGATTAAAAGGAAAATCACATCAAAACCCAGAGACATAAATAAAATGCATTTAAATGATTCTTCAGTAGTTTATTGATGCTGAGATAGTTTTTTTTCCCTTGAAAATATATAAAATTTTCTTTTCATCTTCCCTGAAGCATATCCAAATAATTTAGTGACTACATAATTAATATCCAGGTATTCTGTGATATTTGGATAAGAGGCTTCAACTTCTTCTAAACTTATTTTATACTTCAGACCACACATTTGCAGTTCGTTGATAATGCTTTTGGTTGCAGCCTGAGATATTTCCAGGTTTAAAGCCAGGTTCACATTTTGCTTTGAAGGGACAGAAATTCTAAACAAATACAGATGGTCAGGCCATAAATTTAATTAAAATTTCTGCTTTACTGGATGTTACATTAAATATGGCCATAATGCCAAGAGAAATACATGAAAAATCCATTTGCATCCACATCCTGCTGCTTCCACATAGAATGAAATAACAGAATGCTAAGAAGTATGTGTTTGTGTGTATGTGTGTGAGAACACATGTATATTAAGCGAGTTCTCTCTTTTGGCTGGGTGGCCATACTAGTCTCATATTTTGACTAATAAAAGATGTTTTTTAAAAAAAAATTTAATTTTTTTGTTTGTTTGTTTGAGACCGAGCCTCCCTCTGTCACCTAGGCCAACTTGGCTCACTGCAACCTCCGCCTCCCAGGTTCAAGCGATTCTCATGCCTCAGCCTCCCGAGTAGCTGGGATTACAGACATGCACCACCATGCCCAGCTAATTTTTGTATTTTTAGTAGAGATGGAGTTTCACCATGTTGGCCAGGCTGGTCTGGAACTCCTGACCTCAGGTGATCTGCCCGCCCTGGCCTTCCAAAATGCTGGGATTACAGGTGTGAGCTTCCACGCCTGGCTTAAAAGATGAGTTTTAATTAAAATCTGGGATTGGCCAGCTCCATATCTGTTAACTTTCCCATAGAGTGCTGGAGCACTAATTTAGAGAGATTTTGAACTACTGTGTGGTTTGTCTGTCTTCTTTTTGTGTAAATCTAGGACTTTTTTTTTTCTTTTCCAA
Organism: Papio anubis; assembly: GCF_008728515.1. Classification (NCBI taxonomy): domain Eukaryota; kingdom Metazoa; phylum Chordata; class Mammalia; order Primates; family Cercopithecidae; genus Papio; species Papio anubis. The sequence goes on from NC_044979.1 coordinate 98,320,999, forward strand.
CTTGCCTGGAATATTTTCTTACTTAGAATTCTATGGAGATCATAACTCATCTCCAGGAGGGTGAACAAGGTCACTCATAGGAAGGTGGAGCATGGCTTTCTTACACAATTGGAAGGGAGGACGGGACGCAGCCCTGTCATTTACAGATGAGGACTCTGTGTCCCAGGAGGGCAAGGGAGCATGCAGAGTCTGGTGTGGTAAGCACAGGCCCAGCTCTGTGCAGATGGGGCAGTGAGAGCAGAAAGGACTACTGTGGCCACATTTGACAGGTCTGGTTGACCCTGCAGTAGGACACCATCCAAAATTTCCATTAAGTGCCTTAGTCCCAATTCCTCAGAAAGAAGGGCTTGAGAGCAAGCCTATGTATGAAGTCTTTATTGGCGAGTATGATCCCAAAGAGGAGTAGGGATGTAAACCAGGAAAAACGGGTAAGTCAGTCACTAAAGTCAACTGTTTGCTCTGCCCATCAGGACCCTGTGAGGAGCCTAATGAATTGTAGCCCAGGACCCTCCGTCATGGGTTGAACTGTGTTTCTCCAGGATTCATATGGTGAATCCCTGACCCTCAGTATCTGAGAATGTGACAGCATTTGGAGATAGGGCCTATAAAGAAGTGATTAAGATAAGTGAGCCTGATAGAATGGGCCTTATTTTAATCTGACTAGTGTCCTTTTAGGAACAGAAAATCTGTACACACACAGAGACATCAAGGATGCATATTCACAGAGGAAAGGCCAGGTGAGGCCGTAGCAGGAAGGCAGTCATCTGCAAGCCAAGAAGAGAGGCCTCAGAAGAAACCAACCTGCTGACACCTTGATCTTGGACTTCCAGCCTCCAGAACTATGATAAAATAAATTTCTGTTGTTTAAGTTACCAGTCTGTGGTGCTTTGTTATGGCAGCTCTAGCCAACTCATACATTCTTTGACAGGGAAGAAGAAAGACTTCAAGTTTTGACTCTTAGAGGGTTCGTTGCCTCTGGGTTGCATGTGCTTGGGTATGAAGAAATTTCCCCTGGAGTCTCATGCACTGGGGTCAACAGAGATGTCCCAGGGCAGGAGATGACAAGAGCACAGCTGGGTTTCAGGTAAAGCCCTAGTAGGTGGCAGATGTTAGAAGCAGATTGGAGCCTGTGCAGAAGTGGACTGCAGGGGGTGAGAGGTGGGGAGGGGAGACAGGTAAGGCTGGGAGGAGCAAAAGCAAAGCTGAAGTGGTGTCTAATACACAAGGTAATAATGGTATTGATAATAGGGATACTGATAATGGGTGATATTTATTGAGCATATTTTATGTGCCAGACACTGGGCTATGCACTTTACACAAACTATTTCACTTTCTATCTCACTAACTCCCCAGCAAACACTCTAGGATTTAGGTACCACTCTTATCCCTATTTTACAGACAAAAAAACTGAGGCATAGGGAGTTTCAGGAACTTATCCCAAGGTCATAACATCTACTAGTCAGTTGCCTCAACTCAAGTGATGTGGCTCCAAATCTTGCATTCTTAGTCTGCTTTCTCTTGATGCTGTCATTAAAAGAGTGTTCTAGAAAGATACATTTGAACAGTTGTTTTAATTCATTTTAATTTCATATACAAGTTATATTTTAATGAAAACATATGGTATTCTATGTGCAAGTTTATCACAAAAAGGTCAATATAATAGAGTGGTTAAGCAGTCCGACCACAGAGCCAAGTTCCTAGGTTCAAATCCCAGCTCTACTATTTTCCTGCTGTGAGAATTTGGGAAAGTTACTCCACTTCTCTGGGCCTCACTTCAAACCTGTGGATGATAAAAACAGCACCTACTTCATAGCATTTGTCCCAGTTTTCCAGAAAGGGGAGGATTAAATTATTTAATATACATAAACTGCTTTTTGTACATAGTGAATATTAGGGTTTTTTATTATAATCTTTAAAAATAATTTAGCTGAGCACAGTGGTGCAGACCCATAGTCCTAGCTACTCAGGAGGCTGAGGCAGGAGGATCTCTTGAGCCTAGGAGTTTGAGGTGTACAGTGAGCTACGATCACACCATTGCACTCCAGCCTGGTCAACAGAGCAAGACCTTGTCTCTAAAAAAGTAATAATAATAAAATAATAAATAAATGAGGAAAAATTGACCAGATGTGACTTTCAATAACTCTTACTCATATTAAATTCTTGAATTTTACATGTGGATCTCCAAATTTTTGCAACACTTCTGTTGCCGTGTAAGCTAAGGAACCCAGTTTTTTTGAAGTACTGGTCACATATCAGCTGTTAAACATCACATTACCGGCATCATAAATGAAGTCACCATTTGGCAAATAATTTCTTGGCAGGAGTGGCTCTCACCAACAGGGAAAATGTAAAAACATAAATAAAATCCCTATTGCAATTATTTAACACATTTCAGACACACGGCTCAGCAAGTTTTTCAACTGCAAAGCTCTTTTCCTTCCATCTTTGAACTCAGATGGCTGAGCTGTGAGGAGGAATTGAACTGTCCGGTAAATCCATTTTTTTTTTTTTTTTCCTGTAGCTATCACTTATCTGCAGGTGATGCTGTTTACCACAGGAAAAGATAAGCACATTATGCAAACACACGCATGCGCTTTGCCTTAAAAGGCCATAGTTTGTTATCTGATTGCTCTAAGTTAACGTGGGGAACCCGCATGAATGGTTGCAATAGTTGTTCTTACGTCATTTCCTCCCTTTCAAGGGTAGATAGAGCAAGTTTCCTCATCTGAGAAACGAAGGGGGTTGGACCAGATATCCTCCAAGCTCCCTTTTCGCTGTGACATTCTGTGGCTTCAGATTCTCTTCTTCTTGGGCAGTGTTTTCGGTTTTTAGGGCACTGAACCCAAACAGCCCTACCTGCTAATTTCAGTTTGGGCTGCTATGAAGACAAAAGGAAAGGACTGACGTTTCAGTAAAGCATTATAACATACAGAGTGGCTTCACATATGCATCCTTTATGAAATCCTCACAGAAATTTCCAAGGAATTTTGCAGATGAGGAGAATGAGATCCCAGGAGGTTAAGTGACTTGTCCAAGGCCACACAGCTTGTAGGAAGTAAGGCCAAATTTAAAACTCAAGTCTTTTTATCTGTTGGTGCAGTGTTATTTGCAGCATGCCACAGTCCCTCACAATCCAAGAGATAAACCTGGTGAGATTATGTAAACTTTCAGTTCCTTCAGCCAATGGGCCGGCATTGACTCTATTAGTTCTGATTGGGTCATGTGTATAACGCTGAACCAATCATTGTGGCAAGGGCAGTGTAAAGCTTTTGATTGACCGGACCTAGTTACAACCTCCCCCTGAAACGTGGGGAGGTTCCCTGAAACACAAAGCTAAAAATAGGAGATGAAAAAAAAAAAAAAAAATCAAGGGCCCTCATCAGACCAGACAGAATAAATGATGCACAGAAAAATAAGAAAATTCCCATTGTACACAGAGAAAGAATTTCCCCTAAAATACACTTCAAAAACAAGTTGTTTTAAAATGTCTTATTTTCTATTTTGTCTTAATTGAATTTAATTTTTGCAAAAGCAGTTTTTTTTGAACCGATGTCAAATCAAATACTAACTCAAGCGTGGTTGAGGGAGCACAATGATAAAAGCCCAGTCATTTCAAGTACTGAGATTTCTGAAATTCACATTCATTTACTGCATTTGGGTCCCAGTTCAAATGAGATAAGCTCATTCTTCTTTGGGGAATGAAATAAGGATTTGAACTGCTCCCAATCAGATCAAATCAACAAACATTTCTTGGACACCTTATGTGTCAGGTGCCCAGGATAAAGAGAGGTGGCTGAGCCAGCCGTGTTTCCAACTTTGTTAATTTGTTAAGTTTTCTGTTTCTTGTCTTGTGATCCCCAGATTTTATACCTGGGAGACATTTTACTTGTTGGGCGTGCATCATTCACATTCCCTTTGGCTTCTAGAAGCTGCCCAAAGGGTTTTTTTTTTTTTTTTAATTGCTTTTGGATTATATTCTGTTGAGCAAAACTTTCCCCTTGGTTGTTATGGCAACTTTCAAATTGCAAGAGTTAGATGTCAGCCCAGAGGTTTGACAAACAGATGACTTCCAGACAGAGGGGCTGATTTAGGAGTTTTGGATGGGGACACAGGGCTTTTACTGTACTCTGAACTAGTTTACATAATTTGCAAATTGTTTTGGTTCAAGTAAGCTAACCTCTGAACCAACCATAGAGTATTTGGTTACATTCCAAGTCCCTACAAGGAGCTACTCAATTCATTCATTAATATTCTATAAGTTCAACTAGCAGCTAACTAGTTAGCCCGTAGATGTGGGGGCAGTGGATGGTGTCTGCATCTTGCAGTTGTTGGCAAGCTGGGTTCGGTTGTGCTTTTGCTTCTCATGTCTCCTAACCCATCTTCAAGTTTTACTGGCTTCCAAAAACATGAATCCAACCCATTTCTAAACCTCTGTCCAGAAGCCTGACTCCTACACACTCTCTGGGACTATCTGGGACTCTTAGGGTGAATGTGATTGCAAATCATAATTTTCTCAGTGAAAGGAAGGTGTTCCTGGTTAAATTCAGGGTTGCTGCTGCCCTCTCCCCAACCCCCCACAAAGATTCTTAGTCTACCTTTTCAATGAGAGTCTATATAGTTATTTTTTGTTTTTATTGTTATTGTTGTTTGTGTTTTCATTAGGACAACGAGTTATTTGTAGTTCCAGTTCTTGAAACTAAAGTCTATTCCTTTAAATTGTCATGTAAAGGAAATTAAAAAAAAAAAAAAAACTATTGAGAGGTAATTCACATACCACAAAAATTCACCCATTTTGAATATATAATTCAATAATTCTTAGCAAATTTACAGAGCTCTATAACTGTGATCACAATCCAAATTTAGAACATTTCTAACACCCCAAATACAAACCCAGTACCATTTTAATCACTTTCCAGTCCCACCCCAGCCCCAGGCAACCAATAAAGAAGGATGATTTATCCTTAGTCTACTTGGCTTCACTACTAAATCCTCAAAGTCCCTTTTGGGATTCGTGAATGACCATCATTCCAGGAAAAAAATAAAGGAAACAAAACCTTTATTATTTTTTTCCTGGTTACAAAAGTAAGACATGCTTATTGTGAAACAAATTCAAAATTTAAAGAAAAGCACTTTAAAATATGTGATTTGTAGCAGAAAAAAACTACTGTTATATTTTGGCATGAAATATTTCAGGTTTTTAAATCACATTAGAAACAATAAATATTTATAGTGGAAAAGGGAAAATACTTAGAAGCACAAATAATTTAAAAAATCACTTAATTTCACTATCCAGAGATAATCTCTATGTATTAGTTACCTTTTTCAGTATAACAAATGGCCTCAAAGATCTCAGTGGCATAAAACAATGAGCAATTATTTCTTGCTTATAGTTCTATGGGTAGGCTCGGGCAACTCTGTTTCATGCTACAGGCCAATTTTAGGTTTGCTTCACAGATGTCACTTTATTTCTTAAACTCAGTAATTACGTGGAACATGTCTACTCAGAGGATTAGTGGAAACGTGGTATTTCTTAAGACCTGCAATCAGACCTGCCATACTCAAGGCACATGGAGCGGTCCAATTTGAATGTGCGGGGAAGCATACTCCTCCCATGGTGATACTGGGGAAAGGGAACCAGTATTTGCTAAACAGTGTATTAGTACCCTGTAAAGATTATGATGTCTATTCTTTTCTTTTTCCCCCTATATAGTATTTATATAAAAACTTTTTTTCTGTTATGAAAACAGGTTCTTTCTAACAAGTACATGAAAAGATGCTCAACATCACTAATATTAGGGAAGTACAAATCAAAACCACAATGAAATACCACTTCACACCCATTAAGATGGCTATTTTCAAAAAAACAGTAAGCAACAAATGTTGGTGAGAATGTGGAGAGACTGGAACTCTTATGCACTATTGGTGGGAATGAAAAAGGGTGCAGTTGCTACAGAAAACAGTATGGCAGTTCCTCACAAAATTAAAACTAGAATTACCATATGATCCGGCTATTCCACTTCTGTGTGTACACCTAGGAGAATTGAAAGCAAGGACTTGAACAGATGTTTGTACATTCATGTTCGTAACAACATTATTCACAATAGCCAAAAGGTAGAAGCAGCCCACGTGTTCACTGACAGACAAATGGATAAACAAAATATAGTATATCCAAACAAGGAAATATTTTTCAGCCTTAAAAAAAAAGGAAATTATGATGCATGTTACAACATGGATGAACCTTAAGGACATCATGTAAAATGAAATAAGGCAGTCACAAAAGGACAAATACTGTATGAGTTCCCTTATATATAAAGTACCTAGAATAGTTAAATTCATAGACACAGAAAGTAGAACTGTGGTTCCTAGGAGTTGAGGGGAGGGAGAAACGGGAAGTTATTGTTTAGTGGATACGAAGTTTCAGTTTTACAAGATGAGATAGATTCTGGAGATGGGTAGTGGTAAAAGAGGCATAACAATGTAAATGTACCCAGTGCCACTGAACTGTACATGTAGAAGTTGTTAAAGCGTTAAATTTTGCGTTAATTTTATCATGATAAAAATGGTTTCTTTTCCTACATATGGTTTTAATTGCCTTGTTAACATTTCCAAGTCAATAAACATTATTTTGTAGCATTATTTTAATTATTTATCTATTATTTTTTTATTTTTTTATTTTTTTGAGATGGAGTTTTGCTCTTGTTGCTCAGGCTAGAGTGCAATGGCACAATCTCAACTCAATGCAAACTCTGCCTCCTGGGTTCAAGCAATTCTCCCGAGTAGCTGGGATTACAGGCATGTCTCACCACACCTGGCTAATTTTGTATTTTTAGTAGAGACGGGGTTTCTCTCTGTTGGTCAGGCTGGTCTCGAACTCCTGACCTCAAGTGATGCATCCACTTTGGCCTCCCAAGGTGCTGGGATTACAAGTCTGAGCCACTGCACCCAGCCTGTAGCATTATTTTTAATGATTGCTTATATAGTTTCTCATAATGTAGATATAATTTACTTAATTTCTTATTATGGGCATTTACTTTTTCAATTTTTTTCTGTTGTAAATAATACACTTTTGTTCCCACCTGTGATTATATTCTTTAGATAATTTTCCAGAAATGGAATTTTGAGATCAGTGGTTATGAACATTTAAAAATATTTAAAAATCTGGATTCTCACTTCTTCAATTACTTGCCACTATGGCATGTTACTATCTTAAAAACCTTTTTTTTTTTTTTTTTGGTCACATGAAAAATGCTATTCCATAGATATTTTAATTTGGATTTCAAAGATTAGTAATGAAGTTGAACGTGTTTCGACATGGCATTTCTTTTTCTCTTCCCCTACCCACCCCCTGACCCCCATCTCTTCTTTTTTTTTTTTTTTTTTTTTTCTGTGTGTCAATTGCCAGCCCATGACATTTGCTCAGTGTTCTGTTGGGACAGACACACACTAAGGGCAGGACAATGGCATCAGTCTATCCTGGGTACAGGCCATATGGGGGTGTATTGACTGTAGGCAATTTAAAACCAGTAGTGAAACCTGTTAAAGGTCAACCTACACCAGCATTCTAAACAATGTCAATGTAAAATACTCCACCCAGCCCTCTCTTTTCTTTCCTTAATGGTCTATACATTCTTTATATATTGCAGTTATTAAACCTTTGTCTGACATTCATGATATTTGCCCTTTCATTTTGTGGATAGTTTTTAAATTGCTTTGAGTAAGTGATTCATTCACATGTTTAAAATTCAAAAAGTATGAAAGGGCCATCAGGGAAAAGTATCCCTCTCATCCCAGCTACCTAATTCTCCTCCTTTCGGACACCATTGTGATTAACTTCCTATGCATCCTGCCAAAAAAGAATTTAGGCATGAACATTTCTCCTCTTTTAATCAAATAGGAGCATACTATAATAATTTCAGTGCCTTGCTTTTTTTTTTTCACTTAGTAATAGAGACCGTTTTATAACACTACCTTAATAGCGTCCATTTTCAGTGCCCTGAAAAGTTAGATTTGTGCCTACTGCCAATGACGGAGGGACACTGCTTTAGCATGCAAGGAGGAGGTGAGGGATAGAAGTACTTAGGAGACAAGACAAATTAACTTGCCAAATCATTCTCAGCATGAATGCGAAAAAAATCTTGCATAATGAAGGATTGCCTCCAGCACCACCAAACATCCATTTTCTTGCTTTTCCTAACCTTGGAATTTGAGGTTCCAGAAATCCTCATAACTTTGTGTGGTGTTTGTAACAGTTGCACATTTTAGTATCAAACAATTCATATATATGTGTGAAGTATGAAGTGTGATATCTAATATTTATATGGGCAACCGGATGACTTTTGAACACTTGAATTGCAAAAAAACCCCTTATTTTTATAAAAGTATGTAATAAGCTTTTACTAAGTTTTCAAAAAAACTGAAATATACTTTCAGCTTTATTAAATACTTTTCATTTAACCCTACATAAAATTTTGATTTTTGTTAATAATAGATTGCATTTGCCTTTTAATAGACTATTTTTAATATTTAGAAGAAAATATTTTTGGAAAGCACATATAAAAAGTAAATTTAAATTTTATATGTTTATATTTATTTAACTTATATTTTTTGATAAAATATTCAAATTTTGGATATTTTAATATGATCACATTTTATATTTTTAATCTTTTAGATTATTACTTTCTACAGGCCACAATTCATGTGAAATTATTCATTATAACAACCTAGTTAGTGATTTATTAAAGTGAAGTTAACATATATTAATTTTGTCAAATAAATATATAACTTATAAAACTATGTATGTCTATTTTATTACAACATCACAGCATAGCAATACAACATTCAGATGTGTACAATAATAAGGCCAAACACAATGGGTCACACCTGTAATCGTAGCACTCTGGGAGGCCAAAGTAGGCAGGTTACTTGAGCTCAGGAGTTTGAGACCAGCCTGGGCAACATGGTAAAACCTTGTCTCTACAAAAAATACAGAAGTTAGCCAGGCATTGTGGCGCATGCCTGTAGTGCCAGGAGGCTGAGATTGGAGGATCCCTTCAGTCCAGGATGTTGAGGCTGCAGTGAGTCATAATCATGTTACTGCCACTCCAGTTTGGGTGACAGAACAAGATGCTATCTCAAAAAAATAAATAAATAAAAATAAAATTAATCATAAAATTCAGTTGTCTTTGATGTTTTTCCCACTTTCAGTTATCTAAAATACCTTGTTTGAAAATCATAGCTTTACATGCATCTTACATGCATTTAATATACATTACAAAGGTATATTTGTCAAGATATGAGAATAAAATGTACTTTACAAAGGTTGGTAGTTCAATTCACAAGTTTTAAATGTCTAGACAATGGCATTGGGCTTCTGTGTGTTCTTGAGCTCCAGGCCCTGTAAGTGTGGGGTGAGCTGGTACACACACACTCAGGTTTCCCCACTGAATCCATCCTCAGGTTTGATTACTTGGTTAAGACTGGTGACCACTGAATCTCTCCACTGGCAATGTACAGTTTGTCTTTGTATTTGGTCGGTGACTGATGGGGTGAGACTTTGCACCATGTTTTAGCATCCATTGGCTATCTTTACCAAATCAGTTATTACCTTGGGGACTAGAAAAAGATGATTTTTTTTCTACTTCCAGTATTGCTTCTACATGTACTAGATGACGTTGTTCTGTAACAAACAAAAAGCTAGGCTTGCCTTTGTACTTTCCCTGCCCTAAACTTGGAGTCACCTGGATCCTCAAGGAGCCTCTCAATGCAATTTAATCTGAAAATTAATGGTCCCGCTTTGAGTGATGTTGAACATTATTTTATTTATTTAAGGGTCATTTGATTTTCTTTTCTGGAACTGTTTGTTGATACCCTTTGCCCATTTTCATTACCCTTTAGTTTTTAAAAAGTTTGAAACATACTATCATGGCAGCTACAAAAATGTACTTTTCAAATCTCCCGCTGTGGGTAATGTAACTGACTGACATCGCAGCTACTGCTTTCTGAAAGCACCTCTGAATTCATACCAAGACCATGATTTCCAAGGCTGGTCCTAACCTGTGGCTGGGTATGACAAGAACACTGTCCCTGCAAAATGGGGACTCCTTGATGGGTGACTTTGACTCCTTATGGATCTGGTTGAAACTTTCTTAGAACCATGCTGCAGTCCAAGGCTCTGCCTATCTAATCCTGCTTCCTTCTCCTTCTCCTTCAGAGGTATCAGACCTGCACCGTGGTGCCTTCCAGGCATTTCCCTAATAAGTTTCTTGCATGTTTAACCCCATTTTGGCATCTGTTTCTTAGAAGACCTGAGCAAACACAATTCCATAAACATAAGAGTGTATAAAACACATATGTACACTTTATATAATAAAAAAATAGATGTATGAACCTGCCACCTAGGTTAAGAAATAGAAAATAACCTGTAACTCCCTCTTTTCCCCCATCACTTCAAACTTAACCATCGTCCTGAATTTTGTGCTATTATTCCCTCACTTTTCGTTATTGTTTAATCACTGACACATGTATTATTAAGCAAAACATTGTTAATTTTGTCTGTTTTGGAACTTTATGCCAATGGCATTATACTTTAGGTATTCTTCCGTGACTTAATTGTATTATTCACTCAACATCCCAGGGCATCAACACAACATTCAGATGTGTGCACTCTAAAGTGCATAACTAAAGTTAATTGACTTTGATATTTGCCCAGTTTTTCTATTTGATTATTTGTTTTATTCTTTTGCAGTAGTTAATTGTATATTCTTGATATTGATTTTTTTTATAATTATAAGTGTTGGAAATATCTTATCATTTGGGGCTTGACTTTTCACTCTCTTTGTAACTCTTGACGAACAGATGAACAGAAGTAATCAAATATATCTATCTTTTCCTACATTGTGTCTTATTTAAGGAATTCTTCCCTACTCTAAGATCTTAAGTTATATTTTCCTGTGTTGGATATTAAAAGTTTATTTTGTCTTTTATGTTTTAATCTTTAATGTACCTAAAATTGATTTTTAATCTGGCATGAAATAGGAATCAGATTTAATTTTTCTTATTGAGGTGTGATTTACATCCGGTAAAATTCACCTTTTATAGTTCTATGAGTTTTGACAAATGCAGGTGGGTAAACCACTACCATCATCAAGATAGAGAACCATTCCCTCACTCCATAAAATCCCCCAACCTCCTTTGTCATCAACTTCTTCCCCTGCCTCAATCCCTGGAAACCACTGCTCTATTTTTGTCTCTATAGTTTTACCTTTTCTATAAGGTCTTATAAATGTCAGATGCATACACATGGCATTTTGAGTCTTCTTTCACGTTGTAAAATGCATTTGAGATTCATCCACATTGTATGAATCAGTAGTCTGTTCATTCCTTTTTTATTGCTGAATAGTATTTCATTGTATGGTTGTAGCACAATTTGATCCATCATTCACTGAAGGATATTTGGGGTGTTTTCAGTTTTTGGTGATTCCCATCAACAATATAAGAGATTTCCATATCTGTGCATTCACCAGCACTTGGTATTATTGGTGTTTTTTTTTTAAAAAAATTCAAATGGGTGTGTGCTGGTATCTCATTGTGATTTCAATTTGTATCTCCCTTAGGATTAATGACATTGAGCATCTTTTCATGTGTTTATTTGCCATTTGCATGTCTTCTTTCATAAAGCATTTTTTTTAAAATTGGATTTTTGTGTTCTTACTGACTTATTGAATTGTAAGAATTCCTTATATGTTGTAAATAAAAGTTCTTCATGAGATAGTGGTGTGCAAACATTTTGTCCTAGTCTGTCATTTGCCTTTTCATTTTCTTAATCAGGTTATTTAAAGAGCAGACCTTTCTAATTTGATAAAATCTAATTTGTTAATGTTTTTCTTTTAAGGATCATGCTTCCTGTGTCATATCTAAGAATTCTTTGCCTCCCCAAGTCCATTAAGATTTTCTTCTAGATATTTTTTAGTCTTAGCTCCTGTTTTAGATCTATGATTCATTACAAGTTAACCTTTTCATATGGTATGAGGTCAAGCAAATTATTTTTTATTTGTATGAGGTCAAGCAAATTATTTTTTATTATACTTTTTAAAAATTTATTCTAAAAAAACAAGATCCATGTGCAGAACGTGCAGGTTTGTTATATAGGTATACGTGTGCCATGGTGGTTCACTGCACCTATTGACCCATCTTCTAAGTTCCCTCCCCTCACCCCTCACCCCTCCAATTATTTTTTAACAATATATCACCATTCTGAAATATTCTGTTGACAGTTACGTAAGATACATTTCAACTACTTCATCTGAACTTGTTTTTGTTTTAGTTTGGGGTTTTAAAAATTTTATTTATTTAAAAAACTTTGAATTGACAAACAATAATTGAAACATTTATGGGGTACAATGTGTTGTTTTGATATATGTATATATCATAGGAGATTAAATCAAGCTAGTTAACATATTTATCACCTCACCTGCTTGCCATTTTTTGTGGTGAGAATTTTAAAAATCTACTCTTACAGCAATTTTGAAATATACAGTGCATAACTTTGCTCACCTTGCTATGCAATGCATCTCTAAAACTTATTCCTCCTAACTGATACTTTGTATCCTTTGACCATCTCCCCTTTTCTCACCTCTCCCACCATCTACCTCCCAGCTGAATCCCCAGCTTCCATTCTACTCTCTGCTTCTAGGAGTTTGCCAATTTCACATATAAATGAGATCAGGCAGTGTTTGTCTTTTTAAACGAAGCAATGTGACTGCTTTCCCTACTTATTTTTTTGAACTTTATTTATTTTTTGAGACGCAGTCTCGCTCTGTTGCCAGGCTGGAGTGCAGTGACGCGATCTCGGCTCACTGAAACCTCTGCCTCCTGGGTTCAAGCGATTCTCCTGCCTCAGCCTCCTGAGTAGTTGGAACTACAGGCACACACCACCACACCCAGCTAATTTTTGTATTTTTAGTAGAGACAGGGTTTCACCACATTGGCCAGGATGGTCTTGATCTCTTGACCTCATGATCTGCCCACCTTGACCTCCCAAAATGCTGGGATTACAGGCGTGAGCCACTGCGCTCAGCCTGAAACTTATTTTTTGACTCTATGTCACAGTATAAATTGATCTACCTATTAGCCAATTTCCTTAGCAGCATGAAAACTACCAGATAGGATATTTCCAATGCAGAGAAACTTTTGCTTCTAAATATAAAAACACTTGATGTTACTGAGTTGAAAATATAGATCTCAAAACATGTTTAAGACAAACTTGCTTTATTTTTAAAATTTCAATAGGAATATTGTTTTAGTAATTTCCTTTTTCTTAAAATTCCTGTTTACTTAATGAATGCATTTAAAAACAAAACCCTCAAGTGGGGTATTTTGTAATAAGACTTATTTTGATATAGGCTCTGAGAAAGCTTCTACAATTGGTGTTGCCTGCCTGCAGTTTGCCCATGGCAAGTCGAGTTGACATAGCAGGTGCACTTAATTTTTCCCTCATCTTTTAAGATGGTTATTAAGATTTATGGGGCATGTGTGCCTGTATATGCATGCCTGAAGAGACCTCATGGAAATGAAAAGCCTCTTTCACTTTGCGCACGTGGGGAGCCAGCCCTTTGATTAGTTACTATTGTGGAAGAGGCTGCTAGCTAAGGCCTTTTGCAGTTCATGATGCTATCTCTTTTCCCCACCATTAGCCTGAAAACTTTGTCCACAAACAGCAACTCCATTCAGCACTGCTGAACTTGTGTCTGAAGTAAGCCTTTCTGGGGAAGGTTCTTCAAAGTACAGTTTGACTTACAGTTTGAAATGATAACCTTAGCAGGTGTCAAGCAGCACCCAACACTGCAGAATCCCACAAGTAAGCATTTCAACGGATAAATGATATTTTGTGTCTTCTACATAATGGATTTAATGAGGGGTTAGTGTCAAAGTCATACACAGAACCGAGGGAAGGATGTTATTGAATGCCCAGCATGATATCTACAAAAACTGTTTGCTGAATGCAGTAAATTATCAGTCTTTTCAGGACTGATAAAAGCCAAAATGGGCTGGAGTGCTGACATTGAGGGGAACCTAATAGAATTCCACTTTGGCTTCGGACTTGGCTATACTATGTCTTCTTTTTAAAGTCACAGAGACAAACACCATACACAGGGTAATTGATATCTTTTACTTCTGCCTGTGTGAGCCTGCCACAACTGTTAGGGACTGGGAAGTTATGAAAAGGATGAAAAGAAAAGATGTACCTTGAAATTCCATGATATTGTTACCAATGCAAAATGGCTAGGATCTTAATGTCCTCGAAAAACTAAATAGAAGACTCTTCATGTCTAGCTCTGTGAATGAGTAAAATTTAGTTAATACATCAAAATTAAATCTTACTATTTAAAAAACTAAATAAGATTAACTAAATGCTTCCTCTTTCTCAATTTGGTTGGTTGATTTGTTCCTGGGTGTATCTAGGTGAATTCCTCTATTGACTAATCTCCCTATTTCTGTGTGTAATGAACTAGATTCTTCCCAGTTCTGCAGGTGCAAGCCTATCTCCTTTGTAGCAGAGTGAACTTGGGTCACAACCCGAAGTTATCCTGGTGAAGCGGCTTCGTTTGTCTGGGGTGATACCCGAGGTTCGTTGTCTCACGCCAAGGAAATCGAGGATGCGGACACACAAGGAGTGGGTTTAAGAGCAGAAGTTTAATAGGCGAAAGAAAGAAGAGAGCTTCCTTGTGCAAAGGAAGGGGTCCTGAACAGGTTTCTGGGTTCTCAGTGAGATGCAGTGTGTTTTATAGATGAGCTTAGGGAGGTGGTGTCTGATTTACATAGGGTCCAAATATTGATTGGACCAGGTGTATCATATACATCGCCTGTGAAGAAGCTGGACGTTCCACCCTAATTTTTTATTATGCAGATGGAGTCTCTACCTGGCTGGCGCCATGTTGCCTGCTTTTTTACTGCACACACGTGGCAACAAAGAAAAGGGAAGAGGGAACCTCCATGTTGAATATACCTGGCCCCCAGGTAGTCTTTTCCTGTTGGCCCAGCCGCTGGCATTTACTTATGAAAGCTTCCAGCTTGCTTATCTATGTCTGCAGCTCGATTTTACAAGCTGGTCTTTGTTAGAAAAGAAATGATTTGGTGGCTGCTTTTTGTTAAAAGGAAATTCCACCGAGAACTCTCTTACCCTTACTAACTGCCTAAATAATTTTTGTTTTTTTTAGCTCCTGTATCACTTGTTAGTGGCCCGTGAGGTTAGGTTTAAATGGCAAGGTTACAGAAAATCTCCAGAAGGGCCAATAGCTATTAAGGGATTATGTCTGCTTTTTGAGTACCGTGCTTAAAATTTTGGCTGTTAATGACTAATGTTTCTCAGAAATTGTTGCAATAAGCAGTTTTATTAATCATTTTATTAACTGAATTGTAGAAATATACATATGCATATATATCATACAATCTTTTGCATAAGTTCACTTGTGGATGCCAACTGTCACAGAACTTAGAATTCTAAAGAAAACAGTTTAACAGGTACCCAATGTCTTGTATTGCATTAAAAATTCTGCAGATAAAATTCTAAATTATCAACTATCTATAACCCTTTTAGAAAGCAACAAGGCAATATATAGTAACTGTGGGCTCATATTCTTTGATTTAGTAATTCAACTTCTGAGAATTCTTTAAAGGATATCATCCAAAAGAAGGAAAAGGAGTATGTACCTATATTTTCATAGCAAGGCTGTTTGTAACAGAAAAGAAAGGAAATAAATTTCTCATGAAAGGTAGATGCTTAAATCAATTGTTAAAAATGCAATGGGTGATTATAGTTTTAAACTGACTCTTATTATTTCTATTTATAGACACATAAAATGCCTATGATTTGATATTAACTGAACATGCAAAAATGTGTGTCTAATATGATTGAAACTATATAAGGATATTTATAGGAGCAAAGAATGAAATGCTACTAAAAATAAAAGTGTGGTGGTGATCAAATTGTAGAAGATTTTTGAAATATTAAATTATTTTTTGCCTGTTTCTTTTTTTTGAGACAGAATGTCGCTCTGTTGCCCAGGCTGGGGTGCAGTGGCGTGATCTCGGCTAACTGCAATCTCTGCCTCCTGGGTTCAAGGGATTCTCATGCCTCAGCCTCCCAAACAGCTGGGATTTCAGGCACCTGCCACCATGCCTGGCTAATTTTTGTATTGTTAGTAGAGACAGGGTTTCACCATGTTGGCCAGGCTGGTCTCGAACTCCTGAACTCAAGTGATCCACCACCTTGGCCTCCAAAGTGCTGGGATTACAGGCATCAGCGACTGTGCCCCGCTCATTGCTTAATCATTATTTTAACAGTAAAAGATATTAAAGTATCTTTAAATTGCAAAACCACAGAAATTTTGTGAAATATTTGTAATCTTAAACCAAAGTGATTCTTCACGTATTTTCAAAATGCCAAAAAAAGTACCATAAAAGAATCAATTACATCACTAAGTATACTGTTTAGTTCAGCTGCTTTTTTTTTTTTTTTTTTTTTTTGGGTGGGGGGAAGATTTTTTTGCCGAAAGAGCAGTACTTTGATTTATATGCTGGCACAAATCCCTTCCCTTGTTGTGGACAACCTGTTGCAGACAACGCTCTGAGCAACCCTGCCCTGCCACACTCACCTTTCTGTTTCTCAAACATGCCGGCCTGGTTTCTGTCTCTGGGTTTTGCACTCACTACTTCCGCCTGGAATGCCCATACTCTGGATTGTCCTGAGTCCTTCTCAACATTTAGGTCTCAGAATATTATCATTTAAAAGGGATCTTCCATGAACCTACCTTAGCCAAGGTTGTGGCATAAAATTTCTTTTTTCTTTTCCTGGAACTCTTCAGCAAGATCTCCAACTTTGGTTATGCATTGGGAGGTGGATTTATGGGTAATTTTTTGGATATTACAATGATATGCTCAGAGCATATTTCAGGTGGAACCAGAGCAAGCCACTGACAGTTACCAATATGTGGGAAGAGACCAGAGTCTTATGTTTGAAATAGGAAGACTCCAGAGATCTCACAAAGGATCTGGGAGAGCTCCCCACTTAGGTAGGACACAGGATGGAAGATCCGGTAAAGGAAACGGGATGAGACATGTGACTTCAGAGGCCTCTTTATTTTCTAGTCCCAATGAATGACATGCATTCTCATCCCTCTCATTCCCAAGTGGCCGCATACGCTTTTGTTATCCATGTCTCAAGAAGTCCCAGATGAAGTGATGGTGGTGGTGGGAATTTTGCAAGGGCAATACTCCTGTCGTGTAAAAAGCAAAGACACTATTTTAAGTAAATTTATTCTTGGTATGTCTTTCCTTTCAGCACTGAACCAAATCCTAGTACATTCTTTGTGATGTGGAGAGGCTGCTGCTCTGGGATTGCCTGGGCACCATCTTTCCTGGCACCCACCCTCTGTACCAGCCTTTTTTCTCCTCCTCAGTCACCAGAAAACTGACTTCTTTTGCAAAGTAGCAGTGATGAAAACTTTCCAAGTTTCAGCGGGTAGAGGATATCCAGCTTTGACCCTCAAAGTAAACAGAGCCTCAGAAATTCCGTGGAGTAGGCAGGGACAAGCAACAGAGCTCTTCAAACTTTTTGAATTCACAACACTCTTTCTTTAAGTTTTCTGGTTAACTAAATATATACTAGTACAGCAAAAATTAATATTGGTATAGAACCAAGAAGCCAGAGATTCAAAAAGGGTCTGAAAAAGCAGTAATTAAAGATTGAGAATAGGAGTTGTGGGACTCATAGTAAAATATTCCTCTCTACTTATTACGGTCCTTGTGTAGGCCAAAACGTGACAAAGCGAGTGGATAGTTCATCTATCAGTGCAATTTGCTTTCTGAAGTGGTTCTTGGTTATACTTGAGGATAAATACACTGCCACAGGATGAAGATGATCGTATAATTTGGAAAAAGAAGAAGAGAAAGAAATTGCTTCCGAAATGCCTTCACAGACTCTTAAAATCAGTAGAGCCACAAAATCACCTAAGCTTAATATTTCTTCCGAATGTCCCAAGGAACTGTAAGATACATTTCAGAAGACTCTTTTAGCATCATGAAAATATATTTAGAAAGACTCTAATTTTTGCCTCTAATGGTTGACTGGTTTGACAAGTATGGTTAAAATTCCTCAAAATTCAAATTTCATAGGTAGCTTTCTTTTTCCTCCCCCTCCCTCCCTCCTTGCTTCCCTCTTCCTCTCTCTCTTTCTCTCTCTCCCTTCCTTCCTTCCCTCTCTCCTTGCTCCTTCTTCTCCTTCCTTCCTTCCTCCCTCTCTCTCTCAACTAACTTCCTTCCTTCCTTCCTTCCTTCCTTCCTTCCTTCCTTCCTTCTCCTAGAAATATCCCTTAAATAGATTTATTTTACAAAGTTTTTGCCCCAAGATAGTCTAGCAGTTAGGAACAGGGACTCTAGTGTGGCCAGGGTTGAAATCTCAACTGTCGTTTACTCACTCTGGGACCTGGGCAGGTTACTTAATCTGTCTCAGCCTCAGTGTTTTTATTTGTAAAAAGAGGGTAAAAATAGTACATATCTCATAGGTTTTTATGAAGACTAAATGAGTTAATCAATGTAAAACTCTTAGAACAGTCCCTGGTGTATTGTCAAGGTTTGGAAAGTGTTTGCTATTGTGATTTTAAACCTAGGGGATCGAAGCATTAGCTTAGGTATTTTTGGTAAAATATTTAGCTGAATTGGATAAATATTCTTAAATGAGTTAATATTAATTTCACTGTAAGCAGGTCCAAGATTTAAACATGCAAATGTTGTTTGTAATAAGTTGTACTGATCAGTTTTCCCAGTACTTCAACAAAAGAAACTCTGGCACAGTAATTCTGAAACTTGAATGTGCCTCAGCATTGTCTGCAGGACTTAAGACGCAGGCTGTTGGGCCTCACTCCAGAGTTTGTATTTCTGTGGCTCTAAAGGAAACTTAGAACTTTCTTTTCCAGCAAGCCATCAGGTGCTACTCAGGCTTCTGGCCCTCATACCACACTTTGAGAACCACTCACTGCTTTACAGGTTTGAGGAGCTCATGGTAATTGTATAGAGGGAAAATTCTCCTCTTTTCCTTTCTTTTTCTGTGAGAAACACAGCCTTCCTGTGGTTTCTTGGGAACTATAGTATTGTTTATAAACAACTTGATCTCTTTAATTGAATTAAAATCTCCATTACTACTTTACTTGGTCTCTGCAAGTACTTCCCAGACTGCTCATCTCTGGTCTAGAGCATTGGTGTTTTGTTTGTCTTGGGTTTGGTTTTGCTTTTTAATTTGGTGCGGAACATTAACTTTGCAAAAGACAGATCACTTTTTGCTTCCTGGTAGTGGTTACACCAGTTACCACAGTGTGATCTTGGGTAAGTTTTCTAATCTATCTTTGGTTCTGTCATCCACAAAGAGGGTATCATCTTCTGAGGCAGGAAAATAGGGTCCGGAGGCAGGGAACTTACGGCCGATTCACACTTCAGCTATGACAGGAAACATCCTCTCCATAGGGCATACGCCAAGTAAATGACTTTGTAACTTTACTTTATCCTCTTCATTTACATTGGGCGTACACCAAGTAACCAATGGAAACCTCTAGAGGACACTTAAAACCCCAACAATTCTGTAATGCGGCCCTTGAGCCCCTGTGCTCAGGCCCGCTCCCACACTGTGGAGTGTTCTTGTATGTTCAATAAATTTCTGCTTTTGTTGCTTCATTCTTTCCTTGCTTTATTTGTGCGTTTTGTCCAGTTCTTTGTTCAAGATGCCAAGAACCTGGACACCCTCCACTGGTAGCACTTCTATTTCACAAGGGTGTTGTGGGAGTTGAATTAAATAATGTAAGGAGAGTCCTTAGTGTATACTTGCACAGAACAATGGCCCAATCAAGCGAGCTATTAGTATTCAATAAACATAACACAAAGCTGAGAACTGGATTTAAAAAGCAAAGTAATTGAAAAGTAATAGAAAAAATATATAATTTTTTACAAAAAGGAGATGGGAGTGAGGGGGATTTTAATTTTGATCAGATCACGGAAGCCAAGTCACCAGTTACTTCACTTCAGCACTTAATAATATTACACATCAGTTAAAGCCAATTTACTGGATTATTTTGACTTGTTTCAACTCGAGAGACTAGAAAACTTTTGCTGGGGCCTACCAACATGTTGTTGGAGGAATGTTGCTGCCTTTCTCTTCTCTCTATCAGTACTCTTTACATATAACTTCTAGGTAGAGGGAGTTAGTCCATTTTGTATCTTTTCATATTGTGAATGCAATCCTTTCTCTTTCAATTAATTTACTTCCCTGATGCATACATTTTCCAAACCACATTTCAGAAAATCACAATTTAACATAATTTGGCAGAATTTACCACGAGTGGGTAACTCACTTTTGCAAAAATTTAAGCTTCTTTGGAAGAAATTTTCAGACTCACTTTTGGCTGATATCAAGTTGATTCTTCTCATGCATACATATTTGTCTTTCTCACAGCACCAGATATTAATATAACAAAGTTATGTCTACAAAAATGGATCTCTGCAGTACATATATTAAAATTCTAAACAAGTCTCCAAAAACTTCCTTTAACTATAAAACAAAGGAAGCTATTATTGTTGACATTAGTATTGTTGCTAAATAACTTTCAAATTTATTTTGGGTAGGGGGCACCACATAAGGAAAAGAACTTGGTGAAATATAAACTCTTATGGAGAGAATTTCATATAAGAACTAATTTACAGAGGCAATCCAAAACATAAATATTCAATAAAATGAATGAAACAATAACTTTTGGCCTTGTAGCAAAATATAAGCCCAAAGCATTTTTCTTTTGCTTTTAGCTGAAATGTTCATAATGTGTGTATAGTTACCAATTTGCAAACACCTGACTTACGAATGACACACCAAACAGCTAACCTTGTTCTGAACCCTCAAACTTTTATAACCAGTATTATAAAATAACTCAGGAGAGTGATTTTTGGAAGAAAAGTCTAAAAAGAAAAAAAAAATCCAACTGGAAACTTTAGAGCAGTGGTCCTCAAAGTGTAGCCTGCCTCGGAATCACCCCCAGGGCTTGTTTAAACACAGATTTGTAATCCCACTCCAGAGATTCTGACTCAGTGGGTCTCAGGTGGGACCCCAAAATTTGCATTTTTACCAAGTTCCCAGGTGATGTTGATGCTGCTGATCTAGGGCTCCCATATTAAGAACCATTGATTAAGAGTCTTTGAGGTCAGCCAGCCTGGCTCGCACCTGTAATCCCAGCACTTTGGGAGGCCTAGGTGGGCAGATCACCTGAGGTCAGGGGTTCGAGACCAGCCTGCCAACATGGTGAAACTCTGTCTCTACTAAATATACAAAAATTAGCCGGGTGTGGTGGCAGGTGCCTATAATCCCAGCTACTCAGGAGGCTAAGGCAGGAGAATCGTTTGAACCTGGGAGGTGGAGGTTGCCGTGAGCCAAGATAGTGCCATTGCACTCCAGCCTGGGCAACAAGAGCGAAACTCCGTCTTGGGCGAGGGAAAAAAAAAAGAAAATGTGTCTTTGAAGTCAAAATACTGGAAAAGAGACTAATGAATTGTTAGAGATAAATTCTATTACTTACCTTTGGAAACCACACAGAAAACAACAGAAACTACTTGGTAGAGTTGTGGTGAGGATCAAATAAGAAATTATATGTAAAGTACTTAGATGGCTAATGAATGGTAGCTTTTACTGATACTGTTACATTGTGGTTCCTCTGTTTTCAATATCTACTAAAGTATTACTGAGACGTATCTAGGCACTAGGAATACAAAAGCGAATGAAAGCCAGGCTTGCTCCCTGTCCTCATGGACTTTACTGTTTGATATTGATAAAATAATCAGTTGTTAAAAGGAAGACTTTTGACAAATTAAACTCAACAGAGTTTATTTGAGCAATGAACAATTCACAAATCAGACAGCTGTCAGAACCAGATGAAGTTGAGAACTCTGCTTTGCAATGTAGGCAGGCAGCGTTTATAGACAAAAACCAGAAATGAGGTACAGAAACAGCTTGATTGATTACAGCTCAGCGTTTGCCTTATTTGGACATGGTCTGATCAGTTGGCAGCCTGTGATTGGCTGAAGCTCAGCTTCTATGATTGGCTGAAGTGCAGCTATTTGTTATAAAATATACTCTTAAATTAGGCTTTTGGTTTATTTAGGTACTGAATTGGATTGCATTTGTTATTTAGGGACTCAGTACAGAGACAGCCTCAGGCCAAATTTAGTTTAATTTAACACAGTCAAATTAAATAAAATAACAGCTAGAGCAAGTACTAGGAAAACAAGGTACAGAGTGCTATGAGCATATGTAAAATTAAACCTGACTGGTATTTTCTGACTGAATTTTTTCACTGTCTGCTTTACTGTATGAAATTTCACCAACTAGAAATTCATTTGATTTGACCATCAGCTGTCCTCAGGGGACAAATAACCTCTGCAAGGTATTTTATATGGTTAGGGACACTGAAAAACCACAATAGACAATATTTTCCCACACTTAATTTTTCTTTTTAAATTGTGATAAAATACACATAACAGAACATTTACCATTTTAACCATTTTTAAGTGTACAGTTCAGTGGTATTAAATACATTCATATTGTGCAACCAATCTCTGGAGCTTTTTTAATCCTGCAAAACCAAAACTCTTACACTCATTAAAGAAAAACTTCCCATTCCTCCTCTCCTCAGCTTCTGGGAATCACCATTCTACTTTGTCTCTATGAATTTGACTACTCTAGGTATCTCATATGAGTAGAATCATATTTTATTTGTAATATTGTGACTGGCTTATTTCACTAAGCATAATGTCCTCCAGGTTCATCATATTATAGCATGCCAAAATTTCCCCCCTTTTTTTCTTTTTTGAGATGGAGTCTCACTCTGTTGCCCAGGCTGGAGTGCAGTGGTGCAGTCTCGGCTCACTGCAACCTCCGCCTCCCGGGTTCAAGTGATTCTCCTGCCTCAGCTTCCAGAGTAGCTGGGATTACAGGCGCCTGCCACCACACCTGGCTAATTTTTTTAATTTTAGTAGAGACAGGGTTTCACCATGTTAGCCAGGCTGGTCTCGAACTCCTGACCTCAGATGATCTGCCCACCTCGGCCTCCCAAAGTGCTGGGATTACAGGCGTGAGCCACTGAGCCTGGCCAATTTCTTTTTTTTCAATTTCCTTTTTAAAGGTCAATAGTATTCCGTTGTGTGTACAGTATATACCACATTTTGTTTGTCCATTAATTCTTTAATGAACACCTGGGTTGCCTCCCTGTTTTGGCTGTTGTGAATGCTTCTATAAACATGAGTGTAGAAATATCTCTTTGAGACCCTGCTTTCAACTCTTTTGGTTATATAACTGAAGTTGAATTGCCAGATCATTTGGTAATTCTGTTTTCAATTTTTTGAGGAATTGCCATACTGTTTGCCACATGGCTGCACCATTTTACATTCCCACCAACAGCATATATAGGGTCCAATTTCTCCTATCTTTGCCAACATTTGTTATTTTCTGATTTTTTTGATAGCAGCAGTCCTAATGGGTATGGGGTTTAGATTTGCATTTCTGTGATCATTAGTGATGTTGAACATCTTTTCATGTGCTTATTGGCCATTTGTAGATCTTCTTTGGAGAAATGTCTATTCAAGTCCTTTGCCCATTTTTATTTTATTTTTATTTTTATTTATTTATTTTTTGAGATGGAGTGTCGCTCTGTTGTCAGACTGGAGTGCAGTGGCACAATCTTGGCTCACTGCAGCCTCCACCTCCTGGGTTCAAGCAATCCTCCTGCTTCAGCCTCCCAAGTAGCTGGGACTACAGGCGCCCGCCACCACACCCAGTTAACTTTTTGTATTTTTGGTAGAGCCAGGGTTTCACCATGTTGGCCAGGATGGTCTTGATCTCTTGACCTTGTGATCCGCCTGCCTTGGCCTCCCAAAATGCTAGGATTAGAGGCGTGAGCCCCTATGCCCGGCCTCTTTGCCCATTTTCAAAATCGGGGTTTTTGTTGTTGTTGAGTTGTAGGAGTTCTTTATATATCCTGGATATTATTAACCCTTATCAGAAATATGAATTGCAAATATTTCCCCCCTGCCTTTTCGTTCTGTTCCTTGTGTTTTTTGATGCACAGAAGTTTTAATATTTTTATGTAGTCCAATTTATCTATTTTTTTCTTTTGTGGCCTATGCTTTCAGTATCATATCCAAGTAATCACTGTGAAATCTATTGTTATAAAGTTTTGCTCCTATGTTTTCTTCTAAGAAATTTTTAGTTTTAGCTCTTATGTTTAAGTCTTTGATTGATTTTGAGTTAATTTTTGTATATGGTGTAAAATAAGTCACTAATACTCTCTTCAGCTATGTCTAATTTCTGTTTAACTGATTCACAGTTTTAACATTTCAACAATTATTATGTTTTTACTAAAAATCTAATCTGATTATTTTATGAATCTGACTGGCCATTTTGGTAGTTTTTTCCTTGCTTATTTGTAAATACTTCATTTTTAATTAAAAAAAAAATTCCAGATAGTTATATTTTGTGCTGATAACTTCAGTATCTGAGGTCTTTTGGAGAAGGGGTTCTAACGGTTTTTTTGTGGTTTCTGTGAACTCTCACTCATAGTGTCTTGCTTTCTTGCATGTTTGTTGATCTTTGTTTACTAATTCATATTTTATCTAGTCAATTATTTATTCTATTCATTCAGTGAATAGATATGGAGTGCATACTCTCTCTAGCCTTTGTTTGTATGTCGGGCATACAGAAGTAAACAAAGTAGATAAAATCCCCTTCATGGAGTTTACATGAAGGAGAAGAAGAGAGAGAGAGAGAGAATAAACAAGATAAATATGTCAAATATATGTTATATGATGACAAATTTTAAGGATAAATTAAATAAGTGGGATATAAAGTGTGAAGTGTTGGGTTATGGGTTTTTTCGTTTGTTTGAAAAGTTGGATAGGATTGCCAAGAAGGCTTCATTTAGATGAATTTTGAGTAGGCGTCTCAAGTGAAGAATCTAGACAGGCAGATATTTGGGAGAACATTACATGGAGAATATAGTAGGTGAGAAGACCCTAAGGTGGGTTCTTGACTTCCAGGTGACAGTGAGGGGCAGAGTGGCTACGATGGTGAGCAATGGGGAACAGACTGGGAGATGGGGCCAGAGAGGCATTGAGGACCAGATTATATAGAGTCTTGTAGGTCAAAATAAGGACTTTGGCTTTCATTCTGAATGAGTTGGGGAGCCACTGGAGGATTTTGTCCAGAGAAATGACCACTTTAGCTTATGTTTTAACAGACTCATTTTGGCTTCTGTGTTGAGAATAGATATCAAGGAGGTACATGTAGAATCAGCGCACCTTCTTGGAACCTATTTCAGTAATACTGACAGGACATGAATTGGCTTGAAGCATGGTAGGGGCAATGGAGATGGTGAGACGTGATCACATTTTTCTACATCTATAGTTTTAAGTTTTAAGGTGGAACCAACAGGATTTTTAGGGTTAGATGGGGAGCGCGAGAGAAACGAAAGAGTTCAGAATAACTCCAAAAGGGCCTGAGCAACTGGAAGGATGGAACTGCCAGGTACTGAGATGAAGGAGGTTTATGGGCAGAGAGGTTTGTGAAATGAAAAGAGGAAGTCAAGAGCTCAGTTTTAGACATGTTGATTTTTGATGCTATTAGTCATCCGTTTGGGGACGGCCAGTAGGTGGTTTCATATATGAGTCTGGAGTTCTGGTAGAGATCTAGGATAGAGATATAAATTTGGGAGTGTTGGCATAGAAATGGTGCTTAAAGCAATGAGATTGAATGTGATTACTAGGCAGAAAATATAAAAGAGAAGAGGTCTAAAGTCGAAGCCCAGGAAGTCTCTAAAGCTTAGAAATCAAGAAAATGAGAAGGAAACAGAAAAAGGACCAAGGAAGACCAACCAGGAAAGTAGGGGAAAAACCAGACAGCTGTGGTGTCCTGCAATCCAAGTGAGGCAAGTGAATCAAGGAATGTCAAATGCTGATGACAGGCCAAGTAATATTGATAGCAGCGGTATTTGGGTCCCTGAGGTTCCTGGCATCTCCAAGCTTCAGGGTGCCACCGTGTTCCCTGGTGCCAGCTGTGGAAGCTGCTTGCAGTGCACCTGGTCTAGTCGCAGCCTTACAGAGAGCTGGCACCGGTGCTGGCACCTGGAGCTGCCCGCTCCGCTGCAGCAGCTGGCACTTCTGACTGTATGGTGGCCAGACCCCATACTCACACACCCCTTACTGCTCCACGCAGTCTCCCTTGGCAGGTGTGGGATCCATGCTGGTACCATGAGTCAAGAGCAACCTGCCAGGCTGAGTGGGTAGAATGAGTCCAGCGGGCCTGAGCAAAACTTGGGCAAAGGTGCCACTGACCACAGAGGTTTCTGGCTAGAAAAGCAACACCCCAAAGATTCTGTGACAATATGAAGACTAAGAAACATTCAATGGATTTAGTGACATCAACGATATTTGGGACCTTGATAAGAGTAGTCTTAGAGGAGTCACAGGGATGAAAACCTGATCAGAGTGGATTCAAGAGAGAATGAGGTACACCCATGTTTTTGGCAGCATTATTTGTAATAGTCAAAAGCTAGAAAGAACCTGAATGTCTATCAGTGAGTGAATGGATATGCAAAACGTGGTATATACCTACAATGAAACACTATTCAGCCTTAAAAAAGAAGGAAATTCTGACATATTCTACAACACAGATAGAACTTTAGGACATTATCCTAAGTAAAATAAGCCAGTCACAAAATTATAAATATGGTAAGATTCCACTCATATGAGGTACCTTGAGGAGTCAAATTCATAGAGACAGAAAGTAGAATGTTGGAATGAGGAGTTGTTTAATGAGTGTAAGAGTTTCAGTTTTGCAAGAAGAAAAAGCTCTGGAGATTGGCTGCAAAATAATGTGAGTATACTTGGCACTACTGAATTGTACACTAAAAAGATGGTATGTTTTATGTTATGTGTATTTATCACAATTAGAAATTTAAAAAGTTAAAGAAATGAGAGACAGAAATTGGAGACAGAAAGTATAGAATCTTTTGCGGAGTTTTTCTGTGAAGGAAAGGAGAAAAATAGAGGTAGAAATAAGACCAAGAGTGTTTTGTTTTTGTGATCCTAGGTTGTCTGTTCATATTTTTGAAGAGTTATGTTTATTAATCTAAGAATGCTTGCGTAGATTGCCTCTCTTTTAGTGGGAAAATTGAAGACAGCAGGGTGTGCATATGAATAGGTCTGAGTCAGGAATGTACAGGTGAGAGATGGGTAGATGAATTTTTGCATTTAGAAAAATGGAGTAATAATATTATCTACACCTAGGGCAGTGGTGATTATTAAAACGTATATGTAGGCCGGGCGCGGTGGCTCAAGCCTGTAATCCCAGCACTTTGGGAGGCCGAGACGGGTGGATCACGAGGTCAGGAGATCGAGACCATCCTGGCTAACACGGTGAAACCCCGTCTCTACTAAAAAATACAAAAAACTAGCCGGGCGAGGTGGTGGGCGCCTGTAGTCCCAGCTACTCGGGAGGCTGAGGCAGGAGAATGGCGTAAACCCGGGAGGCGGAGCTTGCAGTGAGCTGAGATCCGGCCACTGCACTCCAGCCTGGGCGACAGAGTAAGACTCCGTCTCAAAAAAAAAAAAAAAAAAAAAAAACGTATATGAAACGTATTTTCTTGAGCAGTTAGTGTTGAATAAATGGTAGGTGCAATTATTATTTGTTTTTCTTCATTATTTGCTACTTGGAAAAGGCAAAAGTTAAATCTTTTATATTACTTTTAAATGTGTGAATTAGGAGACAACGTTAGCTATTTTACTAGAGTGACTTATATGGTCAAACAGATTTAGTGGAGATTCCTTTGTCTATATCCCTGGTACTTTTCTACTTGATTCCTGAATCTTTTATGAGGGAATTATAAGAAACAGGAATTTCCCCCTTCAAATTTGATTTGGTTGTGTTTTGCTATATAGGAAAAAATAAAACAGACTATTTTTGTAAAGCAATGGTTGCTTGTGAGCTAGAAAAAAAAATCTCCGTTTGACAAGAAAAATGTATAAATTTTCCCAATCCTTTACCATAGAGAAAAACAAAAAACAACAACAAAAAAAAACAACACAATTTGCTTCGACCTTTTTGAAAGACCCTAGTTATCTAGGCTCCAAGAAAAAGGCACGCTCAATTTTGTGAATTACCATTTTATGTGAACAAATTGAAGTCTTATAGCATTCTTAATTTGGTTTCTGAGAGACATTTAGATAATTGGGCAATTTACAATAGAGTATGTTCTATCTGGGGCGAAACCTGCTTTTTCTTTGGGTTGCAGATTCTCTGCCCCCTTGTGGCCTTCCTCCTTCCTCTGGGGGCGTGTGTGTTTAATGCTACTGCGTTTTGCATTTCCAGGCTGGTTTGAGAAGAGCGCGGCTGCCTGGTTCCCTGAACACCAGACGGGGTTGCTAATTACATTTGCCCAGATGGCAAAGGGGGTCCCTCAGCCTACGGACTTAATTTTGGAAATTTACTTTCAGAGAGAATCGAGAGAGAGGATTGCTTTCCAAATTAAAGAGAATTATGTTACAGGCATTTGATTGTGTGAGGAGACAGAATCACAAAACAGGAAGGAAATCCTCAGAAGTTATTTAATCCAATCTGGACTCCAGAAGACATTCAAGACAGATGGGCAATCTCCTAATCTCCATGTTTTGTCTTCCTGTCTCTTTTTGAAGATAATGAAAGGATTCTTTTAAAAACATTATTTATCAGAAATATATTTATTTTAAGATATTTGGAAATCGTTGAAAAATGTAATGAGGAAAATAAAAATCATCTATAACCCCATCACCCAGAGATAATTACTATTTAAGGGTTTAACTCCTCTTCATATTTTTTGATAGAGAAAAATTAAATATACACTTTTGCATTGTATAAACGATACATGTTTTCAGATGGGAGCAGAGGCTGGCAAAATATGGCTTGTGGACCAAATCCAGTCCACATTCTGTGGGCCTGTATTGCCTGTAAGCTAAGAATTGTTTCACAGTTTTAAATGGTTGAAAAAAAGAATGACATTTCCTGACATGTGAAAATTACATAAAATTCAAATTTCCGTTCCCATCAATAAAGTTTTATTGGAACACAGTCATGTGTATTCATTTATATATTTTCTGGGGCTGTTTTTGCAGCACAGTGGAAGAATTAAGCAGTTGTGGCAGAGACTGTATGTATTAGTCCATTCTCACATTCTCTGCTGTAAGGACATACCTGAGACTGAGTAATTTATAAAGGAAAGAAGTTTAATTGACTTACAGTTCCACAGGACTGGGGAGGCTTCAGGAAACTTAAAATCATGGCAGAAGGGGAGGCAAACATGTCCTTCTTCACAAGGTGGCAGGAGAGAGAAGAATGAGGTAAAGGGGGTAAAGAGCAAAGGGGGAAAGCCCCTCACAAAACCATCTGATCTTGTGAGAACTCACTATCAGGAGAACAGCATGGGGGAAACGCCCCCATGATTCAGTCACCTCCCATGAGGTCCCTCCCCCAACATGTGGGGATTACAATTTGGATTACAATTGAAGGTGAGATTTGGGTGGGGACACAGAGCCAGACCATATCACTATAGCACTATAAAGCCTAAAATATTTACCATCTGGTCCTTTACAGAAAGTTTGTCACCGCTTGGTATTGAATAAGCATTTTCCAATACCCTTAAATGCTTTTCAAAAATAGACAGCAAGGCTGGGCATGGTGGCTCATGCCAAAATCCCAGCCCTTTGGGAGGCCAAGGCAGGAGGATTGCTTGAGCCCAGGAGTTTGAGACCAGCCTGGGCAACAGAGTGAGACCCCATTTCTATCAAAAATTTAAAAATTAGCCAAGTGTGATGGTGCACACCTATAGTCCCAGCTACTCAGGAGGCTAAAGTGGGAGGATCACTTGAGCCTGGGAAGTTGAGCCTGCAGTGAGCTGTGATTGTGCCACTGCCAGCCTGCGCAATAGAGCAAGACCTTGTCTCAAAAAAAAAGCAAAATTATTGTTCATATAATTTTGTGGATGAATTCAACTTTTATTCTCTTAATTCTCCTGCCTTTAAACATTTTTTTACAATGGTCCTTTAAATAATATTCAGTATAAAAAATTAAAATATACATAGAGAGTACAATATGGCCATATATCCCTCATCCAGATTGAATAGTTACCAAGATTTGGCCACATTTAGCTAATATTTCCCTTTGTTGAAATACTTTAAAGTAAATTAATAGAGATTGTAAAATTCCATCCCACTTGAGCAATCATTTTTTAAAAAAATTATAAAACGGTTTGCCAGAGATTCAGGTTCAAAAATATTATAAAACTAGTTCATGTTCATGATGAATATTGAAGCACATAAAAACAACACAGAATGTGTAAATACTTGAAGTAAAAAGTAGAAATCCCTCTTCACCCCTTCTCCCCTGCCAGTTTAGTGGGTATCCTTTCAGTTTTTTTCTTATGTATATAGGAATAAATTTTTTATAACTTAGATTAACTGCTTAAAACATAATTTTGGAATAAAGGAACAAGAGAAGAAACTTGAATGCAAGCACATATGACAGCACTCCAGATTGGTGCCTTAATTGTTGGAGAGTGAGGACTGGGCCCCTCCTAAGTTACTAGCTAGGGTGGGATATGTTTTCTTCTTCAAATGTCACTGATCACCAAGAAACACACATCAGAAACCAGGAATGGGAAGATGATATTGGCGTCGACCCTCCTTTTACTGCCCCTTGCCACCTCCCCACTTAATTTCTCAGGTAACAGGTGGATACACATAGTAAATTCGAGAGACCCTGCTTTAGGCTCCCTCAAATGAGAGTCACTGTATATAATCCACCTTATTACTTTTTGCACTTTTTATCTTAAAAGCAAAACTCAAATTTAGAGAAAGTCTGCATGAATAATGTAATGAGTTACTGTATACCCATAACCCAGATTCACTAGTCACTATTGCCATATTTATTTTCTCTATATATACATACTGATATTTATTAATATTGTTGTTATTGCTGAAGAATATGTGAATAAATTGTAGATATCATGACTCTTTACTTCTTGATCTTTCAGTGTGTAAGTGCATTTTTGGGGAAGCTTCTTCTTCTTTTTTTTTTTTGAGACAGAATCTCACTCTGTCACCAGGCTGGAGTGCAGTGAAAAGATCTCGGCTCACTGAAACCTCCACCTCCTGAGTTTAAGCGATTCTCCTGCCTCAGCCTCCCCTGTAGCTAGGACTACAGGTGTGTGCCACCATGCCCAGCTAATTTTTGTATTTTTAGTAGAGACGGGGTTTCATCATGTTGGCCAGCATGGTCTCGATCTCTTGACTTTGTGATCCACCTGCCTTGGCCTCGGAAAGTGCTGGGATTACAGGCATGAGCCACCGCGCCTGGGCTAGGAAGCTTCATTTTAATGTGTGCTGAAGTCTGGGGCAAGGACCCTCAGGGTCTACCGGATGCAACATTTCCATGTACAGTTTACTTGAGTGGTTTGTGGAGTTACCAGATCATTTTTGTACTATAAATTGACAAATTACACAGTCTCTTCAGTTGTTTCATTTTTATAAAAGAAAAATATTTCTTTTAGAAAATAAATTTTGTAGTGTTAGAATTGGAGTAAATTTTTCCCATTCTAGTTTTTGTTTTTCTGAAACGTATACATAGTTTAAAAAAATAACAGCTTTATTGAAATATTACTCACCTAACATAAAATTCATTCTTTTAAAGTACATAATTCAGTGGGTTTTAAAAAATATATTCACATGTTGAATTGTCATCACTACTTAATTACAGAACATTTTCATCACCTCAAAAAGGTACCTGTCAGCAGTGATTTTTCCTTCTCACATCTCTGTAGTCTCTGGCAGTCACTCATTCTGTTTTGTGTCTCCACAGATTTGCCTGTTCTGGACATCTTATGGAAATGGAATCATGTAATATGTCGCTCTTTGTGTCTGACTTCTTGCATTTAACACAATGTCTACAAGGTTCATCCATGTTGTAGCATGTATCAAAACTTCAATTAATATTATTTTATATAGGTAGGTTACATTTTGTTTATCCATTCATCAGTTGGTAGACATGCACATTGTTTTCATGTCTTAGCTATCATAAATAATGCTGCTGTGGACATTTGCATACAAATTTTTTGTGTGGAAATATGTTTTCAATTCTCTTGGGAATATACCTAGAACTGGAATGGGTCATTTGGCAACTACATTTAATCTTGTGAGGAACTTTTCTGAGAAACTGCCAGCCTGTTTTCCCAAGTGGCTATACTATTTCACAATCTCACTAGCAATGCATGAGCATTCCAACTTTTTCATATCTTTACTGAGACTTGTTATTGTCTACCTTTTTTTATTATAGCCATCCTAATGTACATGAAATTTCACCGTAGTTCTGATTTGCATTTTCCTAATGACTAATGATATTGAGCATCTTTTCATGTGCTTATTGGCCAAATTGTGTATCTTCTTTGGAGGAATTCTATTCAAATTCTTTGCCCATTTTTTAGTTGAGTTATTTGTCCTTTCATTGTTGAGTTTTAAGAGGTTTTTATATATTCTGGAGACAAGTACCTTATTAAACATATGATTCAAAACATGTTCTCCCATTCTGTGAGTTGTCTTTTTATTTTCTTAATGATGTTTTCTGAAGCACAAAAGTTTTTAATTTTAATAAAGTCTAATTAATTTATTTTTTATTTTGTCATTTGTGCTGTTGGGATCACATCTAAGAAACTATTGCTAATCCAAAGTTATGAAGATTTATACCTATGTTTTTTCTAGGAAGGTTGTATAGTTTTAATTCTTATTTGTAGATCTATGATTCATGCTGTGTTAATCTTTGCATATGGTGTGAGGTAGGGACATATCATATTTTAAGAATAAAAGTATTTAAGAAAAAATATTTCAGAATAAAATGTTTTTAAGAATAAAAAGTTTTAAAAATAAGTTTATGATCATAATGAACTGACAGCTTTCAAAGTCCTAATATTTGTTGTTTCAAAATTTGTATGCCTGTAGGCTAGAAATTTAAATTGATCATCATTAGATTGAATTAGAAAAAGATATACAAAAACAAAGTCAGCTTTTTCCTTTTTAAAAAGATTGAATAATGGAATTGTCAGATGGCTGCCATCTGTGTATTGTTCCATTAACAAAGTATATGCATGTGTTTTTTGCTCCTCCCAATAATCTCATTATTCACAAGAAAGCTAAAAATAGTCATGAAGATCTAGGTGATAAATTTTAAGCAAACAGGCAATTAAAAAATAACAGGATTGTGAAATATCCAATTAAAATCATATTAGAAAATGGTCCAGGAATCCCCAAATAACTTTTATGTACATTATATGGAGATAAATGGATCTTAAACTTTCTGGTTTTCATTTTCAGAGGTCATAGACATTTAAAAAAATTTTTTTGATAATGAAAGAATATTTATTTCCATGTTGTGCTCAGGCCTGAGCTAAAGTACATTAACACATTGAATGATGTCACCCAGGGATATGTAACCAGACAATATACAGGACTAAGATGAACAAGTGGTGGTGGTGGTAGAGGGGGTTGCATCAGTAATTCATGTAGAAGGAACCAGGCAGACAGTAAAACAAAAATTTGCAAAACACACCAAGTGATCAAATCTCACATCTTCAGGATAGGCAAACTTGATTGCTGGGTTAAGAACTTTAGAGGGCAATTAAGGTGGGTAGTGGTGGCATTTTCTCAGCTTAGATTGTCCTCTGATATGTATATTTCAGCCTGTACATCTACTTGCCAGCACTGTACATTTAATTTCATGAGAAACGAAGTCCTCAATTAAGGAAAGGGAATCGCTTTGACCAGATCTTTTGGCTCAGATTTGGCAGGTTGGCAAGATCTTAAAGTCTCCATAACCAAAGTTAGAGAGAGGCTCTATATGCTAGAAGCAGTAACTAGTCACTGCATGTGGTCTGGGCCTTAATCCTCTGCAGGAAGACTGACTACAGCATCTGGCTTTTCAGACTCTACCTAGGAATTCCACCATAATTAAAAGATGTATAAACTTGACCTACATCCTCCAACTCAAATAACTTAAAGGGCCCAGGACCCTTCCCCATAGAGCCTAAAGCCCAATATCCTTCCCTCAAGGAATACCAGCAGTGTTCAAGTTTAGCTTTGTTACAGAAAATGAGTCATAACAGATTTCTCAGTTTGTGACACTAGTCACCTTGAAGAACACCTCTAAACGCATGAACTCATTGAGACTGGTCCAACCTCTAATTTCTGGCTCCTTGTTTTTCCTGCCCCTGCCTACCTTTAAGAGACAGACTCTCACTCTGCCACCTAGGCTGGAGTGTAGTGGCATGATCATAGCTCACCACAGCCTTAACTCCTGGGCTCAAGCAATCCTACCATATCAGCCTCCTGATTAGCTAGGCCTACAGGCATGCACCACCAGGCCGGGCTAATTATTTTTTGTAGAGACAGGGTCTCACTATGTTGCTCAGGCTGATATCAACTCCTATCCTCAAGTGATCTTCTGCCTTAGGTTCCCAAAGCGTTGGGATTACAGGTTGTGAGCCACCATGCCCAGCCCCTGCCTACATTTTCAATATTCCACTCAACAAATAACATTGAGACTTCCTGGGTCTGGAAAGTAAAAAAAAACTAAGTACTATGTAGAATTAAGCAAGCATGTGAGTGATGTTTCAGAAGTAACCTGTTTCTGTTTCAAGTAAGGCCTACACCAATGCCCTAACTCAAACAAGGACAGACAATAGTTAATTAGTTTTTATTTCATAATCATAAACTTAACTCTGCAATCCAGCTAGGTATGGAAGGGGATGAAGAAAACATGGAACCCAAAGGGAACTGCAGTGGAAGCACAAAGATTCTAGGATACTTCCAGCAAATGGGGTGGAGGGGTGCTCTCCCGAGCTACAGAAGGAATGGTCCGGTGGTTAAGGTAAAACACAAGTCAAACTTACCAGAGCTGTCCACAGTCATCTATGGTGGTCTTCTTGCTGGTCTTGACATTCCTGGATCCAAAGAGCTCCATGGCCTCCACAATATTCATGCCTTCTTTCACCTTGCCAAAGACTACATGCTTGCCATCCAACCACTCCGTCTTGGCAGTGCAGATGAAAAACTGGGAATAGTTTGTATTGGGTCCGGAATTTGCCATGGACAAGATACCGAGACCTGGATGCTTCAGGATAATGTTCTCATCTTCAAATTTCTCCCTGTAGATGGACTTGCCACCAGTGCCATTACAGTGTGTGAAGTCACCACCCTGACACATAAACCCTGGAATAATTCTGTGAAAGCAGGGACCCTTATAACCAAATCCTTTCTCTTCAGTGCTCAGAGCACAAATGTTTTCTGCTGTCTTTGGAATCTTTTTTGCAAACAGCTCGAAGGAGACGTGGTCCGAGGGCTCGCTGCCGACAGTAACGTCGAAGAACATGGTGGGGTTGTCCATGGCTGATAGTACCAGGACTCCTGGCGACAGTAACCTCTGCAAAGCTGGTCATAGAAATTTGAGAGTTTCTCCTAGATGGAAGTTTTAGCTATTTATTTTTATATTAAATGGTAAATTCTTGACTGTAGGTACCTTGTCTTAATCCCCTTTGTTTTTATTTTTTTCCGTCCCCAGGGCAGCCATGTTTGCTTTTACGGATTGTGTAGTACACAGCTCTAAAGAGTGCCTGGGGTTGAGCAGTGCACATCTATCTCACTGTACAGGGAAGCCCGGACTGTCACAATAAACTGCAGGCAGCAAGTCTTTTTATTTATTTGCTGGGTTAAAATGATTCCCATAAGTTCCCTCTAAAATTACCGACAGATTTTCGGTGGGAAGAATGCATTGGAGACTGGCATTAAACACTAGTCCAGGTTAATATTTGCATTGAATGCCTCTCTTATATCTTTTAGCATACATTAAAATGGACTCTAGTCTTGTTCTAGTAAAACCCACGACTGAGTGAACCAAGGACGAGACTGCCGGTTGGTCGTGCACACTCTGGAGGGTGCCAGGAGGCTGGCTTCATCCATGTTGCAGTGTTTCCTAAGGAATATCTTACATCTAGAGGCTATGGTGTCTCACATCTTTGTCCCCAGTTATCTACCTTGTGTGTACCTTGCATTCCTTCATTTTCAGAATGCAGAATTGAACTTGGCTTTGAAGTAAAACAATACTGGTTTTTGAGTGATCCAGCAGCTGTTATACTTTGGTGAGAGTTTTCTTCTCCACCCAAGTCTTGTTTTCCATTTCTCTCTCCACCACTTTCTCTTCTACCCCCACCTCTTCCAGCTTACTCTACCCAATTACCATGCCAGAAACAATTCTTGTCTATCTCCTTTCCCAAAGAGATGCTTCCTTTATTCAACTGCTTAAATAAGTAAAACAAAGTTTCCCTTTCCCCTGAAGCACCTGCTCAAAATATAAGCGGGAGACCAATTATAACCCAGGAGACAAATCCCCTTTGAACAGCTGATCCAGGGAATGGATTTGGAGGCTTATCTTCGGTCTGAATCACAGGGTCACACCAGGGTCATCCCTAGAGCAAATTGTCCTCTTGGCTTCCACTGAACTTACCCTGAAATGTGCACACTGGATCTCTTTTCCCATGGATTATGAAGCTGTTTTGTGAAGGCTGCTCATTTGATGTACTAATCAGCATCTTGACATAACACATGGGAAGAGTTTAAACGTTTGCTTTTGTACTGCAAGGCTTCTAGGGTACTTTCTAATTAGGTCCTTGTAATCACAGACAAAAGCCTGTGACTGTAAATCTGAAAAAATGACTTCCAAAGCATAGGGCAGTGCTTCTCAGACTTTCATGTGTGTACACATCATCCAGGTATGTCATTTAAGTGCAGGTTTTAATTCCCTAGGTCTGAGGCATGGCCTAAGATTCTGCATTCTAACAAAGTTTCAGGTGAGGCTGATGCTGTGGTCTGCTGGACTGCACTTTGAGAAGACCCTACTTGATGGACAGTCAGCCAGGAAACTTTCAGTTTGAGGCATAATTAGTGAAACTTCATATTCCTTAACTACTGCCCAAGGGCCTTGAATGGTAGATGCACCTGTGTATGGTAGATGCACCTGACAGTGATAATCTGACTTCAGCATACCCTGAGAATGACCCTGCATGGTAGATGCACACAAATGTGTATTTGAAGTTCTGACCTAAGGAATTCAGAAGTTGCTAACCTGGAGATTCATTCCTTATCCGTGAGGAATATCTGAGCCCCTCACCCATGCCAAGGAACACAGGCTGTACAAGAGATCAAAGCCCTGTGTTTTGGGTTAAATGAAGGTTACCAGTTGGAGGTTGTTAGGAGGAGGGTGCTAAGTGAAAATGCTATTTCAACTGCGTGCTTCTTACAAGCGGCTCTCCTGCTTTGCCCTTGCCCACTGCCACTGGACAGTTCCATGTAGCCCACTGTCACTGAACCATCCCTATATGTAAGTAAGTTTCCCTCAATAAACCCCATGTCTGCTTTGCTGGCTCTGGGTCTCTTGTTCGGGCTCTTGAAGCTGGTGCATTCCCTATTGGAGCTAAGAGGGGTCTGGCATGATTGATTTCCTCTGTACAACTGCCCAAACTTTGCTGAGCATTCTTATTTTTACCTCCTTTCTCTGGTTCAAATGTTTTATTGTTGTAGTCATCATTTGAATGATACTTATTTGTTTTCATGCCTGCCTCCTAGACTCTGAGCATGTAGGGATAAGACAGCCAATTCTCATTCATCTTTGGATCAAGGGCACCTAGAACAGTATCTGGTAAAACACACACACACACACACACACACACACACACACACACACACACAGAGTAGGCACTCAACAAATACTGGATAAAAGAAAAACTGATAGATTAAACTCATAAAATTAAAACCTTCTATCCATTCCAAACATCATAAACAGGATACAAAGGCAAATGATAAACTGAGAAATATATTTGCAGTGTATTAAGATCTCTTATGAGTTCTTACAGTTTGAGTTGGGTCTGTCAAAAGATATGTCACAGTCCTAACCCCCAGTATCTCAGAATGGGAACTTACTTGGAAATAGAGTCATTGCAGAAATAATTAGTTAAGCTGCGGAGTAGGGAGGGCTCTTAATCCAATATGACTGGTGTCATAAAAGGAGGAGACATGGACATACAGGGAGAACCTCATGTGTGAATGGAAGCAGAGATTCAGCTGATGGAGCCACAGGCTGTGGAACACCTGGGGCTGCCAGAAACTGGAAGAGGCAAGGAAGGATCCTCCCTAGAGACCTCAGCGAGAGTATGTACTGCCAATGCTTTGATTTTGCACTTGCTGTCTCTAGAATGCTGAGAATACATTTCTGTTGTTTTAAGCCACCTAGTTTGTGGTATTTTGTTACAGCAGCCCTGGTAAACTGACACATAAGCAACAAGAAAAAGAATGATCTAGTAGCAAAGGGGGCAAAGAACCCAATCATAGGTAATGCACAAACAAATGCAAATTGCTCATAAACAAACAACGTTCAAGGGCTAGTAATCAAAGCAATGCAAAATGAACACAACATTGAAATGCTCTTTTTATCTTATTATATTTATTATTTTAATTAGGAAAAAATACAGTGTTGTGAGTTTAGGACAACCAGGCCCTCTTCTGCGCTTGAGCCACTAGTAGCTGTTGATATTACCTCCAAATATATCTTAAGTTGTTCCACTTCTCTCCATGTCTTCTGCCATTGCTTCCTTCTAAGATACCATTGTCATTGTCATTGACTGTTTAAAAATTTTATTATACTTTAAGTTCTGGGATACATGTGCAGAGAGTGCAGGCTTGTTATACAGGTATAACATGGTGCCATGGTGGTTTGCTGCACTCATCAACCCATCATCTATATTAGCTATTTCTCCTAATGCTATCCCTCACTTATTCCCCCACCCCCTGACAAGCCCTGGTGTGTGATGTTCCCCTCCCTGTGTTCATGCGTTCATGTGTTCTCATTGTTTAACTCCCACTTATGAGTGAGAACACACAGTGTTTGGTTTTCTGTTCTTGTGTTAGTTTGCTGAGAATGATGGTTTCCAGCTTCATCCATGTCCCTACAAAGGACATGAACTCATCCTTTCTTTGGCTGCATAGTATTCCATGGTGTATATGTGCCACATTCTCTTTATCCAGTCTATCATTGATGGGCATTTGGGTTGGTTCCAAGTCTTTGCTATTGTGAACAGTGCCGCAATAAACATACGTGTGCATGTGCCTTTATAGTAGAATGATTTATAACCCTCTGGGTATATATCCAGTAATGAGATTGCTGGGTCAAATGGTATTTCTGGTTCTAGATCCTTGAGGAATTGCCGCACTGTCTTCCACAGCGGTTGAACTAATTTACACTCCCACCAACAGTGTAAAAAGCATTCCTCTTTCTCCACATCCTCTCCAGCATCTGTTGTTTCCTAACTTTTTAATGATGGCCATTCTAACTGGCATGAGATGGTATCTCATTGTGGTTTTGATTTGCATTTCGCTAATGACCAGTTATGATGAGCTTTTTTTCACATGTTTGTTGGCTGCATAAATGTCTCCTTTTGAGAAGTGTCTGTTCATATCCTTTGCCCACTTTTTGATGGGGTTGTTTGTTTTTTTTCTTGTAAATTGGTTTCTTTGTAGATTCTGGATATTAACCCTTTGTCAGATGGATTAAAGACTTAAACATAGCCGGGTGCGGTGGCTCAAGCC
This sequence comes from Papio anubis, assembly GCF_008728515.1. NCBI lineage: Eukaryota > Metazoa > Chordata > Mammalia > Primates > Cercopithecidae > Papio > Papio anubis. Next base: position 98,360,788 of record NC_044979.1, read on the forward strand.
TGTAATCCCAGCACTTTGGGAGGCCGAGACGGGCGGATCACGAGGTCAGGAGATCCGAGACCATCCTGGCTAACAGGTGAAACCCGTCTCTACTAAAAATACAAAACTAGCCAGACAGGTGAAGTGAGCCTGTAGTCCCAGCCTTCTCCGAGGTGGGGAGGCAGGAGAATGGGCGGGGAACCCAGGGCCAGACTTGCAGTGAGCTGAGATCCGGCCACAGCACTCCAGCCTGAAGCTGACAGAGCAAGACTCCGTCTCAAAAAAAAAAAAAAAAGACTTAAACATAAGACAATAAAACCATAAAACCATAAAACCCTAGGAAAGCTACAAACATTACCATTCAGGACATAGGCCTGGGCAAGATTTCATGACTAAAACACCAAAAGCAATGGCAACAAAAGCCAAAATTGACAAATGGGATCTAATTAAACTAAAGAGCTTCTGCACAGCAAAAGAAACTACCATCAGAGTGAACAGGCAACCTATAGAATGGGAGAAAATTTTTGTCATTGAGTTTCTAGACAACTGAATTAATCTAAATGGTGTTGTTACTTACCTTGCTTAGAGCTGCCAGAAGGAATCATTTAAAAAACATTAGTCAGACCACATGACTCCTCTGCTTAAAACCCTTCAGCGACAGCTTTCATTGCAGTTAGTGTGGTCCCTGACAAGCTCCCGTCTTTCTCCGTCAATGAGCTTTGGACCCGTGGCTTCTTTCAGTTCTTTTGTGGAGCTCTTCTTGTGGGGCCAGCACACATTGCTAGTCCCTCTCTGAGAATGCTTGTCCTGCCACTCTTCACCTTCTGATCTTAGTTTCAATGTCCCAATGGAACTTCCTTGGTATTCCTCGTTGGGCCCTGCCTAAGTGAGGTCACTGTATTATATTTTCTCATGGTACTTTGTTGGTTTCGCTCATGATTTATTATTGTCATGAATATTGGGTATTTGCTTATTGTCTCTCTCCCTATCTAGATTATAAACTTTATAAAGGCAAGGACTGTATTTATGTTGTCCTCCAGCTGTAACTCAGACTTGGGTATAGAAGCAAACAGATGATAGGCAATCAATGTATATTTGCCGACTGAATAAATGGAGATTAACTTGGCAAAAGAGGTCAAAAGTCTTAGAAATGTTGATATCCTTTCAATCAGTAATCCCATTTCTAGGAATATATTTTAAGAAAATAATTAGGGATATGTGTCAAGACTAGTCACATTGCAACTTAAATAACAGTGAAATAAATTTTAGCAATGTATTGGGAACAAAAATAAATACCTAAAAACGACCAGTATAATAAATTATGATTTGTACATTCAAAGAAATATCAGATAGATAATCAAAGCGGTATTGTAGAAATATATTCATTGACATACAGTTTCAGTGAGCATATATTTTTGTAAAAATAAAATATATATGTTTTTGTATTGTTCTCTAATGCATAGAAGAATATTTAGAAAACTATATACCAAGGCCGGGCGCGGTGGCTCAAGCCTGTAATCCCAGCACTTTGGGAGGCCGAGACGGGCGGATCACGAGGTCAAAAGATCGAGACCATCCTGGCTAACCCGGTGAAACCCCGTCTCCACTAAAAAATACAAAAAACTAGCCGGGCAAGGTGGCGGGCGCCTGTAGTCCCAGCTACTCGGGAGGCTGAGGCAGGAGAATGGCGTAAACCCGGGAGGCGGAGCTTGCAGTGAGCTGAGATCCGGCCACTGCATTCCAGCCTGGGCGACAGAGCGAGACTCAGTCTCAAAAAAAAAAAAAAAAGAAAAAAAAAAAAAAGAAAACTATATACCAAAATATTAATTGTGGCTCCTTTTAAAATTATTTAAACTTATTTAAACATTGTATTATATGTATTTTTAAAACATTCCATAAAAAGGATATTTATTGTATTATTAGAAGAATAAAAGTTTTTTTGAGTGAATGAGAGTTACCTGGAATGTTTGGTCTGAATTTGAAACCTTCATTCCTACAAAAAATAAAATAACTGATATAATCAAAAAGATACTTTCTAAATTTCAGATGCTGTCATTCACTTCCACACAAGCTTATGCTGTGAAGGAAGACATCCCGTCTGTAGTTAAATCCCAGGTCATCACTGTTTTCCATGGTTGAAAGTTTATTCTGTATCTCTTTGTTGGATAAACTCTTTCTTTTATGTTGGAGTTTTTTTCATCTTAGGTTTTGGGTGAGAATTGAATGTAGAAATCTGCAGTTTCTCCTGTCAAAGAAATTTCAATACTTTGGTAGGCATCCAAACAACACATTCTACTATATAGACCAAATATTGTGTCAAAAATGGGCTCTGGATCAAATTTATGAAAACATATTGGATGGATTTTATAATCTGAAAAGTTTCCGAGATAAAATTATATCTAATCTTATATCTTCATTTCCTGATATGTCTTTACATTAGGAAGCCCTTAGGTTCTCTGGAGACCTTTGTTCTAACTTGGCAGAGGTGACCTGTGTTACTTCTTTATTTTCTCCTTGGACGTGGCTCCTTGGTTTTCATAGCCATGTGCAAATACAATATTGGTTTGTTTCCAGTCTCCAGATTCGACTGTGTTACACTATTTTTCACCAGAAAGAACAAGTTAAGGGAACACATTAGTTTGTGTATTTACTTATGTACACAGACACATACACACACAAAATTTTTGTATCAACAATGAGTCAATGACAATACAACATTGGGCAATTTTTAATCAATCTCCTGCAGATAATGAAGCTATATCTATTTTAAAAAGTGGTACACACTCTCTTTCCTTTCTCAGTCTGAAATGTTATTACTTGAGGGAGTAGGGGAAAGAAGAGGGAATGATTTAGGAGAAATTAGGCAGGGTATGGGAGTGAATGGGTAAGGAGAAAATTCTTAGAGACACTCCCAAGTTCAAATTAAAAAACCAAATTAATAAAATAATTACTGCCCTTCCATGGCCCCTCTTTTCTATACTCACAGCACTTAGTCATGTGGGTAGGTATCATTGCTCACCCTGTTGCTATGATAAACTCCACTTCCAATACTAAAGACGTGTGTGACTGCTAGACCTCAATGTCCTCAATTACATCTCTGTGAGAATCAAATGTGATAAGGTATAACACTCTTGGCATGGTGGCTTGTAGATATTAACAACTGTTGCTATGTTGTGCTTCTATGTCTATCTTAATCAGGGGTTGTGTCTATTTTTCTGCATCTTCCTGGGTATCTAGCAAAGTAATCAGAGCGTTACAGATGCTCAATGAGTATTCAAACAATTGAAAAGAAATTTTCCGAGCACAGTGGCTCCTGCCTATAATCCCAGCACTTTGGGAGGTCAAGGCAGGTGGATCCCTTGTATTCATAAGTTTGAGACTAACCTGGGCAATGTGGCGAAACCCCATCCCTATACGAAATACAAAAATTAGCTGGGTGTGGTGGGGCATGCCTGTAGTTTCAGCTATTTGGGAGGCTGAAGTGGGAGGATGGCTGGAACCCAAGAGGCAGAGGTTGCAGAGAGCCGAGATCGTGCCACTGCACTCCAGCCTCGGCAATGGAGCCAGAACTCGTCTTTAAAAAATGAATAAATAGGGAGGGCGGAGCAAGATGGCCGAATAGGAACAGCTCCAGTCTCCAACTCCCAGCGCCAGCGACACAGAAGACCGGTGATTTCTGCATTTTCAACTGAGGTACTGGGTTCATCTCACTGGGGAGTGCCGGACGATAGGTGCTGGTCAGCTGCTGCAGCCCGACCAGCGAGAGCTGAAGCAGGGCGAGGCATCGCCTCACCTGGGAAGTGCAAGGGGGAAGGGAATCCCTTTTCCTAGCCCGGGGAACTGAGACACACAACACCTGGAAAATCGGGTAACTCCCACCCCAATATTGCGCTTTAAGCAAACAGGCACACCAGGAGATCATATCCCACACCTGCCCGGGAGGGTCCCACGCCCACGGAGCCTCCCTCATTGCTAGCACAGCAGTCTGCGATCTACCGGCAAGGCAGCAGCGAGGCTGGGGGAGGGGCGCCCGCCATTGCTGAGGCTTAAGTAGGTAAACAAAGCTGCTGGGAAGCTCCAACTGGGTGGAGCTCACAGCAGCTCAAGGAAACCTGCCTGTCTCTGTAGACTCCACCTCTGGGGACAGGGCACAGCTACACAACAACAACAACAACAACAAAAAAGCAGCAGAATCCTCTGCAGACGCAAAGGACTCTGTCTGACAGCTTTGAAGAGAGCAGTGGATCTCCCAACACAGAGGTTGAGATCTGAGAAGGGACAGACTGCCTGCTCAAGTGGGTCCCTGACCCCTGAGTAGCCTAACTGGGAGACATCCCCCACTAGGGGCAGTCTGACACCCCACACCTCACAGGGTGGAGTACACCCCTGAGAGGAAGCTTCCAAAGCAAGAATCAGACAGGTACACTCGCTGTTCAGAAATATTCTATCTTCTGCAGCCTCTGCTGCTGATACCCAGGCAAACAGGGTCTGGAGTGGACCTCAAGCAATCTCCAACAGACCTACAGCTGAGGGTCCTGACTGTTAGAAGGAAAACTATCAAACAGGAAGGACACCTACACCAAAACCCCATCAGTACATCACCATCATCAAAGACCAGAGGCAGATAAAACCACAAAGATGGGGAAAAAGCAGGGCAGAAAAGCTGGAAATTCAAAAAATAAGAGCACATCTCCCCCGGCAAAGGAGCGCAGCTCATCGCCAGCAACGGATCAAAGCTGGACGGAAAATGACTTTGACGAGATGAGAGAAGAAGGCTTCAGTCCATCAAATTTCTCAGAGCTAAAGGAGGAATTACGTACCCAGCGCAAAGAAACTAAAAATCTTGAAAAAAAAGTGGAAGAATTGACGGCTAGACTAATTAATGCAGAGAAGGTCATAAACGAAATGAAAGAGATGAAAACCATGACACGAGAAATACGTGACAAATGCACAAGCTTCAGTAACCGACTCGATCAACTGGAAGAAAGAGTATCAGTGATTGAGGATCAAATGAATGAAATGAAGCGAGAAGAGAAACCAAAAGAAAAAAGAAGAAAAAGAAATGAACAAAGCCTGCAAGAAGTATGGGATTATGTAAAAAGACCAAATTTACGTCTGATTGGGGTGCCTGAAAGTGAGGGGGAAAATGGAACCAAGTTGGAAAACACTCTTCAGGATATCATCCAGGAGAACTTCCCCAACCTAGTAGGGCAGGCCAACATTCAAATCCAGGAAATACAGAGAACGCCCCAAAGATACTCCTCGAGAAGAGCAACTCCAAGACACATAATTGCCAGATTCACCAAAGTTGAAATGAAGGAAAAAATCTTAAGGGCAGCCAGAGAGAAAGGTCGGGTTACCCACAAAGGGAAGCCCATCAGACTCACAGCAGATCTCTCGGCAGAAACTCTCCAAGCCAGAAGAGAGTGGGGGCCAATATTCAACATTCTTAAAGAAAAGAATTTTAAACCCAGAATTTCATATCCAGCCAAACTAAGTTTCATAAGTGAAGGAGAAATAAAATCCTTTACAGATAAGCAAATGCTTAGAGATTTTGTCACCACTAGGCCTGCCTTACAAGAGACCCTGAAGGAAGCACTCAACATGGAAAGGAACAACCGGTACCAGCCATTGCAAAAACATGCCAAAATGTAAAGACCATCGAGGCTAGGAAGAAACTGCATCAACTAACGAGCAAAATAACCAGTTAATATCATAATGGCAGGATCAAGTTCACACATAACAATCTTAACCTTAAATGTAAATGGACTAAATGCTCCAATGAAAAGACACAGACTGGCAAACTGGATAAAGAGTCAAGACCTATCAGTCTGCTGTATTCAGGAGACCCATCTCACACGCAGAGACATACATAGGCTCAAAATAAAGGGATGGAGGAAGATTTACCAAGCAAATGGAGAACAAAAAAAAGCAGGGGTTGCAATCCTAGTCTCTGATAAAACAGACTTTAAACCATCAAAGATCAAAAGAGACAAAGAAGGCCATTACATAATGGTAAAGGGATCAATTCAACAGGAAGAGCTAACTATCCTAAATATATATGCACCCAATACAGGAGCACCCAGATTCATAAAGCAAGTCCTTAGAGACTTACAAAGAGACTTAGACTCCCATACAATAATAATGGGAGACTTCAACACTCCACTGTCAACATTAGACAGATCAACAAGACAGAAAGTTAACAAGGATATCCAGGAATTGAACTCATCTCTGCAGCAAGCAGACCTAATAGACATCTATAGAACTCTCCACCCCAAATCAACAGAATATACATTCTTCTCAGCACCACATCGTACTTACTCCAAAATTGACCATATAATTGGAAGTAAAGCACTCCTCAGTAAATGTACAAGAACAGAAATTATAACAAACTGTCTCTCAGACCACAGTGCAATCAAACTAGAACTCAGGACTAAGAAACTCAATCAAAACCGCTCAACTACATGGAAACTGAACAACCTGCTCCTGAATGACTACTGGGTACATAACGAAATGAAGGCAGAAATAAAGATGTTCTTTGAAACCAATGAGAACAAAGATACAACATACCAGAATCTCTGGGACACATTTAAAGCAGTGTGTAGAGGGAAATTTATAGCACTAAATGCCCACAAGAGAAAGCAGGAAAGATCAAAAATTGACACTCTAACATCGCAATTAAAAGAACTAGAGAAGCAAGAGCAAACACATTCCAAAGCTAGCAGAAGGCAAGAAATAACTAAGATCAGAGCAGAACTGAAGGAGATAGAGACACAAAAAACCCTCCAAAAAATCAATGAATCCAGGAGTTGGTTTTTTGAAAAGATCAACAAAATTGACAGACCGCTAGCAAGACTAATAAAGAAGAAAAGAGAGAAGAATCAAATCGACGCAATTAAAAATGATAAAGGGAATATCACCACCGACCCCACAGAAATACAAACTACCATCAGAGAATACTATAAACACCTCTACGCAAATAAACTGGAAAACCTAGAAGAAATGGATAATTTCCTGGACACTTACACTCTTCCAAGACTAAACCAGGAAGAAGTTGAATCCCTGAATAGACCAATAGTAGGCTCTGAAATTGAGGCAATAATTAATAGCCTACCAACCAAAAAAAGTCCAGGACCAGATGGATTCACAGCTGAATTCTACCAGAGGTATAAGGAGGAGTTGGTACCATTCCTTCTGAAACTATTCCAATCAATAGAAAAAGAGGGAATCCTCCCTAACTCATTTTATGAGGCCAATATCATCCTGATACCAAAGCCTGGCAGAGACACAACAAAAAAAGAGAATTTTAGACCAATATCCCTGATGAACATCGATGCAAAAATCCTCAATAAAATACTGGCAAACCGGATTCAACAACACATCAAAAAGCTTATCCACCATGATCAAGTGGGCTTCATCCCTGGGATGCAAGGCTGGTTCAACATTCGCAAATCAATAAACATAATCCAGCATATAAACAGAACCAAAGACAAGAACCACATGATTATCTCAATAGATGCAGAAAAGGCTTTTGACAAAATTCAACAGCCCTTCATGCTAAAAACGCTCAATAAATTCGGTATTGATGGAACGTACCTCAAAATAATAAGAGCTATTTATGACAAACCCACAGCCAATATCATACTGAATGGGCAAAAACTGGAAAAATTCCCTTTGAAAACTGGCACAAGACAGGGATGCCCTCTCTCACCACTCCTATTCAACATAGTGTTGGAAGTTCTGGCTAGGGCAATTAGGCAAGAGAAAGAAATCAGGGGTATTCAGTTAGGAAAAGAAGAAGTCAAATTGTCCCTGTTTGCAGATGACATGATTGTATATTTAGAAAACCCCATTGTCTCAGCCCAAAATCTCCTTAAGCTGATAAGCAACTTCAGCAAAGTCTCAGGATACAAAATTAATGTGCAAAAATCACAAGCATTCTTATACACCAATAACAGACAAACACAGAGCCAAATCATGAATGAACTTCCATTCACAATTGCTTCAAAGAGAATCAAATACCTAGGAATCCAACTTACAAGGGATGTAAAGGACCTCTTCAAGGAGAACTACAAACCACTGCTCAGTGAAATAAAAGAGGACACAAACAAATGGAAAAACATACCATGCTCATGGATAGGAAGAATCAATATCGTGAAAATGGCCATACTGCCCAAGGTAATTTATAGATTCAATGCCATCCCCATCAAGCTACCAATGGGTTTCTTCACAGAATTGGAAAAAACTGCTTTAAAGTTCATATGGAACCAAAAAAGAGCCCGCATCTCCAAGACAATCCTAAGTCAAAAGAACAAAGCTGGAGGCATCACGCTACCTGACTTCAAACTATACTACAAGGCTACAGTAACCAAAACAGCATGGTACTGGTACCAAAACAGAGATATAGACCAATGGAACAGAACAGAGTCCTCAGAAATAATACCACACATCTACAGCCATCTGATCTTTGACAAACCTGAGAAAAACAAGAAATGGGGAAAGGATTCCCTATTTAATAAATGGTGCTGGGAAAATTGGCTAGCCATAAGTAGAAAGCTGAAACTGGATCCTTTCCTTACTCCTTATACGAAAATTAATTCAAGATGGATTAGAGACTTAAATGTTAGACCTAATACCATAAAAATCCTAGAGGAAAACCTAGGTAGTACCATTCAGGACATAGGCATGGGCAAAGACTTCATGTCTAAAACACCAAAAGCAACGGCAGCAAAAGCTAAAATTGACAAATGGGATCTAATTAAACTAAAGAGCTTCTGCACAGCAAAAGAAACTACCATCAGAGTGAACAGGCAACCTACAGAATGGGAGAAAATTTTTGCAATCTACTCATCTGACAAAGGGCTAATATCCAGAACCTACAAAGAACTCAAACAAATTTACAAGAAAAAAACAAACAACCCCATCAAAAAGTGGGCAAAGGATATGAACAGACATTTCTCAAAAGAAGACATTCATACAGCCAACAGACATATGAAAAAATGCTCATCATCACTGGCCATCAGAGAAATGCAAATCAAAACCACAATGAGATACCATCTCACACCAGTTAGAATGGCGATCATTAAAAAGTCAGGAAACAACAGGTGCTGGAGAGGATGTGGAGAAATAGGAACACTTTTACACTGTTGGTGGGATTGTAAACTAGTTCAACCATTATGGAAAACAGTATGGCGATTCCTCAAGGATCTAGAACTAGATGTACCATATGACCCAGCCATCCCATTACTGGGGATATACCCAAAGGATTATAAATTATGCTGCTATAAAGACACATGCACACGTATGTTTATTGCAGCACTATTCACAATAGCAAAGACTTGGAATCAACCCAAATGTCCATCAGTGACAGATTGGATTAAGAAAATGTGGCACATATACACCATGGAATACTATGCAGCCATAAAAAAGGATGC